>NC_091825.1:111325058-111693183 GCF_038994185.2 Dermacentor albipictus | reverse complement strand
ACGAACACGTGCAAGTCGCCGCGGTACGCAACACAACTTGGGTACCGTCAGCACGACATGCGGGACGTGAAATAAGGGCGCCTTTCTTACAATGAAGCATCTCGTTCGCGAATGTCGTGGTCTCGAGGCTGCTCGGGAACTCTGCCATGTTAATCTGTCCTCGTAGGGAGCACTCGATTTCACCGCCTCCACCACCAATCTTTGTCGTCGGCGTCGCCGTGATGTTCTGCATAATGTTCAAGGGCGAAAACACCGTCGCCGCGCATCGTACGCTGCATGTGTGACCAAAAGCACGCGAGGGAAGCCGACGATCGCCACTCAATATGGCGCGCGCGAAGGAAGAAAGCGGAGAGGAGAGCATAAAGCCCCTTAAACTTCGTAAAGTAGTGCCACGCTTTGAAGAATGCCACCTCCTGCTCGCGCCCTCTGGCCGACGCCCCGTCACTATTGGCCTAATAGCATCACGTGGGCCTTTGCGCCGTGCATCAGCGCCATTTTTGCTCGAGAAGCGTCTACGGAGTGGCGAGGAGCGCGTGTTAGCGCCGTTGCTACACTCGAGCAGTGTAGGCGGCGTCACGGTCGAGGAGGGCGCGTGAAATAGAGGAGAAACAAGGATGAGTCAAGGCGGAGGAGGAGAGTGTCGCTACTTTACGAAGTTCAAAGGGGCACTCAACCACTATTTATCGAAGTGGAGAAAGACATTTGAAGTGAAGATGGGCTATTTCAGAACCACTTTGCCGCAAAAAAGTACTTCAATGCGTTCAGCAGAAGCGGAGTTATCAGCAATCAAACACGGCCTCGGCTGTGCTCTCCTTCCTCCTCCAACGCCTTGCACTGCAAGGGCTACGGCGGAGACGTCACCGTGGCGCGCAGTTAAAATTTCCGATTTCGTGCCTATGCAGCGCTAAACGTAAGCCAAACGCGGCTGTCCTGAGAGAGCCGCAGTGCGCTTAGCCGCTGGACTCGTGGCGGCACATCGCGGCGGCCGCGGTGCGGTGTGGAGCGACCAATAGCAGCCGCGTATTGGAGTGTGCTTTATGACGAAATAAAGCAGACAGAAAAGAGCGAGGATCATGAGGTTTTTGAAACGAGAGCGTTTGAGAGAAAGGTGACTTCGCGCTCCGCTTGCGAGCTCCACGGATCACGTACGACAGCAGAACTTGGCTGATAAGTTGACAACAGCGTATGCTACCCGCGGACTATGTTACTTCACCAAGCCCGAGGGGTGGTTCAGGGCCCCTTTAAGGGGCATTAGGAGAGCAAACGCGCCGTCTTTTAACGCGATAGCGTTAAGGAGCTCGTGTCGCAGAAAAGCCGGTGTCGTCGGCGTCGGTGTCGGCGTCGGGTGTCGGCGTCGGCGTTTTGCGGCGTTGACCGTGAGCGATAAATCACGGCAGGCACTCCATAAATAAAAAGCAACTTCCAAGATGGGCTGGGTGGGAATCGAACCAGGGTCTCCGGAGTGTGAGACGGAGACGCTACCACTCAGCCACGATTTTTTTTTATTTATTGCCTGTTTTGTATTTCGATATCAAAGAACAAATGAAATTTAAAAAACAAGACAAATTTGCAAGTTTTCAGCACCAAGTGTCAGCCTTATAGGGCTGACTATTTTAGAATTCTTTGAGCGCGGTCAAGGGTTCCACCCTTGACAGCCACGCAGGTACACAATCTTGTGCTTTCTGAATTTCCACAAATCTCGACATGCATTCTCGGAAAAGCATTCGTGCAGGCCGAGCATCCGGATCGCAGTGATACCCCGCCATACGGGCGCGCCATAGACAGTGAAGGCCAACTAGCATAATAAGGTCGAATGGCAGTCCGTCATCGTTTTCTATAGATAAATATCTAATACCCTGTGGATCTAAAGGAAAGTCCTTTTTGATAGTCCTCTGAAGTACATCCCAAAAGAAGACACCCGCCCAACAATCTAGAAATACATGATCTATAGTTTCTGGTTTCTTACAGATCAAGCAATCCGAGCCCCAGGGTAAGAAAAACCCACGATCTTCTAAAAAGGTTTTGACATTCAACGTACCCGTGTGAACCTTAAAAAAGAAAGACTTGGTCTCTGGCGTTACTTGCATTCTTTTCACCCGCTTAAGCACGTCTTGCCCTTGACCTCCACTGTATATGGCCCTGTACATTGGCACAGGGAGAACTACATCGCATACATCTTTGTACAATGTTTTACGTTTCACTGAAAAAAGGTACTCATTTGAAAATCTAACGGACAGAAACCGTACACTTAAAATAACTTCTTTAAGAAATCCACAAACAGGACCGCTCATATTGTCTGTGCAGACTACATAGCCAGGTAACGCGCTCCTTAGCCTCACTTGACACACCGTGCGCAAGAAAGGATCGCTTATGTCGCGGAAAAATAAAAACCGGTTTACTACCTGTCGTATTTCGATGCTTCCAGAAGGTACAAACGCGCCTCTAGTGAATGCGGTGTTGCCTTCGAAACGAGCCGTGGAAAGTTATACTGTGGTGTATATTGGTAATTATGAACATGTAACTTACAGAAGTCGCAATTACACGAGTAGCGAAGTGCGTTTCGCTGCATTTCTTCTGCGCTTTCTGCACACGGAGAGCCATCTTGCGGCAAACACAGAAGACCCCCTCCTCTCCATGTACGGCGCTGCCCCGACAGATGGCGCGCCACGCGCGCATTGGAGCTGTCGCGTTTCGGACTCTCTCCCCTGACAACGCTTCGCCTTGCTCCCTCTGTAGAATCAAGCATCCTTCCTTTCTTTAGATCACTATCTCTCTATCTCTCTGCCCATGCCGATCACGGCGTTTGGCTGGCGTGCATCATTTCCCCCTCCGGGATACCGAGTTCTTTGGTTCGCTCCGCTTGCTCAGGCGCACGTTTCGTTGCTGCGCCGAACGCCGCGTTGCTCGACCATATGGCTCGACGCTCACCGCGTCTGATGCGGGGCGCCTCGTAAGTGATGGCTACCCTGTAGCCCATTGTCTTACACCCATTGGCGGGTCGACGGGAACGCTATCGCGTTCCACTCTTGAAGGCGAAGCTTAAGCGTCCTCCAATTTTCGTCGCGCGAATGGCCATGGGGGAATAGGAGGGAGGGAGGGGGCGGCGTGGTGCTCCGCCAGGTACTGCGCATTTCGCGACCAGGCGAAGGGGCACTGACGATCGCGGCTAAATCTCGCGCGCCTGTATGGAGGACGCCATGTGTGAAGGAAAGCGGGAGGGGAGGGAGGGTGGAGACGGCTTCGGCTCCGCCAACAAGTGCGTACTTTGCAAGGCCGCGCGCGGTCGCCGTATCTTGAAGGGTATCTGCAGATAGCTCATACCTTTGTGCGTGCTTTGTTCTCGCCGCTCTTGCTTTGAAGCGATAGACCGCACGAATGTCACTTCGGTTGCTGCCGCTTCCGCGCGTGTTCATACCGGCGTTTTGACAGCGAGTGTCCGCGCACATTGAGTGTGATGTGTTCATATTAGCTTGCGCGCGATGACATCATGCTTGTTAATTCATTTAAGAAGCGAATGTTTCCAAGTTTACACGGCCGATAAAACTACTATCCTTACTTACTTCGTATAGCTGTCTACTAATTTGCTGTCGCAATCGATGCTTCACCTTTCAGCCGTAACTGCGACTTTCTTAAAATACTTACCGCTATTACTCTCTTGATTTGATCTTGGTAATTGCTTCTTCAAAATTCTCGATAATTTGCGGTTCATTTGTATATAGCATCTTTACTTCCACGTTGCCCTGTTAGATTGATCTGATGCGAGGTGATCAACTTGATGTTACGTCGAATTACAACCACCTACAATATTGCTGAATGGCAACAGAAGCGGGAGCCTTTGTCAGGTCTTGTAGCATTTTGCTTACTGCTACAGTTTCTGTGAAAGTAACAAAGCTTCAAACAATAGGTGAGCCTCAAATACGCTGCTGCGCTGAGCCCATAGTTCCTATAGGAGCAAGATGTCGTACAGAATCGCTGACCGGAGCCTGAGACTCGAGATATGTTGCGCGGGATGCGAATAAAGAGCACGCCTGCGTTATAATCTTGCCCATGTCTTTTTTCTAACCCAGCACATGAGTTCCGCCACGGATGCTTGCACCCAGCTCCTTGTTTAGTGAAACACCGGAAAAGCTGAGATCGTTTTTCTTAGTTACCTCACCCCTCTTTTGCAATGCTGGCGAGGCCCTCGCTTGTGCAAGGAGCAAGAGAGAAGACGACTACAGCTGGCGTTCTCTTCTTTCTTTCTTTCTTTGTATCGTTCTTTCTTTTTGCAAATAAAGTTTATTCCTCTTCGTCTTCCTTTTCATCCAGCTTTCCTCTCAAAGCTATGAAACGAGGCTCCAAACACGTCGCCCAGAATGTTTCCATCTCACTTGCAATTGTAAGCGCACATGAGTTAATGCATGTTCAACCTAGTTTAACACGATCATTGCCAAGCACGTTTTGTCCGTTGATTGTTCCGTCATGCCTCGTGCTGCTTCAATTACGCCCGAAAAAGTAAGCGCAGATTTACCCCGAGTAGGATCAAAAGTACCTGTCTGAACAACATCAGCATCAAAGACATGTGCCAGCACACCTATCCGTGTATCCGCATTTGATGACACCTGTTTGTGACTGCTAGCAGTTTTAATTATCTCCTCGTCTTACCTAATGGTCTGCAGCCCACCCTCATGTGCAGAGGCCCCTCAGCCGCCGTTCTTCAAAGGAAGACAAGCACGCATACGTACGTATCAGTGTGGTCGAGTAAATACATGTTGGGATGCCGCAGCATCAGCGTAAACTATAAATGTTCATCTTGGGACACGCACTGGAACACGCACTGCATTGGCAGTGTGTTAAAATTTAGTATTCCTTTCGCGTAAGGAATTTTATTCGCGAAATTGTCGAGCAAAATGCTCTAGAAAGATCACATGTTGTGCCATACAAGATTAGCCACAACCTTAACAAGGTGCCGTGGGGAACAGGTACGCGGTAGCTGTACCTTTCTTTTATTTCCATCCCAAGACAAACTTGCCTGCCTCTGCCCCAGTGTCATGGGATTCGCTATGCAAGGGTGCGCAGTGAAGCACGTCAACCGCTATGCGGAGTGTTCCACAGGAGAGGTATATCAAATTCCACTAAGCTGTGGTAGAATCAGTGTCAGGCAAAATGGCCGTTGCGTCAACGACCAAATGAAAGGACACGGAAACAGTTTGGAGAAGGATATGGGCCCGCACCTTTCAGCGCATTGCCGATCTTGCCTCTGTGAACCGCGGTTTTCTGATGAGAGGATCCTGGGCAAAATCAAACATAAAACTTCGCGAAAGCTGTTAGAATGCTTTTTTTCACATTCGTATCAGTGGTCAAGAATAAGCCAGCCAAACCTCAAATTTCTTTATATGACGTCGAAATGCGAACGATAAGTTCTTGTCGTTGATGGCGTCTTCTGTGCTCTGTCACCCCTCGTGATCGGACGTTTGCATTGCAAATACGTGGCACGTCTTGCAACGAAATAAACAATTGTGAGTGTAGCACCGACCTTTGTGTCTTCTCTGTCATTTCACTGGTTTTTCCTTTTCTGTATTTTCGCGCTAGAAACATAAAACTGTAAAGACCAAAGCTTCCAAGAACTTATCCTGCATAAGAAGTCAATCTTTTCTGCACGACGGAGAAGCATCGTGGTGAAAGTAACGTAAGTGGCATACAGACTGCGAACTGCGGTACAACAACAACAATAATAATAATAATAATATTAATAATAATAATAATAATAATAATAATAATAATAATAATAATAATAATAATGGCGTGAGAACATTTGCGGAACAAGCAATGCCTACGAAACCAATTAACATTGGTAACAAGTGCTACTCGGCGCTTAGTTGCGGTGTTTGAAACAGGACCGAAATAAAGAACAGGCCACCCCTCCTCCCTTTCAGTCCCCCATCTCTAGAGTTATGCCTGTTTCACATGCTGCGACTGCAACGACGAAAATCGGTGCTGTCGCACGCGTCGCAATGCGATTTTTAGAGGGCTCATTTCACATGATTGCGATTTCAACAATGCGACTGGTGCGACGCCCAGGGTTGCTTACTGCCAGGTTTCGTGACACACGGTGCATAATTCTTTTATTTTAGTGAATAAAACGTTTACACTATAATATTATTGACTTCTCTTGATTAGAAGCAAATAATATGTGCGTTTACTAATTTAAGAACGTTAGTTAAGATTTGTCTTGGGGTGCGCGACGGCGGTTTTGTTAGTTCAGTGCGACATCGCGCACGTAAACAGCTGTTCGCAGGTGGTTCAGCCAGCGATTCTTTATTCTATGGTTCAGCGTTGTGTGTTGTCTTATCTACATTCTATGACCGTTTCGTTCTGCCTGCGCTTCAACAGTCTACAAGATGACCTATCGACAAGTTCATATAGCTACCCTCACCGTATATGCAGTATTCGGAATTCGGCTGCCATGAAGTTGTCGTGTCAGCCCAACAAGATCCTCGCGCTACCCGTGCTCGGCGTCAGCTTCTGGAGAAAGGATGCGTGTATATTGCCTGTCATTGCGCATATGTGGTGCCTGCTCCTAGCCATATTCTTACGCCAAACGCAACAAGAAGCACCAACCCCAACGCCCGCGTGTGCCCCTGAACGAAGCCTCAAACTATCAGTGTGATTAGGACGTGGAATGAAAACTGTGTTGTGAAATCCAACCTTAGCGCTAGCCTGGTTCGTCCATCGCCGTGCTTGCGCTGCGAATATATATATATGGGAGCCTTCTCTAAATATTTCTAAAGGCGCAAAAGCCGACGCATTAAATGTTTCGAGCAGTTACCGTCGCTTTTGTAGAAACCTGTACGTTGTAATATAGCATTCTAAAAGACACGCTTCTCGTCCACTTTGTTGTCCCGAGTCTCGCGCTGGTAGTATACTCGGAACTTCTAACAAGAAGACCATATCAATACGCGCTATTCATAATGCAGGATCGTAGGCCCACGGCAGGCGCACTTGCTGTAGAATTTTTCAGCTTTCTGCTGAGCCTCGCACGCCTCTCACGGTTAGCCTGTTTTGTGGAAATAAATATTATTATTATATTATTAATGTTATTAGATATTATAGTTTCTTCACTGTAATTTATAGCAATCATCCAGATTTCTTAAGCTAGTCATGCATTTAACCTGTATTAGGTCAACATTGTTATGACATGCTTATGGGAGTCATTTCAAACTAGATTGCTTAGCCAGAGAAAGTACAAGTGCAAGCTTCAATGTTTATTCCAATTTCGTATTCCTAAACAGATTATATTGGCAGAATTTTATGCCTGCTTGCATTTCCTGCAATTCAATGTTCAGAGCTGTAAAAACTGATTCCTTTTCTTGCTGCCGAAAGGCTGCTCCAATGTCGATAGCAAGCTATAATTATTCATTTCGAAAGTGTTAAGCAATGACTATATGTCTAAGCATATCAATGCGTTTTTGTTCCACGAACACAATAAAGTTTTCTCTCCCTCTCATTGACAGCCATGGAATGAAACCATTCACTTTCATAAGTATCAGGATGCAAACATTCTGGAGATTGTCCTGAGCATTTGTCTGCATCCTATAGTGTGCATGTTTGTATTAAGTTCTCGTGTTACAATCGCAGTGATCTACACATATTGTTATATTGCAACAAACTAATTTATTTCACTTTGTTTTCAAATCTACCATGTGGCCATGCAGTAATACCATGGCCCATGCATTAATAAGCAAAAAAGAAAACTGCAGATTCAGTGTAGGTGTTGGAATCTATGCAAAGTGAGGTTTCTGTCAAGTGGTCAATTAAATGCTGTTAAAGTAACTGCGATATATACAATTTGTCTTATTTTCAACAATCCAACATGTCATCTTTTGCAAGGTTTGCTTATGCACCGCATAGGTCACAACCTTTATGTCATGTAATCTTTATGCATTACACTGTTCACAAACCATACCGAAACGCAAATGGCAGTTAATGTAGATGCACGCTGCGAGACATCAACACAGTGACGTTTGTTGAGCATAATAATAATAATATTTGGGGTTTTACGTGCCAAAACCACTTTCTGATTATGAGGCACGCCGTAGTGGGGGACTCCGAAAATTTTGACCACCTGGGGTTCTTTAACGTGCACCTAAATCTACGTACACGGGTGTTTTCGCATTTCGCCCCCATCGAAATGCGGCCGCCGTGGCCGGGATTCGATCCCGCGACCTCGTGCTCAGCAGCCTAACACCATAGCCACTGAGCAACCACGGCGGGTGACGTTTGTTGAGCAAGGAATGGTGCGAGGTGTATGCAGATGAATGAATGACGTGCTTATGTACTTATTTATATACCTCGCAGGCTGCAAGGTTGGAGTATTATGCAAGGGGGAATAAGAAAGTTGTTACATAAGGAAGAAGGGCACAACATTAAGAAAAAAACCAGCAAAAAAAGCAGTACCAATACATTGCACCAACTAGCCCAACGTGTTTTACTGGCACAACATTATACAATACTTGACAAACAATAACAGAAAAAGTTACTGCCCATGCACCCTGTACAGACTGTAAACCAGCGAAGCTGAAATGTGCAGCCCCAGTGTTTATCACTGGGTTAATTCCAATGGTTTATTCAAGTCTTTCTATATTATTGGTTATGTCTGTGTTTCTTAATGAGGTTATGCACATGTTTGGCTTGGGTTTATCACATTGTTTATTTGGAATGCCACACATTGCACTTTGCAAGATCACCATCATAAAAAGTGCAATGAGTGGTTCATTGTGTTAATCCAGCGGGTGCATCAAAGTCTTTCTGAATTCTGTTATGCACTTGTGTTTTGTAATGCGTTAATCATAATGTTTATGACTCAGTTATGCACTGTAGTTACGAAGTGACACACCGGGGCTGCACATTTCATTTAATTAAATACAGGGACACATTTTCGAACCTATTGGGAAGTCTGAAAGAGACTGCTGCACGCGTGCTCTGCTGCTAGAGAGAAACGACGTCACTATCGGTCTAGCCAATGGCCCACCACACCTTTGCTGTGAGATAATAATGACATCATGATCTTGTCTTAACCCCATCCCCCTCTGTGTCCCTTCCCTGCAATAATACGCAGATAAATGTATGTTTGAAATGCATAAGCATTTCTATGTCTACCCAACAATAAATGTCTCCGTCCATCATGCAAGACGAATGCAATGGCTCACACCCCCTTAAACAATGGCTCATACGCCTACACTAGGGTTTTTGGGATTGGACCATGAGTGTTTCACATAGGCATATACAGCTTCACTGTAAAAAGAATGAACACCTTTCTGCTAGAGACCGAGACAGTCATGAGGTGTATTAACAAATGAAAGTTTATTTAACATGCCGAGTAAATGCTGTTTGATAAGCAATAAATCGAATTTACACAAAAAGCAGAAGCAAGATCTGATGTGTGTCAATACAGATCCCAACAGGAAACTCATCCATCTCTGAAAGTGTAATAGCGACCATGCTGACACAAGATTCTCCCAGTGTATTTGCATCTACAGCATCCATAATTTCTCTAGGCAGCCGATCTCCACAGAATGCTAGCTTCTTCCTCTACGATGCACTCTCCACATCTGAATGTGCATTGTAGAGGAAGAAGCTAGCATTCTGTGCAGATCGGCTGCCTAGAGAAGTTACGGCAGCTGTAGATCTAAAAATGCTGGGTTAATCTTGTCAGCACAGCCTCCGTTAGAAATGGATGCATTTCCTGTCAGGAAACGCACATGAATTTTTGCTTCTCCTTTTTGTGTATGTTCAGTCTATTGCTTGTCAGCGAGCATTTACTCGGTGTGTACATTAAACTTTTCGTTGTTAAATCATATCGGTTTTCTTGTTTGTCCTATGTGTTCTCTGGTGCCATTTGCAGCCAGGCTATTCGTTTTTTTTTTAGACTGCAACAAGTCACTTTAATGGCCCTCATGATACCTTACAAAATTTTTTATTTGGCCAATGTAGCAAGAATGTACAGTGTGAAGCAGTAAGAACAGGGTATGCTAACTTCTAATTAAAAGGTCTATTGTGAAAATGCAGTGATCTATAAAGGTTACCACGAAGTAGTACAGCAATAAAACCTGATAAAGACTAGTGCTTGATGAAACCAAACATAAAAGCAGGAAAGGGAGAAAATACATATAGATATACAAGTCCAGGGAAAAAAACATTGTGATCACCAAGTGTGCATGTGGCTACCTTCCAGGAAACTCATTTTTTTCCCAATGGCATGGAACTGGAAGAATGTGCTTGCATAAGCAAGCGGTCAGTCTGTCTATTGGAATAACAACAGTGTTTCCTGAAAGGTGCTGGCAGGCAGGATTGGCAATTGCAATGATTTTTTCCTGCACTTGGAATTTTTCTCTATTTTCTTTCTGTAGCATTTTTATTTATGTTTGGCTGCATCAAGCACCAATTTTTATCTATCCTTCAAAGATGTCTTTCTTTTTGTGAGGAAAACTCGGGGAAGGCAGGAGATGGAAACTCAAGATGATGAGCAACATGAGAACAAGGTGAAAGTAGGAGCCAACGTTTCCACACGTGGACCTTGAAGAAGACAAGTCCACTTGTCGAAATGTTGGCTCCTGCTTTCACCTTGTTCTCGTCCTGCTCATCGTCCTTTTTTTTCTGGTAATTTATATGACTCGCCACATTTTTACAAATGAACCTCAGTTGAAAGTTAGTCCTCATCCATATCTAGTGTCATCCTGTTGATACTGCTTCACGCTATGCACTCTTGCAACATTTGTGTGTGCGCGCGCACACAGGCATGGATTTGGATGTGAAATCGGGCCCTGGGGCAGAGGTATCATTCTTCTGTGCAGCCTCGTGAATTCATTAACTATATTGCAACAGAAATGTGATGGACAGGAACGAAATGAACACACAGAGCGCTTCGTTCTTGTCTGTTGTCTATCTGTTGCACTTTAGTTAATAATGAATACACACAAACTCATCTAGTTTTCAGTTATGTCGGGCTTATAAGCCTGCTTGTGTCCTGGAATATCTGCATGGCTACGTATCCTGTAATTTAATTTCTGGCCATGTGCTTGCAAGTCGCGTGTCAATCACCTGATTTTCCTGACAATCTTGTGTGATGTGCAGGCACAGACAGTTTCTGGTGAATCCATGCAGGGTGTTGTGCAGGGTGTAATCTGCACTACAAGTGCTGCTTTGATTGCTTTCAGTTCAGCTTTTCTAGGTATAGGATGACTTGGAATGGTACTCACTTATATGGGGTTTAGTTTATGTAGTGTCATACTACTGTTACACTGCTATTGCCAGATCAGTGTACTATATGTGCCTTATGTTTGCTTGCATCTTCATGATTAGCAACCTCCTCTGTGTGTTTTGCAGTTGCATATAGTCTTCTGGCCTAATTGTTTGCCCCCATATTCCACGGTATGGGCCTGTTGTGTTTCAAGTTCAGGTACTCCCGACGTTGTGTTTCTGAAGGGAGAGGTAGTTGTCTTTGCATCTCATATGCTAGCTGGCATAGTATCTCGGGACGAGGTTCTGAGCTCTTGAGACAAAGAATTTGTGCTGCAGGCTGCAACTCTACTCCGTCTAGGTGCTTGTTCGTTACTTTCTCATAGAGGTCTTCAAGCATGGTACAGCTGGAAAGACCTGTTATTACTACCCGATGCCTGTATTCAATTAGTTGTCTTTTTGTGTACTGCTGGTAATTCATACCGTACGATACCTTGGACACAAGCACAGCATCTGCGATTTTCTATAGTATCCACTCGTCCACCCCCATTATTTCGAGATTATTCTTTTCACCAGATGTGGAAGTTGCGTCCAGGCACTGCATAATTGTTTCACCCACGTGCTGGCTCTGCCGTCATGGGCTTACACTAGCTGAGGATTTGTGGATGTTGACTTGCGGGCATATTTGTCCAGCTATGAGGATCACAATGTGCAATCTGGGGTAGTTCTTGATTCTAGTCTTTTTTTTTCCGACGTTGATATGAGCCGACTTATCAGAAAGCGAGAGGCCAGACTGGCCAAGAAAGTCTGCAGTGTTGTCGAGGGCTTGTTGCATCATTCTTGATTTCTGTATAAGGTAGCTTTCCCATGGACTGTAATACACCATAGGCTGTAGAGTTTCTTGTAGTATGCCCGTGTTGTTGGTGCATGTGGGTCAAATGTACCTCCAACTCTCACCTGGAATTTTCTGTCTTTCAGAAAGTTACTGTTTAAGTGCTCTACCAGAAATGCTTTTGCTCATCGTTCCTCTTATTAGAGCAGCATGAGGTACTGCTGTTAAAAGCCTTTTCACTCTCTTCATTCTTTCATAAGCGGTATTACACAATGTCCTGCAATAAAGTTTCTGCTGCTTATGGCCCACTCATATCTGCCAGAAGGGACAACTCTTGAAAAAGGTTTTCTTTGTGCTATGTGTGCGACGTAGTATAAGCATTCATGCCTTTTGTACATCTGTAGAACCAGCTTCCTGACAGAGTACTTGCTATACCTGATCATGCTTATTTGTGCAGTGCTGTTGAACAATACATATCGATGCAATGAATATTTACACTTTCGAATTATCACGAAAGATGGTTGTTTTACAATTCTGCCCTTTGCTTTCTATTGGTGTTAGATTTTGCATAAGCATGCCCCCCTATGCAATAGTATTTTGTAGTGTAAGGGTTCAATAAAAGGTGATGAACTAAATCTAAGTGCAAGAGCTTTTTTTCTCACCTACGACTCCCATCGAAATGCGACTTCCATGGCTGGCAAATCAACCCCTCGCCTTGTGTTAGAATGCTATAGCAGAATGCTATAGCCACAGTGGCAGGTGAACAAATTGAAGAACAATATTTCTGTCTATAATTTTTTTTCTTGCCTGTATGTAAGTAAAGTTTGGTATAAGTTTGTCATTGCAAAAAAGCCCAGTTTATGGTCTTTTATTGAATAAGCCACATATTGTGTATAGTTGAAATGCAGAAATTTGTTCTGAAATCCTCGGGTGATATATGTTCTTGCAAGTAGCATGGTATTTCATTACTTATAAAGATAATAATCGCAGCGGATATCGTTATATGGATTTACACACTAATATATGTGATCACAAACTTATTAGAAACTTACTAGAAACATGTAAGGCATGAATGTTTCTGCACACTTGATCCGCTGTGAATGTGCAAGAACTGCTTGTACTGGCTGACTTCACTGCACAGTTATGATTTACTTTTCTTCAGCGTGTCGTTTTATACTGTTTTATCCCCACAAGAACAGGCCGTTTGCCTGCTTTTCGCATTGTTGCACGAGTTCTACATAATTGTGCTGGAGGGTACGTTGTCACTTTGCCAATATAGCAAGCAATTTAATTAATCTGCTAGCTGTACAGTTAATTACCTTGCAGAGCAAGTGTTCATACAGATGCAGTAAGGATACAAAGTCCGCAACATAGTCTATGTTTACTGGTTTCTGTGCAAGAAAAAAAAAGATCTCCAGAGAAGAGGTGCAACTTAACGTGCATGTAATATTTTATTCAAGCCACGGATTTAATGCTACCGTAGCAAATTCATTACGATAGCCTACACTTTTGCTCTGTCATATTTAATAAGAGGCAAGATAAGCTTTGAAGATGCATCGGGAAATTCATGCTTGAAAACCGACAAGAAAATGCAACTGAACGGTACCGCGTTCAGCACAACGTAGAAACTTCGGGTACTTTGCTGTCTTGTCATTTGCCCTTGCCGAGGTTGAAATAATTCAAGCTGCTCCGTAAGCGCGATTTTTGCATGCTACTCAACAAAAGAAAATTGTGACGACCTCGTCGTCTGCTGGGGATCGAACACCTCCTAGGACTGACAACTCGCAAAGGCGCACGAAGCAAACGTGAAAATGCACTTCATTTGCTGTGTAGCGTGTCAACAAACGCATAGTAATAGGAGAATGCAATCTGTACAAGTTTTTTATTCTCCCTTAATTCGCGCACGTACCTAATTCGACGATCCACGTCTCCGCGATTGCACTTGTCGTGCGAGACTCCATCAAAACAAACCGGCGAAATAGCTCCGTTGACAGCTCTCCACGCAATTTCGACGGAAAATCGCAGCGATCGGTGCGACGGTGCGACTGTGCGACCAACCGGTTGGTCGCAGCCGAAAATCGGGGGGTCGGCACTGCGACTGCGATTTTCATCGCAAACGACGGAAATCGCACTTCCGGTGCGACGAAAATCGCATCATGTGAAACAGGCTTTACACAGACAGAGACCAGTCGCGTATGAAAGCTCTCTACAGAGGTCATAGATGTTGATATAGTGCCGCCAGCTGGCGACTGCCTAGGAAACCATCATGCGCTTCGCATGGCCCAACTAAAGTACGCGCGCGCGCTCTGGGGAGAGCGTGCGCGTACTCAACACACCCCAGTCCCACACGTTCAAAGGCCCCCGAGACTTTCAGCGTTGGGAAACCTGTATTGATTTTTAATCTTGGAGGCCGTTTACTAGGAGATGAGTAATACTCTGTATCTCTGAGGCAATGTCGTTATTTTGGCGCTTCCATGCCGACGCGATTTTTTCTTCTTTTTTGTCGATGAAAGACAGGTTTCTGCATAGCGGCGCCGTCTGGCGCCACCTTGAAGAGACGTTAGAACGGGCGCATTATTTGAATCGGTGTGGGAAGTTACGCTATCATGGCCTTCTTAAGAACGTAGACTTAATTTCTCTCTGCGTAAACTTCAGCAACACTGAGCCGCTCTGTTCCCATTTACCGCGTTCAAACAGCATTTGGCTAGATTGAAGAACAGCTGATGACGCATTACTACGATTCATTTTCAGCTATCGTGTGGCGAGCCCGACTTTCCATTTTCTTTCTGGCGTCAAACATTATTGCAGTAAAGCAGAAGAGCGTTGAAAAAAAAAAAGTCCATACTGATAGCCGCTTGGCTTAGATGGACGAATACAAAGCAGAATGCGTCCACCGCAGGCAGTAGTATAGTCTATCAGGAAAACAACAATAATTGATATCAAAACATATACTCAAGAACAATAACGCGAGTAAGGAGATATTTAAGAAACTTGCTGTTTGTTAGGAATGAAGAGTTCACAACTAAACTTGAAGCTGCTTTACGAGCTTCATTTTATGAGGTAATACCTACGGCCCAGTTTAGAACCCCCAAATTCGAATACAGTCGGTACCCCTCGCCATAACGGAATCGTACTGTACGAAATATCGATCTATTTGCAACTCTATGGAGTTTTGAACGCAGTGCACGCTTTTTAAGCCGGATTATTTGAATTTCAGTGGGCGACGGACTTTGCTTAATATGAAGAAAGTGGGAAGTTGTAAATCTGCATACGATTGCTCGGTGCAGTATACACAGTACCACTCTTTACGTTTCTTTAATTCGTAGCAACCTGGAGACAGAAGGTAATTTTTCAATAGATTTCCTCAATAAATTTTCTTCACTCGATCTCTCAATAAAACTTCGTTTTACATAGATTACAGAATTGGTGTGAGATCTGTTTAATTATTTTTTATTTATTAACTGCGCGCGGCCTGATGAACTCGCGTAAGATTTCCATGCAGCTTAGCAGCAGCGTCGACGTTTGTTACAAAACAAATTAATGCTGTTCTCCTGTAATTATTCTCCCGTTATGCAAATGAACTTGAACCGGTTTGAACCAGTTTGAACCATTATTTTTTTTCGCTGCGGAATTCAACCGGAACTGAACTGTCTTCGCTGAAAGGAACAAAAACTGGAACGATAAAGCTTTCGGTTCGACACTCTTACGTACGGCCAAGCAATTTTGGTGCTTTCGCAGTGTTCAGCAGTCAGATAGAAAAACAAGTCTGTTTCCTGGGCCCATTTCACCCTGCGCCAAGATATTGGAGCCGAAGAGTTACATGAAATGCGAATATCCGCATCGCAAAACGACAATGGTTTTGTGTTTTCGTCATCTTTCTCGAGGCAACTTTTCTTTTCAGTCGAGCATCGGTCTGTTCTTCAACTGTGAAGGGAACGCGAACCTGTTAGTTGTACGAAATTCGCAGTAAAGCGCAGAGGCGAACTTTAGATAGCTTGCGCTGAAATTGTTGGCCATCGCGATAAAGTGCACCGCATGTGTGTTGCAACGCCTGGTTTCACTCTATAGCCGGCGCGGTAATGCGCCTTACGATGCAGACATATCCACGGCAGTTGATCTTTCTTTGAACGAAGTTGTTACATTGGATACATGCGGCGAACACCTTGTGTAAAATCATCTTGAATGTAAAATAGGTAGCAGAGGTTTTCAGGACGGCGAAAGCAGCGGGAAAGCTTCGCCGAAAAGACTCGTCGCGCATGCCAAACTAGGTCGCACGACAAAGTGCGAAGCTCGCTTTTTTTTTTTAGATTCGCCCGCAGATTTAGAACGAAGAAAAAGGCGCGCATAATTCGAGGCGTCGCCAAACGAGAAAGCGCTCTCTCGTTGCGTACTTATGCACGTGCACTTAATCAGGGGCTTTACGTGCACTCGCAGCAGCCGCTGACCGAGCTCATTGCCGCGCCGCAGGTGGCCACGTTAAACGGGCGGGCGAACTGCACAAGTAGCGAATTCTCGGCAAATTCTGGCGAATCGCCGGCGTGACGCGCCCGCCTTCGTCTCGGGCGCTCGAAAACCGGGCTATATATCCTACCCGCGCCTCAATCTGTGAACCTGCGCAGCAGAAACGTTTAGTAAAGCAATGAAGGGGGCTAGTTGGTGAACGTTCGTGGTTCATTGCGCTACGTCCGTCCACGTCCTGTCCTTCCTTAATACCGTGTTTGTAAAACTGACCGCAGTATAACCATGCGCAGAAACGTGCTTGCACTTTTCCGACAGTCCGGCACTGCGTGGGTACACTTCGCCTCCGCAAACAACGGGTCCCGGAATACGTCGTGGATCTTCAGCAGAATCTGGTGCGGGTACGCTGTACGTCACGCCGGAGGTTAGCACAACATAGCGCGACATCTTCAGCCTCGTTACCCACGGTACCTCTCCTATACGTACTAAAGTGATGCGCTAAGCGTCAACCACCCGCCCATCTTCCACAGAAGAGCGCAAACTAATGTCACACCGCAAGAAAATAATCAGGGACAGTGCCGTGCCGGGGACGCTGGAACCTCGGTACATCCTTTATGCCGCACGGTGTACCCATGCCCAGACTTCGCAGCGCCCCCTGATGTTTATTTTAGTCACGAATAGAGCGTTGCTTTGTTTTAATCAAGCGTAGCTTCCATTGCCTCACATGTGGCGTCGTAGTGGTCACACAAAAACACAGTTGCTCCCAGAGCAGAGCACATGCGGGAAAGGGCGGTTTGGGGAGTTTACAGCTGCGCCGGCGCTGGAGCGTGAGTCATTAGCAAGGATTCCGCAACTATATAAAGGCCGAGCCGTTCGGCTTTTTTTTTTTATTGATATGATATAAGGAGATGTTGGCGCAAAATTTAAGGCACCGGCTACTCCTCATCTCTTGAGTGGTTCCATCGTACGTCGTACAGGGTTCAAGGTTACATATCAAATAGTCTTTTCACACAAGCACCAGGACTTATCACGCAACGTTTCCACAGGAAGACTATGACGTAAGGAACATATGGTACATACAATATACAACGTAAATGTCTCCACACTTATGTAGATGAAAG
Organism: Dermacentor albipictus; assembly: GCF_038994185.2. NCBI lineage: Eukaryota > Metazoa > Arthropoda > Arachnida > Ixodida > Ixodidae > Dermacentor > Dermacentor albipictus. Next base: position 111,675,555 of record NC_091825.1, on the reverse strand, counting down.
TCTTCGCCGGGGAGAAAAGTATTGCGCGCGCTGCACCGCTTTCGTTTCCGTTCAGTTCAGCCTCGGAAAACGGACGGGACGCCACGTGTTGTGCGTTCCCCCGAGGAACGGGCAGCGTTCGACGAGCGGCGGCGGGAACTCGCCCGTGAAAAGGCTCGCCGTCGGCGCGCCTATCCAGCCGTTCCGCCCGAGCCCTGGAAATCCGACAGGAACGAGAAGATCTCGAGCTGAGGGAGCGGGAGGCCGAAGAAATCCGGCAGCGTTACCTGTGACGAAGGTCAGGTGCACGCAGGACAAGCTTCGCTTACCCCCCCTTTTCCGGTAGGGGAAGGGTTGGTCATTTTATTATAACGTTTAGCAAATTCCCGCGCTGTTGGAGCGGACGTCCCGTCTTGCTACGGCTCTTTCAAAGCTTCTCCACTTTTAACAAAATACCGTTCATAACGAAGTACATTTCCTATGCCCATGAGTTCCTTATAAGGGGGTTTACAGTATTCGTTAAGCGCAATTACGAGTACGGGGGGGGGGGGGGGTAGGAGGGGGTGCCCACCTAGTGGACTGTCCATTTTTGCCGCTGCTGATTGGATGCAGCTGTACGAGAGAGGAGGAGACGAGCGGCCCTACCCAATCAGCAGCGGCCGAAATGGACAGCCCACTAGGTGGATTCTACAGGATACCCCCTCCCCCCCGCTCAGAATAGAAAATAAGCTGCTGACAGGGTATGGCCATGATATGGGGTACCAGGGTTTCCTGAAAGGTTACGGACATGGCTGCACGGAGAACAATTCAGCTCCATAGGAAGGGGGGTGGGGAGTTAGCGAGGTATTCTCGACAGGGAAGCTTTTAGTGATGTTGGTAAGTCGTAAACATATCTATAGAATAAGGGCGTTGTTGGGGTAATCGCCAAGCGTCCTCATTGTGGTTGCGCCGTGGTATTCTGAATAAAATAGACGAAAAGCGCAGAGTCTGGTAGATTGAAGCTACCATCACGTGCACGTATTGTGTTCGTGCTGATAGCTTATGTCCCTTCCGAGTTAAATGAAAACTTAAATAAAACTACGCGGTGTTTACAGGGCTTGTCATCTGCATCCATGGTATGGCTTACGGCGCAGAAAAAAAAAGACACATTAGAAAAAAGATGAAATGTACATAATAAAATGTGCAATATGGATGAAATGTTGTCGGTTCATCTGCATTACTTTTTTTTTCTTTTCGTGCATGTGTTTCCTGTGTTCTTTGCTGTAAGCTACCATGGAATCGCTATTTCGACTTGCTGACGTAAGTACTTTACTGATCTTATCCTCTGAAAAAACACCGAAGTAAACACCTGAAAACGAATGCACAGCTGTCCAAAGCAGAACTGTAAGTAATAGAGAAGAGAAATTATTTTAAAAAGTACTGACGATGCTACACACCTGTATGACGTCTCGATCGCTCGGCAGTGAGTCAACCCACCAAATGGAGCGGCGAAGAGCAATTGAAATATCAAACGACTCGCCATCGCAAGATTGATAGGGGCGAGTCAGAATTCAAAATTCGATCATCACCCAGCCACTCGGTAATTCCAGTTGCGGGACGTGTTTACGTTTTATCTGTTGGAACTATCAAAATGTGTCAAAGTGTGTCACAATATAACTCGGTCTTGTATTTTAGTATATGCAAATTGGTCTCTAGTTTACGTAATATAACTACGCCTACTCAAGCTACACTTCCGTAGCTTTTCGTCTGTGGTTTGTTTCCGAGGCGAAAATAATCTAATATTCATTTTCTATGTGTGGAAAAAGGAAGGAAAAGGAAGGAACTGTATTTACATAAATTTCCATTAAAAAAAAATTAATGCCCACCAATGCTTGCATGTGCGCGTGTTACACATCAGTTTTGCTGAGGTGGTTCTAATAAAACACTAGTAATTCGAATGATCATATTACCTTTTTCTGCCAGAACACTTCTGCTACCTAGACATGTTTCCGACACCTCGACAAGCTTGCGCGTTCTGAAACGTGACGTCACGCCGGAGAGCATGAATCCATACGTTTCAGTGGAGATTACCGACTATGCCTAGCGTCATCCTACGGCTTTTAGAAACCGAACCTTTCAGCAGTACGCTCCCTCTGCGCATTATAGATAACAGATCAGCTGAAATGCTATAGCTTCTTGTCTTTGCGGGCTACTCACCGCGATTAAAAAGAGCTAAGCCTTTTGCTACCTACATGTGATGACCGCTATGCTATATTCCCTGCATCGCGACCACAATCTTCCAAATAAATTCGTAGGCCGTGTCTACATTTTATTTTTCGCGGGCGAATAATTGCTTCGACATGCACGTTGCTTCATGTGTCTCATTTTTGTTTTACGTGCTCAGTAAAAAAAAAAAAAAGAGCCAGCCATCATCAGTGATAGTTCAGAAGTTACCGTTAATTTCTTCTCCCTTATTCAACTCCTTATTTACGAGCACGTCTGCGAAGCTTCAAAGGTATAAGTTAAACAAAGCAATACAGCTTTAACCGCAACTAGGCGTATTCCTGTAGTGTTAACCAACCCGTACGCAATAACGTCATTAAAGTTGTTTGTCGGCGTATTACAGCTTTACTGCTCTTTTACAAGGCCATCAAGGCGTTGTCATAGCGTTTCTTAACGACCACTCAAATATGTCATCAGATGTAAGGCAAATTGCACCCTTACCTTTTATTACGGTGGAAACACTTTTAGGCTGCGTCCTTTCTTCGGGGCCGCTCGAAGAGGCGAAAAAATGCCGCGTGCAGCAAGATATCGCACCATCGCTAAGGAGCACTTTCAAAAGTTGCGTGACGCAAGGTTATGGCTGAATCAGAATTGTATTGGAGAGCCTGTCCGCCCACTTTCGGCGCTTGCGAAACACCAGAACATGAGGCGGCGGTAGCGCTGTTAGCGACATCTCGCGACACTTTATTCGTCAACAAAGTACGTTAGCGATGTTTTTGCATTGTATTATGTGTACCCGACAAAAGAAAGCAAATAGAGCACTATACGGCGTCGATTGTTGCTGCCGTTTGTCTTTACTCAAGCAGCTAAGTAGATTAGATTGGATGTAGCTGTTGGGTCAGCGGGGTATAGGTTGGAAGTGTGCGATTTCTGCTGCTCCTCCTAACTTATATTTGAGCGCTAAGTGGTGGAATGTACGCGAAAAAAAATTCTGACTGGCATTAAAAACGAGAAACAAACATATGGAGGTCTCAACGTGAAATTAAGCACGTGGTTGAAAAAAAAAATGTTAAAATTCTAACATATGTACACTGTCAATTCTCTGAGACTATAGGCTGCACGAAACTAAGGAATTCGGCAGAGCAAATAATGCTTTCCTTGCAAACGTCTGGCGAAGGCCATGGCTGCGGAAGTTGAATAGGTCGAAATTTTATCTTCGTGTGTTACAGTTCAACCTAGCCTCTTATGGTTGCGTCACCAGCAGTGACGCAACCCTAACCAGAGCAACATCGAATAAAAATTTGTACATGGCCACACTATGGTGTGATCATACGCTTATCAGGCTCCACTGTGCAAGAACTCGCTAGTGCATCCCCAATCTAACGTATGGTGCTAATAATTACTCAGATTAAAACGATGTGTCATTTTTTTCTCTGACTTATGTGACCCAGGACTTTCTGTTCGCCGTACAAAATAATGTAACAATTCGCTCCAGCGTCCAGGACGTTGCAGCTGCAGTATCAAACGGAATTTCAAGCACACACCCCACCTGGCCAACAGAAGTGCTGACCGCAGAGCTCGCGTTTTGAAACTTCGAGGTAATCGACAGCATGTCAATCCAGAACTGTAAGCTGTATGTATTTGAAACTTGGTATGAATAAAGTGCATTTCTTTAAGCACGCACTTGGTGTCGTAAGAAATATTCAGGTGCGTGCTTATCCAGGGACTAAAATTGGATCTGCTAGGTGTATGACTATAACTTTTTTAGAAATAAGGTGTGCTGGTTAGTTGTACGTCACTGCAAACGTTTCTGCACCGGCAAAACAAAAAAGGGGGTGTCGAAAAACGTATGAACCCCTTTCTCTGTCTCAAACTGTGCTTCGTATGTATGTATGTATGTATGTATGTATGTATGTATGTATGTATGTATGTATGTATGTATGTATGTATGTATGTATGTATGTATGTATGTATGTATGTATGTATGTATGTATGTATGTATGTATGTATGTATGTATGTATGTATGTATGTATGTATGTATGTATGTATGTATGTATGTATGTATGTATGTATGTATGTCCTCATTAGTTAAGATATACGGGCAAGATTAATACTGAATAGACACAATCAAGATATACGGAACAGGCTGGTAGGTAATCCATAGTGAAAGCAACTTCAGCGCGCAAATAGCTCAAGGACCAACAATAGGGACAGACACAAGCACTTGGGTCTGTCCCTGCTATTAGCCCTTCGTTTCTGCGCTGTAGCCACTTACATACAGTTAATCATGTGAAATTATGTCTGCGCTCCTTCGTTCACCGTACGGTCTTTCAGCACTACGTCTGTTTTATATGATAGTATATTCAGGGTACTTTCAAATTAATTCATTTCAGTTTGTTTACCAGATATTTCTCGCTGGCTACATTCACACACTTTCCGGGAGCCAGGTCTATCTATCTATCTATCTATCTATCTATCTATCTATCTATCTATCTATCTATCTATCTATCTATCTATCTATCTATCTATCTATCTATCTATCTATCTATCTATCTATCTATCTATCTATCTATCTATCTATCTATCTATCTATCTATCTATCTATCTATCTATCTATCTATCTATCTATCTATCTATCTATCTATCTATCTATCTATCTATCTATCTATCTATCTATCTATCTATCTATCTATCTATCTATCTATCTATCTATCTATCTATCTATCTATCTATCTATCTATCTGTAGGTGGAATTGTGTGCGCATACGCCGCTCTTCAACGAACCTCTTTGACGCTGACTTGAAGCAGTGTGTATCTTGAAACAAAAGCGCACAAAGACGAGTACTATGAGAGCAAACAGGACAAGGTGCTTACGCACAAATGGAAAATTTTATTGGGAGGAAACAAATATATGGGCGCAAAAAAGGAGTAGGGGGCCTACGCATGCGTGTCAAGGATCACGGGCTAATGCTTTCAACGGCAACGTTAAAATTAAAGAAAGTCTAACTATTAAGAAACTCAAATTCCTTATCATGTAGCAAGATCGAAGGGTGGCTGAAGCAGTTATCTCCTCTTTTCTTTATGTGGTATTTCTGTGCCATTTCACGGGTTAGCTGGTTGTTGCTCGTGTAGAGAATGCGGGTGTCTTTCAAAACAGGATTGCAACCACATTCCCTTTGGTGGGCGGCTAGATGCGTCGCTGCGAATGAAGGTTTTCTCTTAGTCGCACGTTGACGCAGCGCCCAGACTGGCCTATAGTATACGTCAATTTTACCACACATAACGAGATCGTATGCACAATGCCCATCGCACAATATAAAAATTCTTCTGGTGTGCTTAATACTGTATTGCGATGGCTTCCTGCGAATACGCGAACAAATTGACTGAAGTTTGTTTTTGAAAAAAAAAAAGAACCTCAACCTTATACCTAGTGCCTATATGTTTTAATTCGTGCGACGTTCTACGTATACATACGGGACGACGGTTATTTTATTCATTTTACTACGATCTTCTTGGGCGCTCTGACTGTCTTCTTTGGTCTTCAGTTCTTTCAAAGTGTTAGCACAAACAGATTTAATGACATTTTGAAGATAGCCTGGTTGTTCTAGTTTGTCGATCTGGTTAGGAAAGCTCGATTTCATCGTGTTCACACGATTTTTTTCCTTTGCTTTTTAATTGTGAGTCAACAAGCCAATTAGCCCAGTTGTCCAACTAGTAAACCAACTAGCGCAGTTGTCCGTTCTGTTACACTGTGCTGTGCGGTCTGTGCTGCTCTTCAATGAACCTCTTTGACCCCAACTTGGGTAACTAGGTAATTCCAATGGGAACGTGCCACACCAATATATATATATATATATACACGTTTTTAATGTCTCCCATGCTCGGTAGAATTTAACCAACGCCGAGCGTGGACTTCACTTTTGCGCCGATGGATGGCGTTGTTGCGTGGGCAGTGGGGAGTTGAGTGTGCGTTAGCAGCAGTGCAGCCGGAGATGAACGCGGGTGAACTTTGATCAGCCTATATTGCGACGGCAGATTTCGACCAGGCGACGTGTACCAGTAGACAACACCATTGAAATTAACCACGTCCCGCAGGCAGAATCGAGGCCCCCTTCACATGCTTTCCTCGGTGACAGCGGCCTGACGTGTTATCAAGCAGCGCCACAAATGCACTGCTATGCGCCGATTTTTAGTGAACGTCTCTCACGCGAACTAACTATAGCTCCGCCACGAATACTGAGGGTATTGTGGCCAGAAAGAAGCGAAAAAACCCGGCTTCCACGTGGTGCGTTTCTCAGCTATAGGCACCGGCGCACCACGCAGTTCGGAGGGAACGCGCACGGCTTCGCAGCGGTGCCGCTATGTGGCGCAGTGTGTTCGCAAGGAAGCGTGAGAGAGGAGCCAAGCTGCAGTGCACGCCCGTATGTACACAAGGCGTTTCGACGGTAGTAATACGTTGTTTCGCTGCATTGCTTCAATGTTAAGCGCATTACAGTCGATAGTAATCGTGAGGTCGGCTCTGCCGATTTCTTTTCTTTCTTTCTTTTCCTTTTCTGTTCTTTCTTTCTTTCTCTTTCTCTTTATTATTTTTTTTTTTGGTAGCCATCAGCAGTGGTCTTTCTACAGCCTAAAGCTCTTTCGTGGCATTTAGCCGGTGGTGCAGCCGGCTAGAATTAACGAGTGTGGAGGCGCTGTTGCATACTCTCCGCCCAGCAGGGGGTGACATATTGACAAACGTGCGGCGCGGCTTGTAATGGGGGAGTGCCTTTCTTGTTCGCACCGGGGAAGCAGCGTTCGACACTTGCGGCCGCTACAGGAAGCCTGCCGCGCCAGTGATACGCGGGCCCTGCGGACGCGGGAAGACCGGGTGGTCCATGCGGATCGCCGCGGGGCTTGCGTTGTTAACATTGCCAACATTGTTACTGCAGGACGTTAAGAAAGCATTTGCTGCATATGTTTTCCCCATATGTATGCATATGCATATGTATGAAGCATACCTACCAATAATACTCTCTTTGTAACTGAAGGTAACTCAAGTAAGTAAGCAAATAAATAAAAAGGAATATCAGCTAGCGAAGGATATTATGAAGTTCTCTGCAAGAAACACTCCCCAAGAACACCTCGAGTTCGGCAAAGGCAACGCCGACCGGTTAGGTCATGGCACACCCTCAAATCCTTGTACAGTGTTATCAGCATTCGCTAACTCTGCCGTGGGCGCTTGACTCGCCTTATTCTAAACGCTGCAGAAACCATCCGTGGATCAGCATAATAGCGCTCGCAGATGTCATTACTTAACACACAGAAGTACAAAACAACGCCGACTGCGTCGCTTATTAGGAACGCTCATCAAATTAAGCGCAGGATCGCCCTTCTTTCCGTGAGACTCAAGCTCGGTCAGGATGCTGCATAGCGGGCTTTCGTGCCAACCAGCCATAAACGGCTCGAGATACTTGCTTACAGCCATCGAAAGAGCGCCCCCGGTTAATTACCTAATCGATACCGCCATAAATATAGTCGCTCTTATTGCATCGCGTGGACTACTTATATGAACAGAAGGTTCCGGCTGTGCGCCTCCTTTCCGCAACGCCTGTTACTCACCGTGCCATCCGTACTTACTTGCGATTTGTGGCTAATGGCTATGTAGCACTCAAACACCATGTCTTTCGGAGTTGTTTGTTGTTTTCATGCTCACATAACCGGAACCCATCGCCTCTTTCAGTAATGGCGGACTGTAGGGTGGAAGACATTGCGTCTCATCTCGATACGAGCTAGCACGAGAAGAATGGTTATTAAGGGCGAAAAAAAAAATGCTTCTTCCAGGAAACGCACGCCTGTTATCTATAGCCTCCTTCTCCAGGAAACGGGTCGCGTTGTATGTGCGTTAGCATTAAATCTTCGCTTCAATGCATGCTAGGTAATTCGGAACAAAAGGCGTTTTGAGCCGTTACAGCTAGATAACTGATTTCGTTGAACGCATTTTTATGACGAATACTTGGGGACGACACATTCTCAAGGGACGCAAGTAAGAAGCATACCTACTTATGCTGTTGACGAAGACTGTAAACACGTAATATGTGTTCGCAGATGTTTTTGCGATATTGATTGTCTTAAAGAACACTTTAAGCATTCTATACAACACGCCTATTGGAGTGCGGGACGTTTTTCGACCGTGTCGGCGCCCTGACCATTCTTTGGTCGCCACTAAGGTCCTTCATAGCATTCTTGCGAAATACGTACCTCTGTAAAGAAACTGCGTACATAACTTGTGTGCTCATCGAGCGACTGTTTGTGTGAGTGCATGTATGCGCGGTGTTTTATTTCACTCAGTCTCTTTCATATCTAATTACCCCTTACATATGTAGTAGCCTATCGCTATAGCTGGCGTCTCTAGTTAACAATAAAAGTTTTTTTTTTCTCTCTCTCGCTCTCCATCTCTTAGCAAGACACCTACCTCCGTATAGTTACATTTAGGTTCACGTTAAAGAACACCGGTTGGTCAAAATCAGTCTATAGAGTCCCACACTACGACGTGCCCCATAATCAGATAGGGATTCTGACGCCTAAAATCCCAGAATTTCAGTTTTAAGAGACGTAGGTCCTTTTTCCGTGCGTACTTTGTCTATATACACTCCACATCTGATGTGCGTGTTGCGTGTGGAAAACGTTCCCAGGCCAAAACACTTCCCGTCTTTGTGAGACATGAAGCAAAGTACAGGTAGTCAGTCGTTGGTACTTACCACAGCCCGTGCGCAGCAATGGCTCCTGATATGTTAAAGAGTAGTTTGCGAAGTCTTGATGGCCAAAACGTACGTCTTCTCGCATTTATTGAACCACGCTTTCTTACCTTCTACAGAGTGAGGCCTTCTTGGTCATAGAGAGAGGCCAGGAGCTCGCTGCTCGCCTAGGACAAGTCGCGGGCCAAGTTTCTACCCAAATGAAGGGAAAGCTTTAGCGAGCCAAAGCCCTTAGAAGAATGGTCCTGAAAGAAGCCCCACCGGTCTCTTCAGCGTTAGTTGTAGCGCAAGAACAAACAACAAATAAAACAAAAAACAACATAACAGCCTAATTTGCAACAGCGATGGCAATAATGCAAAGGACACCACTGAGTGCTAAGTCAGAACTTTTTTACCACATTTTTCCTCCACATTCTCATCCGAAACAGTTGCATTTGGAAGATAGACGCTAATTCAGTATTTTGCTCAACAAACCGAAAGCACTGCCAAACGCTGCAGGAATGCTCGGCGCAATAACACATGTGTGGAAGTTGCGCGCCCCTCATGTCGCTTTCTTTCACACTAATTGCAACAGAAAGTTGTCCGCGAGTTTATATATATATCTATATGACGTTCTCAAAGCCACATCTCACATCACGAGCAAGAGAAGTGCGTTTCACGTCTCGTATAAGGTGGTAACGAATTGTCGACATCAAGGAGGTTATAAAAAAATGTAATTTTTTTTGCTTATAACCTTCTCCGTCGACATACTCTGGTGTACTAGCATACGAGTTGGCCTCAATGGCTGTCATTTATTGAACATTATTAAAGATATTGTTCGAACAAAGCCGTCTTCTAACTTTTCAGCTAAACGAAGTTCGCAGAGTGCCAGTTCACGCACGGGCATACCGAGAAGGACGAATAACTGAATTGACTGCTTTTGGCTTTGTCGCTAACATTTCCCGCTCACACCATCATGCGTTTGAACAACATAATGCACCGAGGCACGTTCAGCGTATACACATGTCCCGGTGGCTTATACGGGGTCCCCCTCCTTTCTTTTCAGTTTGGTTTTGATTGCCAGTTGCGATGCAAACATCAGGGCAAAACGCACAGGGTGAGCGTCGCACTGCGGGAACGCCTTGTCTTATTCGTTACGCTCCCATAACGCTAGAGGTCACTTGTGCGATGGTGCTGCTCAGACACCTCGTGTAACGCACTGTTTTCTACGCAATTTATTGCAGGGAGGTGACACACTGCGATGGTTCGGGAACCACGGCAACTGCGGGTAGGATACGGAATTTGTCCAACCTTCGGGCTTGTAGCTTCCTGCTTTATATCTTTTTGCCTTCATTCACTACGCTTTATATTTCTAAATTTCCAACAAGGCACACTTTTTTTTTGTAACGTGATGCGAGCGGCAAGTTTCGGCGCAAATACGCATTCATCGCGAATTCTTCAATATATAACGCAATATTTGCTCGAAAAAAAAAAAGAAGAAAAGATATGATTTTGCAAAGCCGCACAGTCGTCTCAAGCCCGAAGGACAAAGTTGAGGTAAATCCACGCGATAAACCCACCATCCCCGCGCTTTCAGGAGCCGCCATATATACTTGCAGGCACCCCGTAAACATCTGGGCCAAAATTCTTTCCAGTAGCTTTTTTTTTTTTTGTAGAAAGAAAGCGCTCTGCACCGCTCGTCACATTAACTGAGAGCGAGAGCCCCCGATGTCGACATGAGACATTAATCAGCGACATGTATTGCCTTCACATGTGAAAAAAAAAAGCTCCACCAGCGAGAGACCGTGGAGAGCCCACATGCGTTCAGTTCTCCATAATATCAGTTATATTAAGAAATATTAAAACATTTGCTGTTGGCAGTAAGTGAGTTTGGCTATACTCTGACTGTACAAATTGGTTTCTTGATCATCAAAGTGTTGCCGACGTTCAGGCAACCTTTGGCAAAATGTCACCACATGACAAGCAAAATTCACACTGCGAAATTCTAAAGAGAGAGAGAGAGAGAAATAGAGATAAAAAGAAAGAAACCGTTCGCAGCACTACGTGAATGTTTCATGCGGATGCTACGACTTATAGAAAAAGTGCAAGATGCGTGACGATTCAGCTGTGCTTTCACTATACATTTCATTTACCCCTGAAGATGTTTTATCACCTGCACTGGTGTCGATGTGACCAGGAGAATAAAGCGATGCTGGCGACAGTTTCCACCGGCCTACGTTTACAACAACATATAAAGCGTATTTTAAGCTTCCTCCTGCTTCGGCGCCTGGAGCCGACGATCGTCGTTTCAATTACTATCTACCGATCGTCAAATCTCACCAACGAGAGGCCAGAAAGCATGTTTATTTAACCGTGGTGGTCACACGATGACCTTACACAGAGCTTCAAACAACAGTATCTTTGTACAATGGGGTAAGTTATATTCTAATGAACAATAAGGATAAGTATCTTGAATATATTAACTGTATAATAGCTATAGTACACTGCAGAGCTCTAAACGCTTTAGTTTCATGGATCATTCTGCAAAAAAAGAAAAGAAGATTTTTAGAAGGAACAGTAAAGCCGTAGCGCTTATTTTTGTTATCGCACACGTAAGCGTGAAAATATGACGTCTGAGTTGTGGTGTTAAGAACTGCATTTTCCTAGCTATACGTGGCCTTCGCCAGGACTTTCGAAGCATAAGAACGGCGCTCCATGGTGATCGTGGTCGTCACATGTCCACAGCGTATCTTGTGACCCTAATTTCCAGCGCAAAATGCCAAAATGTCCTTGCAGAACACGACGCTGCGCCCGCCTCTGACACCGCGGCAGTAACGCACGACTAAAGATGCAAACAGCGCAATGAGGAGTCAATTAAGAAACGTTTACTTAACCCCTTAGTTCAATTGGGGAGACCGTCGTTGAGTGGTGCAAAAGAGCTTCGAAATTGCCGCCTCGTCTGTCAGCCATTGCCACTTGCGGCAGACAAAGTAAACACAACAAATATCACATCTAAAATGGCTCTTCTGTAATAGAATGACGGCTACGCACATCGGCGACATCCCAGTAAGTACACTACGTCGCTGCCTGCACAGAACGTGTAACTAGACTGGAATGGCCTATACCACTAGAGCAATCATACTCGTGCAGAGCTGAAGTGAGTTCCCAGCGTCATTCAAGTAGTGAAAATGGCAGAAGGGGCAGAAAAGGCTCGCAGGCGATGCGTCTTTTCTGCAATGCGTAGCAAGAAAACAATTAAACGAAATGCCTAAAATATTGGAGCTCTCACATATGAGTGCGACGACTACCCATAGGTGTTATTATTACCTCTCTACGTGACACCGTTCAGAGCCGTCACTCCGAGCGGCTCTACAGTGGTAAATGTAGACTACTAAGTTCTTAAATATCTACGATAATCTCGCCCACAGATGGCTTATCAGTGTCCCTGGACGGAACTGGAAAACCAATAGCCGCGTTATACCTACATTCACGTAGATCGAGGGTTGTGCACCAAAACACCGGGACAGCTGACATGGGAATGTTGGGAAGTAGAGATCGTAGGTCTGAACGCAGCTACAGCCGAGTCAAGCGAGTGATGCCTCAGGAAAAAAAAGAAAACGATCCTGAACATACATATGGCGCATACACAAAGCCCAGCGTTCCCAATTCCTCGAGAGCACAGATAAAAACTGAACCCACTGCAAACGCGACTTCACGTCACCGAAAGCAGGCCTTCACTGTACAAAACCCTCTAGTTTCAAACGATGGCATGTCGCATTTCTCACTGTAGTGCCTGGTCATGCCTACAAGATAGCAGAGTCGTATACTACGCTGACTGCACGATATGCGGGCTGGCCTGCATGTTTTGCTACTTGCTTGCATCAGGCAGTGCAGGTAAAAGCAGCTCCTCCTCTATCAGCTCGATGTATACAGCCGGCACCGGCCACAAGCTTGTGGTTTCTATCGTTCACGATACAACGGCACGGAGTGTGCGTCACTTGCAGACGTTCTCGCGCACTTTCTCCGCGCACGTCTGACACCGCACGAAGCAGCACCAGTGGAACTTGCAGTGGCACTGCTGAGTCCTGGTTCGGTAGTGCGTCTCGAAGCCACGACCGCAGCACAGGAAGCGGCAGCTGTCCGGGCCCGTCGAGGTCCGGTTGCAGAAGCGGCCCGCGGTGCCGGCCGAGCCACGCTCCAGGTCGCGCACGCAGTAGTTGGGCGAGTCCTCCAGGAACACCAGGTCGCGCGGCTTGGGCCGGACCACGACGTCGGCCCAGGGCAGCTCGTACGAGTCCGGCGGCTCGTCCGCGAAGAAGACGCTCGCCGACGATGACGAGGCCCGCCTGTTCGAAGAGGACGCCTTCTTTTTCTTCTTCTTCTTATTCTTGCTGCCCGGCGGAGTCGCCGTCGCCGTTGGCGGTCGCAAGTGCTTCTCGTGCAGCTTCAGGTGCACCGGTCTGCGCCGGTTCGGGTCCAGCGCCGCTCGGGAGCGACCGTAGTAAGGCAGCGTCCGCTTGGCGCGCCGGTACCGCTCGACCAGGTAGTCGCCGACGTGGCTGAACGGGGGTAGCCGCTTCCAGCAGGTCTTCAGCGAGCAGGAGCCGGAGACGCCGTGACACTTGCACTCCGTCAGCAGGGTGAACTTGACGGCCTGAAACGAGTCAATGTGGCGAGCGTGGTCGCCGAGGAACAAAAATGACGTTTGTATATGCGAACGTGACAAGTGACCATCTTCGTTTCACGTGGCGAAACGTCCTAATCGGCACGAGAAGACGGTTAGTCTGACTTTGCTTGCGTGAAGTTGACTGAGCAGTGACGTATACAAACTCTCCAATATATTACCAACCTTATTATTAAGATTGTTGTAAGATTGAATATTAACGCCATGTCACGAAGTGCGCTTGGAAAAGTATAGCGAGATTTAGGCGAACGCGCGCAGAGCGTCCTAATGTTCGAGCACCGTCTGCTAGGTTATTTCAATGCATCCGTCACGACCTTTGTCGTTTAATTACCAGCAAATATATTGTTTGCGACTGCCTATTGTATAATCACTGTGAGCGCAGCAGCAGCTGTGCGCATCTCGCTTTTGGTCTGAAGCAGATAAGCAGCTTACTGTGTGAAGCTCACCAGAAAAGCCTAGCTCCGTATGCTCGTACGATAGTATACTCTGTGGGCATGCGCATGTCGTCGCTACTTTGTGAACTGCGCTCTGCGACACGGAGCTGACCGTCGGGTCGGTCGTCACTCCCGTGAGATAATTAGCCTCTTAGAATGTTGTCCGTATGAACACAGACGCAGCTGCATAATCTTGACATGGCATTAATTTTCTACGAGAGATCAGAAGTTGGTGCACAGTCCTTCATTACAGGGTGCACAATATAACGCGATGGTCGCAGAAGTCTATAGTCTGTTAAAATAAGCGTGGCTTTAGGATAGCCTGGTAAAACTAGTTGCAATGCTCTACGTTATTTGTCTAAATTCTAGGGTGTGGTCGATGCTGGTACCATAATGTTGGTAACGGGAATTCGAAACAACCGCACCAAGGACTATTGTACTCTGTCAGCAGAACTCAACAGCTTCGACGGGACCAGCGTAAAGTGGCGAACGCCGTCGTCGCGAATAGGTGGGAGAAGAGTACTCCAGCACGAGGTCGCGGGATCGAATCCCGGCCACGGCGGCCGCATTTCGATGGGGGCGAAATGCGAAAACACCCGTGTACTTAGATTTAGGTGCACGTTAAAGAACCCCAGGTGGTCCAAATTTCCGGAGTCCTCCACTACGGCGTGCCTCATAATCAGAAAGTGGTTTTGGCACATAAAACCCCATAACAATAAAAAAAAGAAGAGTACTCCATTCTCGAAGACACGTGACCAGCGTGGTTTCGGGTACGACAGCTCCTAAACGGATGCGTAAAAGGGAGCTCCTAGAATAATAAGTCAGCCCCGAACGCGTTAGTGATCTCGTCCTGCCCGCACGTCCCGCAAAACGAACACGTTTAAGTTAGCTCCAAGACGTTAGTTACCCAGCCCAGAAAACCCCATCGTCCATCTTGATGCCTCCATCTACGTTTCTCAGCGGCCCCCTCGTCGTTTGTTATCCTCCAGCTACCAAAAAAACGCCGAAAGACGTCGCAGATGTCAGTCTGCCCTGCAGTCAAGTGCGTTCGTGAAATACATTACTCGTTGAACAATGGAGAAAGGAGGGGGAAAAAGTAAACTAAAGAAAGAAGGAAAGAAAGAAAGAAAGAAAGAAAGAAAGAAAGAAAGAAAGAAAGAAAGAAAGAAAGAAAGAAAGAAAGGGTAACGAAGATGAGAGGTGGCCGTAAAGGAGAGGCGTGTACACACAGAGCTCGCCCGTGACTCGGGCGGCGGCGGGGCGGCGTTACTCATCCACGAGCGCACGCACCACGCACGCGTTCGTCGGCGCGGCCCAGCGAGCACGAGTTGATGGCGATGCGTGGGCAATACTACGGCGGCGGTGGCCCCCCCGAGGAAGAAGTCCGCCGTGTCCTCCGCACAGGAAAAAAATTAAAAAAAAGGTACTCCCCGCCGAGCAAGATGAGCGATCCGACGAGCCCGCGGGATGGCCGTCGAGGTGGTTGTTGTTGGAAGCCAAGTGAAATAAAAAGGGTGGAGGCTTGGGGTGGCATAGAATTTGGGCCTCGGCGTGCTGCAAGAATGCGTGCTCGGACGCCGGCAAATAGAGAGAGAGGCGCTGAATTTTCTTTTTTTCTTTTTTGAGGCGAGGACCACCAACTGCTGTCGCAGGCTGACGAAGTCAGACTGGCCAAGTCAGACGGCCAAGCCAAGTCGCAGTCCGACCAAGTCAGACGAAACCGGCGCATGATTTTCGGCACTGCTGCCGACAGACGGGAGAAAAAAAAAGAAATGAAAAAGAAAAAAGAAAGAGAGAGAGAGAGAGTTGTATGCGGTATCTTCAGTCGAAATGCAAGGTCACGACTGAAACGATCATTAGCAGGGAAAGACCCGAGTTCGGTGACGGGAAGCCCGGCGATGTGTTACGGATACAAGGTAAATTGCGTGTAGGTCAGGATTTTAGGGTTGTGAAACGGAAAGTTGTCATTAACTCCCCCCCTCTCCCCCCGTACGAAGCAACAAAAGAAACACAATACGGGTTTACTCGGCAATATAGCTTCGCAGTTGAAGAAAAACACGTCCTGGTCCGGGGATCGAACTCTAGACCAACGCCTTTCCGGAGCCTCCTGAGCTATCCAGCACACTAGCAGTCAATCGCATTGCGAGGATGAATTAATCGACAACTCCAAGCAGAGGGAAGGGACACTGGCTTTGTGCAGATCACTTCTGGAGAAATCAGCAAGGTGGTGGAAGTTTCATAATAAGGAAAAGTTGTCACCATTTTGAGAGGTTATTTGTCTTTCATAACTCTTCCTTTCATGATACTTCCTCCACCTCGCGCGAATCTGATCTGCCAGGATTTGTCATTGTAGTATAATTGGTACTTAACAAAGGTGTAAGAAAACTTAACAATACTTAACACATTAGACGAGTGCTTACCACGACGGCGGGTCTGTGGAGAGCCAGAGAGAGAGGAAGAGAAGGTTTTATTGAAAGAAGATTTCTGTCCATTTTTTTTTTTTTTTTGCAGCGTACGACTACTGACATGCGACTGTGCGTAGGGGGGTGGAACAGTATGGATACATTCTAGAGGTAGGTAGGAGAAAGAAGAAAAGATGTTTTCAAAAACATGCTTATGTTTTTCCACTATATGTTTCACAATATGTTTATGTGTTTCACCGTATTATTATATGGCGAAAGA
Source organism: Dermacentor albipictus (assembly GCF_038994185.2). NCBI lineage: Eukaryota > Metazoa > Arthropoda > Arachnida > Ixodida > Ixodidae > Dermacentor > Dermacentor albipictus. The sequence continues at coordinate 111,658,860 of NC_091825.1, read as the reverse complement.
ATGGCGAGGAATTGAGGTCCTTCTTTAATGTGAAGCAAGCTTTCGATATTACTTTTTAAAAATATGAATTTCAAATTTCAGAAAGGTGTAGGTGAAAAGTGAATGAATGAATGAATGAATGAATGAATGAATGAATGAATGAATGAATGAATGAATGAATGAATGAATGAATGAATTATTTTGCCAGCATGGCTCATTCGCTTAAGTGGGGGAGGGTCTGGCAGGACCATAAAGAGCATCCCAAGAAAGAACGGTCACTGGAAACAAATGCAACACCTGCCGCGGTTTTGGAGAGAAAGGTGATGAGACTGTCATCTAACATTAGAGGAACGTGAAAGGTCATTTCCATTTGACAGAAAGCGTTTGAGTCAGTGGTCGAAGTATAAGGTCAGCGAAAAAGTGCTTACCTTCAAGGTACTAGTTTGACCTCCAAGTGCGTGCGTTCGTTGCGAGTGGATTATTGCAATCCACTTTGAAACTGTCTGTTAAGCTTGTTGACAGCAATGTACCATTTCCTCTTGTTTTTTTTTTCAATAGAAAGGTGTAATCAGCCGCCACTCTAATGCGTCGCTGCCTCCTCTTAATCCCACAGAAAACAAAACAAGGAAAAGAAAGACATAGCCTTCACAGTTCCCGCCGAACAACGATCAATAGACTTGACATGTCGTTGGTTCCCGAACAGAGCTGCTCTCCACTTTATACACAAGGTGAACACAAGGTGAACTGACCCTGCGCAGCGGCTTGCACGGTCTGCGCTCTCTTCGAAGACCAACTTGACAGCTTGGCATTAGGCTCGATTAGTGCATTCCCGCGCATTCCGTCGCAGCCGTGATTGCCCCGGGAAGTGAGCGCTGGCGGAAGCGAATACGTGACCTGTCGACATTCATCTCCTTTTTTTTTTTTTTTCGGGTCCGCGAAGCCGAAAGCCTCTGTCAAGAATGCCGCCAAAGGGCGGCCAGCGTTATATCCCATTCCGGCGACGGCAATAGTAAAACCGAGGGTTATACGCGGAGGGGCCCCCTCCATTTCACGCCGCTTTTCCAATACACCCGGTGTCCGCCATATTTCATACCGGTGGCGCCACCTGTCGCGTCCTCCACAAACTCCACGAGCCTTTCTTTCGTGTGCCCGTCTCGCGCGGTTTCGAGATAACTTTATCACCCGCGCTAGACTACATAGACGGGGGTCCCGGGCAAGATTTACGGTTGCTGCTTCGCACCGGTGGTCGCCGTATTTATTGCGTTCAGTTCGCATCCATAAATCGACGCTGCCTTCGCTTAAGGAGAACGGGCAAATGCGGACGGCTGCTTATTGCCCGCGGGTGAACCGCGGCTGGTTTCCGCGAGCTCAGCAACAAAGCCCCTCGACGTCGCAGTCTACATAATTGCTGCCTATTAAAAGAAAGAGAGGAGGGCGGTGCATTGAAGCGCGGGCAATCGCTTGAGAACCGTGAGCATCTGTAGGCGGTTCTTCGATGTATTTATTATTATGAGCGAAAGCGAGCCAACCCTACAAAGAGTTTGCCGGTCTCACGGAAATTGTGCTCAAAGGCTGCGGAATCCGTAATATATAGGCGTCTGCCAACGCACCCCTCCCTGACAGCGAGCGGGAGAGCTCTGGTTATAAACAGGGCTCCCCGAAGATCTCCAGAGGGTGATAAGAGTGGACGAAAACTTGAGGCTCCCGAACTGTAATGAATTTGGGTGGCTGGTATGAGGCGGGCGAACGAAAGGTTACGCAGAATGCCTCGTGCACCTAAGAACGAAGTTCTAAAACGCAGGGGAAAAAAAAAAACGCGCATGATGCGTAAAGCAGCGTTCCTGGAGATCGTATCGACAACAATTTAAGAAGGAAACAAAATTGCAATCAATTTATTTTTAACCAACTAAGTACTCCTCTTTAACCGCCCCCAAAGAAAAGTGACTTCTAATCGTCGGAGGAACATGAAGTCTTGCACATTTTAAGCGCGAACACTGCAGAGCGCTGGCTGCGGCTTGAATTCAAGCCTGTTTCCAAGAAAGATCGCGAAAGAGGCGAAGTGTTTGCTTACTATGCAGGCGTACCTATAGCCTTGCAATAGCTTTCAACAATTGCTACATCTGAACACCACTTATCACGTGAAAGAGGTGTCCTGTATAAGACAAAACTGAAAAAAAAAAGAAAATCGGCGCGTATCCCTCACATATGTGTGAACTAGCGAAACTTTAATATATACTATTTCCGCCAACCTTCGCTTCTGGTTAGCTCAAGGGTCTTCGCTAAAAGCATGTTCTGGCCCCATTTTAGGTCCCTTAACTTCATTTTTTCCCACTCGGCTGCTTCTGTTGTCGACTTCTTCGGTTCTCCTTATGCCGACTTCTTCATTTTTCTATCGCCGACTTCACAGCTCGTCTCTTGCTCTTGCTTGTCTACTCGGACACCTACACCCTGGTACATATCCATTCTGGAAAATTTGCCAAGAATGTTTGGATACCCAGTGACTGCATGCCCAATTGCACAAAGCCAGTGTCCCGAGTTGTCTATACGCGCGCATGCCCAGTGGGGGACACAAGTTGTCTGTTCGGTCATACACCCAGCGACACATGTGTACTGGCTCATGAGCCAAGTTTTTGTTAGGACAGTGTAGCCAGACCCCGCAAAAATGGGGTGAAGAGGCAAAGGAAGCTTCGTTTAAAAAAAAAAAAACTATTTTACGGTTTACTATTGTAGAGGCTGAAGGTAGCTGTCTCGCCCTATCTGTTTCGATTGCCGACGACAGTGTAAATATGAGCAACACCCTTGTATGAACAAGGGTGTTGTATGAACAAGGATGTACCGAAAAGTATTAAACTGGAGCTTTGCTTGCCTCTTCTCTCAACTTCGCGGATGTTGTCTTGCCGAGTATAGACAACTTGAGCCTCTGGGCATGTTCCCTAATAAACAACATCCTCCTGGCTGCCGTGTTATTCTATTTTTTTCTTCTTTAAGAATAAACATTCATTCATTTCCTCATAGAAATATACATGGCAACAAAATATGCCGGAGGAAATCCCGAAGCTCTGGGCTGTAGGGTGACCTCCTGGTACAGTTGCCGAGTATAAAACAATTTGGGCCCCCTGGATATGTGCTTTGTCATGACGCCGATGGTATACGTAATATGCCCACTGGCCACGAAACCGTCAGATTCGTCTAAAGACGCGCCGCGCAGTCGGTTGTTCGAACGCAATTCGAACCTGTTAAGACATGTTGATCTATAATGGAAGTCTGCTAGAAGTTTATTTTTTACAGCGAAGCTGTTAAGAGCTACTTCCCCCAGGACCGTGGCCGTGCGTAAACACAGAACTATCATCAGGATTGGCTCCAGCAACATCGTCTTCTTCCACAGCTAGATTCCGAAGATAGGGCTATGCCGGGCCTACCCGCGGCGGAGGTGCAATTCGCTGGTCATCCTTCCACACAGGGTGGAAGGGCGCTGAGATTTAAAAAAAAATATATTTTCTTGATACGATAATCAAATCACATGATGGGTGGCGCGGTTATTTCGGTTTGGCGCTTAACAAGTTAAACCAATCGTGTCCCAAAACGAGGTGGTCGTTAAGGAAATGCGTCACATGGCCCAATAGCACCACGTGAGGCACTCGCGTTGTGGCACAATAATTCTAGGACCCTGGCTGAGAAATTCAAATAGGCGCTTAGATGCGGCTGCTATTCCACTTCTTGAAGAAGGCTAAATTTTACGACATGGTTTGAATACGTCAGGGAACGCTCCTTTGCCAGTCCGCGCACATTGGGGATCGCTTTGTTCCTTCTTAGCTGATTATCATGCCCTACGCCTCTTTCCAAATTGCGCGTTAGCCGCGACAGGGCCGGACTACGTTTCACCTTGACCACCTTTCTTTCAATCCTTCGCTCTTTCTCTCCCTCCAGTTTAATAATTTAGCTCGAGAGAGCATTGAACGTCGTCGAAGCGCAATACAATCATAACGAAAACACGCAAGCACGCGGATTTACACTACGTGTAAATCCGTGTGCCTCCAACTGCACTTGCGGGTAGAAGCTGCTCGGCGGATTCTGGAGGCTTGCTGAAAGTAAATAGCGTCAGTTGCACCAATACTGTTGCTGCAGAAACGGATGCCTAGACCCATTGCGGAGTCCACTCGCGTGCGAACCTTACGAGTTGAACGGACTGTATACATTTACATTCACGTAACACCCCACCTCAAACGAAGGCTCGAATTTCAGAGCGCGGTGAAGCACTGAACCACGCACCTCCAGGGTATACGGTGAAATGACATATTACACAACGGGTTCATTAGAAGATCCGATAAGTGCACGGCAGGACAGCGTTAAACAAGTGTACTCCTCTGTTTCGCATCCTCGTGTAGGCTGAACAGCTTTTGCACGGCGGTTACGAAGGAAAATGAAGAGGTCTTGTACGCAGGCAGGCCGGAAAGAGTGCACACACCCTTCCCTCCTCCTGCGGTCTTCGGGCATGGGCGTCTTTTTATTCACGCAGCGTCAAAATTGCGCCCTCTCGTTTAATCTGCCGGGCGGAGACGCTGCTTGCGCGTGCGGTATTAACGACAAGGCGTGCTGCATATAAATATCGCTGGCCCTTCGGTTCGGTGGGCGATTTATGCGACGCCGAAGAAGCAAGCCCACGGGTCTTCAGAGCAATGCAAGAGGAGCTCCGTGGGAAGATAAGCGGCAATAATGAGAAGATAATCACGAGTTTGCGCTTTCTACAGTTGACCCATGCGTGCGCGTTGTATACCTTCTCGAGCAGCTTAAATTATGATCGTCCACTCAGGGCCGTATATAACTTTCTCTGGATTATTATGTTTTTCTCTTTGCACCTGCTTTTCTGGCTCTTTCGTTTCGCGTTGAGGCGTACTTGCGCTGTACTTGCGCTGACTTTGCGCAGGCCTTTCCCACTGCAATGTTCGCGCTTCGATGGTTACAGTTGAAAGATAGCATCTAAGGAATTCGTCGAACGCCGTTTAGCCTGTTGCGTGGACATCCTCGTTTGTCGCATTTTATGAGCACATTATTACTTATCGAGCATTCCACAGTTTACGGCGCTGATATAGCGGGGCTATGAAGCTATCGTCATTATCGACTGTCACCTTGCGCAAGCCCACGATAACGAGAGTCTTTTTCTTTATTTCGTTTTTACGCACAGACAACCGATAGTGCTGTCTCACATAGTCGGGAATTTTATGTCGCCGGCACCCGTTTCGGATGTCGACAACCATGGTGGTGGGATTCAATGACGAGTGCCCCAGGCCTCTACAGCTGTTCTGAGTCATGTTGAGAAAGCCTGATATTCCTCTTTAGTGAACTCTGCTCCATTCCGACGAGTTTCCTTCTCACTCTTTTTTAAAATTCCAATAAGGATGCGTTGAGGCATAGTACGAAGAAACGATATAAGAACGGGTAGAGCCCCATATCATGTGGGAAATTCGACATAATTTTGGTGAGAGTCCTCTTGAGGCTACGGGAAGAAGCCAGGGGGCCGGTCACAGCACAGGCCATACCCTCTGACCAAGAGCTCTCAGATATGCATTGGGCTTGGGCAAGTCCGCGGCATGTGTGGTACATAAAATCGTCTTGTGTCAGTGTCGTAAAGCTGGAGTAGACGGCGTCAACCTCGATGGAGTCCTTCCCACTTGCACGTGACAGCAAAGGTGAGTACGATCCTCGCGCGAATACTCCTCAGTGGAAGTGCCTCTTCCCTGTGAGGTTCTGGGGGAGGGAGAGGGCAACCGGGGCGATAAGAGCACGTGTGCCGTGTCGAAGGCAATTCTTGTGAGCTCGGAGAAGGAACAGGGAGTCAAGTGCAGGAGTCTGCGGTGTATGCGGGCTCACCATGTTATCACGTGCTTTCTTGTCTGTCATGTCGTCCAGCCTTTGGGTGCAAATGTTTCAGCTACCGTTACCACGTTTATCCTTATAACTTTTGTTTCTTCAATGCAGTCCCCAGAAAAAAACACTCTACATGTCCAGACCCATGAATTTGGTCCTGGGTAAGCGACGTACAAACGGTCGCACCATCGTCGTGCTTCCATTATTCCCATGCATGTGGTCGTCGTTGTTAACGGGCCAGCTATTGCTGGTTTACGTGGCACTTGTGCCAATTATTTCAGCAGCCCTGTGCGACTTCCTGTGGTGAAGCGAGAGCTCGTAAGCTATATCCAACACAGCTCCTAATCCGAGACTCTACGGGGGTCTTGGGTGGTTGTGCCACGTTTGGTCCAAAAGTTCCTGGACGTGCCACATGAGGGCCTAGTATGATTCTTCTAGTGCTTCGTGGGGTAAGGTGAATCATTCCAGAAAGGATTGCACTTCGTATGATGAATGTAGTGACTTTCTTGTGCGTGCGGTGCGAGCTAGAAGGTATGCGCGAAGGTACAGTATTCTGCGCAGTGAAGGCAACGGGCTATCAAACGGACACCGCATGGCCATTGACATTGTTGTATAGGTTATGGGACATCTCGAACCTTTACGATGGCAGAGCACGGGCTCTCGAAGCTAAGTTTCATACTATGGGAAATTGAGAATAGGCGGCGCTTTCACAAAGAGAGACAGCGATGCCACTTAAGGGCACGTGTATTCGTGTGATCCCCCTCCTGACTGACCTGTCGCCAGCTGTAATTTCTACTCCAATGCCACAATATAACGAAACTGAGTATCGATCATGCGATTTCGCAACGTCAGGCGTTAATACAAGAAAGAAAAGTAGAACAATATCCCAGCAGGAGGTACGACTGAAAGTCTCCGCGTCACGTTTAAAAATATGAAAACCTAAAACGCGCTCCATTCACACTATACAGTGCGGTGCTATCGCACGCGGGTCCGGAGGGATACAAGGACGTTGAACAAACAAAGAGCGATGAGCATCGCGCCGAGCGCGGAGGCGCGGTCGCCCCGCGAATAGCGTGGCGCCATTCCACGTCCGGCATCCGTTCGCCACACGCAATCTCCACGCCCGACTCCCACCGGTAGCGCGGCCTTTCGAAACAGAAGCATCGGCGGCTCCAAGGAAGGCCCGCACACGAACCACGCGCGCTCCCGATTATCGCTTGTGCAAACAAGACGCCGGGAGACACCGACTTGCCGACTTAGCCATGCACGCCGCGTGCGACGGAGGGGGTGCCCGCACGTGCGTACACCCATGCTATATACATGCCGGATCGACCGGAGAGAGAAAACAAGCCTTGTCGGGCTGCAGGTCATCAAAGTTGGCCCGCCAGCCAGCCGCATGGGCGCCCGCTCCGACATACCTCCAGCCGAGAGGTACAACAGCCGTGATCGATGGCGTGGACGAGGAAGAGAGCTCGGTTGCGGTGTGGGCATTCGAGTCGCCCCCCCCCCCCCCACCCCCATCGCTGCTCCATCGCTTCTTCTTCGGCAGGGGAAAAAGGCATGACGACGGAGTATCGTTTCGGCGCGCGCTTAATTGGTTCGGCCGCCCATCTGACGGATCCTAGGAAGGGTGTGTCCCGACGGCCACCGCCACATTGGTTCCGCGAGCGCCTCCGCGCGTGGGACGTCCGATTCGGGCCCGTTCTGGCGACCGGCAGCGCCGGGCGGCGTACAGAAGAGCGAGACCACCGGGAGAATTTATGTCCGCGCTGGGGCCGCTTATCGGGCTACCGCGCGCCGTCTTGGGGCGTGCTCGAGAAACTACGGATGTAGAATACATATACCTACGCGTGTAATGCCCAAGAATGTACGCGGCCGGGGCTTGTCTTGGGAGTCCGTTTCGTGTAACGTTCTCCCTGCTAAGCCGCGCGGTGATAGGGCATGGGGCAGGGTTTGCGAGCGCAGATAAAAAGAGCGCGGTTGATTTCGATGCTTCGCGTGGAGCTTGGTGCCCGCGGTTTGTTCGGGACATCTATTTCGGGTCTTTCGAAGAGATTTTCTCCGATTATCCTGTCGCTAAATGACGGCCGATTCTGGCTTACTGACTTCAAATAAATGAAACGGACTCTCCCCTTTTATTTCTTTTTTGACCTTCCGCTCCGGTCAGGAAAGTCGGCTCGTTCAACCGTACGATGTATTTCGACATGGCTGTGGTGTCTCCCTGGCACATAAGGAGTTACCTGTTATTTCCTTTCCTTGAAATGTGGTTGTGGTGTAGTTTGTCCGGGTTGTTAGGCTAACGTCAGAATTCTTTCAAGATTAAATTAAACGACGACAGAGATGCCGCGATGCCGTGGAGTGATGACCGAAGTTGGAGATCGCAATTATGTGCGGCGAATCGAGACTTCGGGTGATGTTTTTGCGATCAAGATCCAGTAAAAAAAATAAATAAATAATAATAATAATAATAAAGGCAAGAAAAACGAAAGATAAGTGATGATAATCAACAAAGGAAAACTTAAAAGTTGTCCGTGCGGGGCATGTGGCTCTTGCCAAGAGTGAGACAATGGAGTGGTGGAAATTTGGTCGTCTCAATTGGTACATGACACTCGAGGATTCTAGGGCAACGACAGCAGAAGGACGAAATGCAACCTTAGGAAATTTATGTAGTGGTTTTCCCATCTTTTGTAGTTGTGTTTACCCTGCACTACAAACACCGAAGAAGCTACACCAATTCACCCACACTGGCAATGACAAAACCGGCCTGAAGAATCCATATAACGTAGGTTACAGTGTGTAAAACATTGCACCTTCTATGGTTCTCATATTCGAGCAGCAGCAGGGCCTATAACCGACAACGGTGACTCAGCACGACTGCATTCCGATGGGGGTGACATGCGAAAATCTTCGTGTATTAACATCTAAGCGCATATTCAAGAACCATGCCTAATTTTTGCTTGAAAACAAGCTTTCATAATAATTACAAAGTGGACATATCACGTCTGTTTATGTCACATCGGTAAAAAAAAACTAGGAACAGATCACGATAGAAAAAAGAAAGCAAATAGTTAACATGAATTCGCATCCCTTCGCTTCGGCGTGCCGCACAACTTCACGTGCTTTGCCGCTTTGAGACGTTAAACCCGAGGAATACACCACTGTGTTTGCTTGCCCATCGTCAGTGTCACGTCCGTGGATGGCACAGGAGTATTGCAGGAAAGCGTGCTGAATCGCGACACCAAGCAACACACAAGCTGTTTTAAAAATATTGCGATGACTCGCCAGGCGACCACATTTTAAGCGATATGTTTAAGTGACACGTCCTAAAGGCAACTTGGTCGGGTGCAGTAGATATCGCACGTAAACAAACAACTGAGTAAATTGAGTGACAACCTATAAGGGGAGGGTTGGGGGAAACAATAAACAAATAGTTGAGTCAAAGTAAAGGGGAAGCCAGAAGCGCTCACGCAAAACCACCGTGCAAAACTACCCTAGGGGATCCAGATGAGTCAGGCAACAACGACAAGTCGGCAAGCATAACGACAGACCTAAACAACTTCGGGCTTGCAAGGCGAAAACTTGGGAAACCCGAGAATGGCGAGTGCCGATGAATGCCTTTTTGCCACCGAATAGTATCACACAAAGTTTTTTGCAAATATGCGCACGAGTAGCAGTTCACGAAATACCGTAAGTATACCAGAGACGTGGACGACAGGAGCAGCTCCGACAGCCACAACCTGAGGCAAAACATTGTTCTACCACAAAGAACTAGGAGTTATTCTTCTGTCTCGTGATGTTCACGTCATTATAAGCAGAAAGAAGCCACCATGCATATTAGTGATTGCGTTAGTCCCAACGTCTGTACGGCAGGACCCAAGTAGCACGCGGTTTGGCATCAAAATAACAGCTTCCTTTTTTTTTTCAGTGCCCTTACTGAAGTCAACGTCACAATACAGCATAGGATGTAGCGATATGTAATACGTTTACCCATCAGCTCCCGTAATCCTCACAAGTATACCGGGTGTCTTTCTTTCTTTAAAAGGTCCAAAATTATTTAAAAAGATGCCTGTGGTAGATGGCACAACTATAACCCTTGATCTAGATTACTTGATGAGGCGGCCATTACTTCTACGAGAAATCAAAATGTCTAATTAAATAATTAACATAATTACCCAAACGTTTTATTTAATTATTTTACGGCACGGCATATCCACTTGGAACGAATTTTTTGGACAGCACCAGTTCCAAGATATTCATTTTCAATGTGTCCGCCGAAATGCATTGGTGTTCCAGTTTGTGTTATGCTTCAACGCGTAAAGCAGTGGCTTCTTAAAAAAGTAACTGGAAAGCCAATGCATTTCGCCGGACACTTTGAAAATTAATATCCCCAAACTGGTGCAGCCTTGAGAATCCATTCCAAGTGGATACGCCTTGCGAACTCACCAGCTGTACTTCACTGGCTTAAATATGTGCCACAATGTAAGGATTTAAATAATTAATTAGCCTATTTGTGGTAATTATCTAATCACGTCTTTTGTTTTCTCGTACAACTAAAGCTCACCTTATCGAGTAATTGAGACCAAGGATTAGAATTGTCTTATCTGACACAGCCAGGCGTACAAAACACGGACAGCAGAAGAACGAGAAGGACAACTGTGACGGCGTTCGCGTTGTCTTTCTTTTTTCGTCTCGAGTATACGTGTTGTGCATGCCTGCCCTGCCATACTATGTACACGAACGTGCTAAAACTTTCTCATAGCACAGTTCTACGCCTTATGAACGGCAAGTTACTCCGCATTCTCCCAGCCCCTTCACCTGCACCATCCCCGAGCCCTCAGCATACGGCCTCACCTCATCGCCTCTTGCACGAGTGGTGTTTACGGTCCGCCTTTCTCCCACCCTTAATCTCTAATAAATTTGGCCGCCAGCGGTACGTTCAAACGCCGGCCGGTTTCAGCCACATACTTCAGTGTGGTCCTCGGTGAAAGGGGGGTATGAAACAGAGAATTATCCGACTGTATACTGCCGGAAGGTTGTCGTACTGCTTGCAGGTATACCAGTAAGCAGTAGACGTTCTCATGGCGGTACCGGATCTGCTTCATTTTCCTTTCTATTCACGTCGTGGTGTCCGTTCAACTCGTTCCTTTCCTGGAAGGCAGACAACCCCGGTCACCTCTTGTCGACCTCTGAGGCTTTCTTTACCTCAGTTCCCTCGCTTTCCTTTATTTTTGCGTGTGTGTGTGTTTGTTTGCTTTCTAAATCTACCACGATATGCGTTGGGTTGCCAACAGCGACGCATAGTGCGAGTGTGGTCCAGCTGACGATGACACTGGACAGGTCACACCATATCCTATTCCATTTGGACGCACTCAAACATATAGAGGCGAAGAAAAAAATTGCCTCTGGCCAGTTTATGAAGCTGAATAGGCAACAAGTCGCAGCTCCAAAGCTGCGCGGCCACAGAGAAGCAGTATTTCCGGATGGATATCAGTTCTCTACGTGCGGCGTATAAAAGTCAGAAGCATTAGCATTTTTGCGGAATACTTCTCAAAGAGGAAATCCGTGCCCTTCACCAGCTTTAAACATCAAAAAAGAAAAATATATATACAAGCTACGCAGTAATACATATTCACCGCTGTCCCTTAGGCGGATGCGGGATGGCGCTTCACAGATCCGCGTCTCAGGGATCGACGTTCGGAGATTGCAATCAACTCGGCGGCCATTTGTCCGTTGAGTGAGCCACGGATTCAACGGGGCTTCTTTTTTTTTTTTTCGCCTGTTCCATGCTGTCGCCAAAAATACCTTCCGCAAAGATCGACGAGACAAACAATCACTTTACTGCCTACGCGTCACCGATATACCGATATAGGATAAAGGAAGCAGGCGCGTGCTAGGAGGCATTTATGCCGCGGCCCATTCACTGGCGAGTGATGGAAGGCTCCAGTTTAGCGTCGTCTTTATAGGAGCCCGACAGCAGGGGCGGAGAAAGAGACGACGTCGAGCGAAATGCACGGATCGGCCTGACGTCGTCGACGGGGTGGCTGAGGCAACCGCGTCGCGTATAGAGGGACTCCAACTGCAGGCAGCACACAGCGCACTGGATCATTCCTAAGCGGAATACGTATTACGGCCGATTCTCACGCGCGTACGACGAAGGAGGAGGACGATGCGAAAGCCGCATGTATATGGCCCTGGCTTTACGACCTATCCGTATGCGGTTAAGGCCCGACGTTTTTCTGTCCCCCACGCAGAATGCGGTTGGCCGGCGTGCGCTATGTGCGTGTGTGTGGGAAGCAAGAGTTCGGCCGAAAGGTCCGGTCCGACGTGCGGCTTCGCGTGGCCGTAGGATTCTGTGCGCCTGCACCGGGCACAAAGGGTAAGAAGAAGGCCTTCGAGAAAGTATGACAAACATAATCCTATGCAAAAAAAGAGAAAAGAACAGAAAGTTCAAGGAGCAAGCGACGAGCAGAGTAGTCGCACTTCAAAGCGGCGAGAAAGAGGGGGTGGGGGGGGGGAGGAGGGTATCCGCGGTGAAAGAAGCGATGATAAAGAACAAGGGTGCACACAAAGGCGCAACACTGCCTCCCGCGGCAGTTTGGCGCGGCTATCGCATCGCCGCGGCATGCGACCCTGGCCGACCTCACAATGGGGCCCACGGGCGGCAAGCAGTCGACGCCCATGGGAGAGAGAATTTGTGCCCGGGATAATAATAAAAGGGTGAGGGAGCCGACGGGAGACGCTGAAATGTCCCCCTTGTTTTCGGCGCCGCCGCCGCTGCTGCCACGGCGTGGAACCCGAGGTCAACATCTCTGCAGCGTCCACGAATGGCGGGGCACCAGCGAAACGCCTGCAGGAGCAGCAGCTGCTGCCGCTGATGCGCTCAGTGCATTCTGCACTAGCTCCAGGAAGAAGAGGACACCATAGGACCCGGTGTCTTTCGGAGAGACATCGAACTTCCGCGTAACGGTAGTACGGGAAAGGGGGCGCTGAATGGTCTCCATGGGAAACGCAGACTATGGACTCAGATCACTCAGGTCTGCGATGAGGCAATATGCATGTTTTTTTTTTTATCATCGTCAGCAGCAGCAGCAGCTGCTGCCTATTTACGTCCACTGCGGGACGAAGGCCTCTTCCCTGCGATCTCCAATTACCCCTGTCCTGCGCCAACAGATTCGAACATGCGCCTGCAAATTTCCTGATTTTCTCACCTCACCTAGTTCTCTACCATCCTCGACTGCGTATCCCTTCTCTTGGCACCCATTCTGTAACTCTAGTGGTCTACCTGAAGTCCATCCTACACATTACATGGCCTGCCCAGCTCCATCTTTCTCTATTAATGCCAATTAGAATATCGGCTATCCCTGTTTGCTTTCTGATCCGAACATCTTTCTTCCCATCTCTTAACATTACGCCTATTCCAGACGGTGACATCATCTTAACTTTGAACGAATGACCATGCGACTCATGCCAATCATGAACCGAAGAACTTCAATTGAAACAACCCACACTAAGCAAAGTCGTTTCTGAAAAGAAGGAACAAAAAACAAAGTGGTACAGTGAATGACCGACTTTGCTATAGTTGCCCTACTGTTTAAGCACAGCTTTTTTTCCCCTGGACCAACGTCAGCATTCCAAAGATAAATGGCACTCGCATCCCATATTGGGCACCTTCGGAAGTGGGGAAGCGCGTCTGTGTCAAACCTACACCGGGTCAAACAGCGTCAGCTAACAGTGCAGGCCAGAGACACATATACTGGGCCAGGCTACACAGACATATGCACGAAAGGCCGCGTTCGCCCCACACGTAATCCAACTGTCGCGCCCAAGCCAGCCTCGTTCGTATACACACGTTCGACTCGATTCACGTAAAGGTGAACTGGAAGAGCACTGCGGAGCTCACCTTTCTTCCGGCCCGGTTGTTGTGCAGGTTCATGAGGGCCCGCTCGTCGGTCTCCACCTCCCGCGAGTCGAGGAACCTGCGCGCCAGGCGCATGCCGCGCTTGACGTGTGCGCTGCACCCGCCCCACTTCCAGCTCGGGTCTCCGGCCGACAGCGTGGACATCGACAGCAGCTCGTCGGCGGTCAGGCCGGCGCGCCCGGTACCGTCGGCTCCTCCGGGCTGAGGCGTCGACCACGAGTCCCGCACGAACTGGGCTCCGCGGGCACTGCGCCGGCGAGGCAGCGGCGAAACAAAGCATGCGATCGCCACGAGAATTCTGGCTATGCGAAACGTTCGACCGCGTTGCGAAACGTGCTAAAACAAAAATGACGTAACGTTTCACACGGACACGTGTCAGAGGTTATACCGTGTTTCACGAACATGTTAATTAGCGTATCTAACCAAGGTTAGAGGTTAACGCGTTTTACGTGTGCAACGTGGTAACACGAGAAACGCGCTACCGCCTTTCGCAAGGACACTTGCTGAGAGAGGGGTTACCATGTTTATTAGCAAACGTGTTGCGAAATTTCGCAAAGGTTAGAGGTTACCATGTCGCACAAACTTGTTGGCATGTGAAATATGGTGACACGATCATTTGTAAAACGTGTTACCATGTTTCGCAAAAAGACTCACGTTCGAGGTTACCGTGTTTCACAAACATGTCGTCTTTCAAAAAGGTCCATGTTGCATCATGTTGTCCATGCTGACCAGGTTGCACAAACATGTGAACATGTGTAATATCAGAAAGGCACATGTTCGTGCTGCATGGTGAAACATGACAACCTCTAACATTTTGCAATCTCAAAGCATGGAGCACGTAACCAAAAACGCGGAGCAAAGGGTACAGACGCAATACCCACACATACTCTGCGTTCCGGTCTATTTTGAGCTGCCATTTTTTGTAACGGGTTTCACAAATCTATAAACCAACTAGGCAGCCTAACAGCATTACTTACCGTTGATTCTGCTTCTGCCCTGCGTGCACCTAATGTCTGATCACAGTTGTAAGGTAGCGCTTACAAAAATGGATTCCGCTTCGTATAAATGCTATCCACAGGTTGCATAATGAGTGGTTGAAAGCTTAGCGCCCCCATGCCGCCGGTTTCCTGTGTTTCCTTACTTCGTTTATCCGTTATGAGTTGCAGCTAATGTCAAGATAAGGCAACGCGTTCATAGAAAGGTGGCGAGTTAAAGTGAGGTAAAGCGAACAAGGTAACTTTAACTTGGAACGAAAGTTTCATCAAGGGGACTTTCTAGAACAACAGGGCGCTGACAACAAAAATATTTGTTGTAAGTAATGCCTAGTCATTTATCTATTACTGGTGATACGGAAAATCCCTGTGGCGTAAAGGCGTTGCATACTTGCCTAGGCGGTGGTAAATGTAGCAGAGAGAAAAATTGAGATTGAGTACTGAGTCTACGCATGTTGAGTGGAGGGCCTGCGGTAGACGCACGCTGGAACATCAAAAGGATAGTCTCACGGGTAACCTCTCGTTAGATGGCTCAAAAAGAACGCTTGTCAGTGCTTAAGCTGTCCTTAGCAGACTTAACAACGCTTTCTTTTTTTCTTCGTCGCTATCGAGAGTACATCTAAGGTTTTTGGCGTAGTAGTTCTGCGGAAAACTGCAAGGGGGAGAAAATAATTAATAAAGGGAAAAGACATCTATCCAAACGTAGCTAAGTGCTACTAAGGAAACCCATACGGCTTCCTCGAGACAAAAGCTTCGAAGTTGAAGAAAAATTCATCCTGGTCCACGACGAATTTTTCTTCAACTGCGAAGCTTTTCTTTCGAGGGACCCGTATGGGTTTCCTTTGTAGCACTTAGCTATACGTTTGGGTGGATGTCTCATTTCCCTTTATTACTATAAGGTTTTTCTTTGAAATGCTGTGCATATTACACATACCTCGAGTCTAATGTTAGAGTGATTTTCAAAGCACTCTTGCAATGCTGTATTCGAAAACAGTAAGCCGACCTGCGCATTGAAGGTGCCAAAGTAATGCATGCACAGTTAAGTTTCTGCTTAGTGTACCAGTCATTCAAGCTTATACGAGGCGTCACGCGCAGCTGTCAAGCGGCGTCATGCTTCTCCGAAATGTTGCGTCTGTTGACCAGCGTATTGGGCAGCGTTTTGCGTAGGAAAGTCAGTGAACGGTCTGGGTTTGCAGCAAAGTTGACGTAATCTCCCAAATTTGGGAGTAAAGATTAGTAAACGCTATTTGCCTGAGTAAAATAAGAGGAAAGAAATCTCATGTTCTGACCTGAGCTTGCAGTTCGGAATGAGAATCTCGGTCCCTTAAATGCGAGATAGAGCCTATTTAGCTCAAGAATTTCCAGTATACGCTCTTTTTAGATATGTCTAGATTCATTGATCGTGTGACCACAGCTGCTGTTGTGCCTTCTTGCGAGTTTCTGGGGCTGCCAAACTGTAGATAGTAATGGTGAGTGTTCTCACCTGCCTTGAGCTCGCAAGACCTGGGTCATCACTAATATTGGACCCAGTGACTCGGCAGTTGTTCGTAAGGAACGCATCATTGCCAGTGAATAAAAGACGGCAATGCAAGTGGGCAAGTGTCCCTGCATTCTCTGCCAAGCTATATCGTGCTGCGATATCTTTCATTCTCACAAAAGTTTATTGTTTTGTCAGTCGACTCTGAGCTGGTCGAAGGAAAGCTTTCGTGTGCTACTTGGGCGTTCACTTCCGCAACCGCGAGAAGTGCGTACAATTGACAGAGCAACAAGATGCGTCAGATGGCCAAGCGGTCGCATCATAAATCATTACAATCGTGGAGCGCTGTATATACGTATCGAGAACGCACACACACAAAAGTATGGTTTCTCCGATAGGTGCTACATGCGAACGAACATTTAGTATTCTCCAGCAATTATCGATGCATCGCGCGACAAGTTTTCCATTCAGCTACAATAGAGTGTATATGTCCTCAAGCACAACCTTTTGACACTGCTGCTCTGCTTTTAGCCTCCCTATTCCGTATGGCAATGACAATGACAATGATGATTATTTGCATCAGTACATGACGCGAGGGCATGAACAGCTTGACAGCCCCTATTCACCAACAGCACCTGTTCGTCGCTGTTGCCGGCACGTAGCAGTCAACAGCACTGAATATCCCTGCTACATTTCCACGTTTATACAATGAATAATTCGATACAGTAAGATAGAGAGAGCAAGGACAGGAAAGGCAGGGAGGTCAACCAGACGAGCACCTGGTTTACTACCCTACGCTGGGGGGTGGGGAAAGGTGAATAGAAAGAATAAAAGAGGGGGAGAGCCAGCCCTGATTGCGTGTGGGAGGATGCACAGGGACACTATAAACGGTACCGTAAAGAATCCACGCGGCCTATGGCGCTCACTCACAAGGTGACCGGCTCGGCAGGCGGTGCCTCTACGACGGGGCTGATGAGCCGGTGCGCGTAGTGAGTGCGCAGCTGGGGCTCTTGGTGCGGCGTGCGGTCGCAGCCGCAGCGTGCCAGCTGGCCCCGGGTGCACGCCCTGGTCACCGCGTACGTGACTGCGGCCGAGCTTATGGCGTACACGAAAGCCGCTTCCCTGCTTCCTGCATACACCAGAACACACGCAATGTACACACACACAGAGCAGAGGAGCTGCTTGCTCGTAAACATTCCCGCAAGCGCTTGTCTCCCGTCCTATATACTGCTGTCCCGCACCTATTTCAGCGTCATGTTTCGGAGCGCAGTGTTTCAGCAATCATCCCCTTCCCCCCCACCCCAACCCGACTTCTTCGAAAAACATTCGCGCTACTGGTGCGGATGTTTGTGCAAATTAAAGTGTCGGGGCATGTATTATACCCGCGCAACGCTTTAATAATCGCGTTTGTCTGAGTACAACCGCGATCATACTTTGGAAGCATTTTTTTCATGTGATTTTCATCATTTCTTATCATCCGTCCCTCCGGGTGGACGATCCCGGCGATAGCGGAGGCCCAGCTTGATGTGAGCGAATGACAAAAGGCAAGGAAAATGCAAGATCACAATATCAGTCACAAACCACAGACCCCAATGAAGATAAAAGCAGCAAATGTTCCCAGGATTCACAAGTCTGGCCCATAGGGACCATACACGGGAAGCTTCCCGCGCTCCAATACATTACACTGCGAAAGTTTTAATCCCAGTTACTTCAGAGCACCAGAAATGGCCCACAGACAGTCCTTGGTGCTCGCTCGAAGGCGTAAAGACTTGTATTAAAGGGAGGCTTCAGGGTCAACAATTTCGTTCTCGTTTCTCTAGAAATCGAACAGCTGTTGCGCTGTTGGAAACATTAATCTGTTCATTTGTCCGCGTTAATTTTGAAAACTGTAACCACACGGTCACCAAGCTTCGAAGAGAGGGCATGCCAGATTATAGTTAACTTCTGAAAGGCTAGCAAAGATGGCATGAGGCGCAATTGCGTTTACTGATTTCAGTCAAAGGGAAGTGTTGGCAGAGAAGTGACGCCCTATTCGTCACACCAAACTCACACCTCTAGACATGTCACTTCACGCTCGTGTGGAGCATTGTTTGACGAATTCGGCACTTCAGCAATCGTAAATAAACACTCGCTAAATGTGCTTGCCTCCTCTACCTCTGTGTGTGAGTCTGTCGGTGCGTGTGTGCGTGCGTGCCTGTGTGTGTGTGCATTTTCGTTTTGCAGGGCACTTCCTTAGCGACTCATCACCAACTGGTATGGTTTTCATGTGTCCTAAAGGTTGCTGGGATAGCCACCCGTCTAGACTGAAGCAGCTCTCCAAGCATTCACGCGTTTCGATTCCTAACGTTACGACTCATCCTGAGTCACCCACGCTTCGGCTGACATGGACCGTCGGTAATTCATTGGCATGCCTATAGGCACCGGAACAGATGACCGTGTCACTTAAAATCACGGAAATCGCCGTCGCGCTCCACTACAGGAACGAGTCTTAGACGTTAACAAGCGCAGCGTTTGAACAGCTGCTTCACGGACAGTCTGAGCGACGTTTTATTCTCGTTGGGTGAGAGAGCACGGACGTTCACCCAACCGGTCGTGACCCATGTTGGAGCCCGCTGCACTCTTCTTCTGCAAGGCTCCCGCTCTCCACAGGCTCGGTGTATGCGCGGAAATCTCGCTTACTGCACTGTTGCTCGTAGAAGAAGAAAAAAAAGAAAGCCTTCTTTGCTCGAGGTCCATCAACGGTGGGACGTCGGCAGCGTTATTAGTGGGCGAAAAGAGAAGGAAGGGGGGCGCTCACCGGCCTATTTCTTCGCTCGACGGGACCCGGTGGAAATACGACCTGTCGGCCCGCGCGTAAGACGGGAAGGGCGCGCGCGCGCGTGTTTACATTCGCCCAAACGAGGTATTTATGCGCCTATAGTCGCGCAAGGAAAAAAAAAAGGAAGGAAAAGAAATATGGGAGGCAACGCAGGACTCGCTCCTCGCACGCTGCATACATGCGCCGCGGGCGCCTCCCACTCGAAGAAGGCTCGCGGCGTTCATCTTTTTCATCTGCGCCGCGACGCAATTGGTGTTCACGCATGGCCGCGTGGCGCTGCCGTACAGCGCGCGCGTCTTCCTCGGGCGTTGTATACGTTAGAGCTGCCGTATAGTAAGACAGCAAAGTGTGACCCACAGAGAGAGAGTGAGAAGGAGGGACACGCACATGCAAAGGTGCAAAGATCATACGCGCGTCGACGATGAAGAGGGCCGGACCGCGCGCGCGTGCCCTGGCGACGCCAACGCTAAACGCCGCGCCGGCGCCGCTTTCGCGTATGATCCCGCCTAAAAGGCCGCCCCACATTCGGCGTTCTCCCGGCGTTTGCTGGCGTTTCGTCACCCGGCGTCGCTCAGCGTCGACGCTGAGGGTGGCGCGCTCGAGAGGCACCAGCAGCTGCAGCGCTCACCGTCGCCGCCGAAAGCGACTCGATGAGCGCAGATCAGTAAGCGCTGCAGTCCGTGTGCCGCTCGCGTGGCTGTACGCTCTCCCTGGCACAATTCATGCGACGCGACGCCGAGAGACGCAACGCCAGCAAACGCCGGTAAAAACACTGAAGGCGGGACAACCTTAAGTGGTGCGTGCATTGTTCTGGAGCGCTTGCGGCGCTGCGAGGCCACGAAATGGAGAGGGGCTGCCGCATCCTATTCTCGACCCGTGGCTCTCTGCATTGCTTTGACCAATGTATGACGTAATTATACCCGCCATACCAAAAACTTCTTGCCCTTTTAAGGGTAGCGTATTTTTCACGTGGCTAATTGTTTCCCGGTCGTATGGTATAGGGTGACGTATTTTTCGCATACCTTAGTAACACCCTTACAATGAAAACTGTAAATTTACTTATACATTTACTTATACGAGATGCAGAAACGGTCGTGTAAGTACCGGGCTTTGGGTGCATGTTAAACACAGATGGTCAAAATTGTTCCAGAGTCCTCCACTATATGACGTGCCTCATAATAAGATCGTGGTTTTGGCAGGTAAAACTCCAGGACCTAAACTGGTTGCACAGACTGCTCGGCCAGTTTCGTGGTGTCACTATTCAGAACGCAATGGTTTTGTGTAATCTAAAGCACACTCGGCAAGTCTTGATAGCAAACGCGGCGCAATATTGCCGGTGAATTTCAAACGACTCTTACGAATCGCCGAAGAAGTTGATATCACACGTGTAATACCATCACCGATTTTATGGCTCACTGTTTTGTGCTCTTGCATGTTAATTACTTTGTGCTGTGAGGGTGCAGGCACGCACCAAAAAAAAAAAGACAGTCCTATTACAACATTAAAAAAAATCGTTCATAAGCATCAAAGGTAAATATTCGGCAGAGACATGCCTTGCTGCGAACAACAGGGTTATAAAATAAATACTCGTTGTCCTTAATTCATAAGCATGTATTCCGGATCCCATAAGAACTTTGCCATCTCCGTTCTTATAGATAGACGATTCCCAGAAATTTAGAAGGGTGGCAGAAAGGGCGATGGTTGCTAATTCATTTCCACGTACGTTGCTACGGGTGGTTTTGTGCCTTAATCTCTTACCATGGATGACGCCAGCTTAAGCTACGAAAACGGCCGGCGCCCTGTTTTCATTAGAGAGAGCGAGAGAGAGAGAGGGAGAGAGATAGAGAGAGAGAGAGAGCGTGAACTAGCAGTGACTGTGGCCCAGACGCGTGAACGCCCGAAATGCACGACAAGCACTCGCTGTGCTCGCACAGCAGATTTCGGTTTCAGTGAAACATAAAAAGAAAGAACCAAAGACTAAAGCCAGAAGGGTAGCCGGTTCCTTCGTGCAGTTCCCTGGCATGCGTGGGTGGTGCGTGTGGTTGTTATTCGAGACGCGATGCGCCCCCTACGGTCGGCCACGTTGTACAGCTTTTATATACATCGCGGGAGGCGGTGGCTTTGTCTGGGGGGCACGACCGTCCCTTGTTTTAGCACGAGCAGCGTCACGCCCGACGGTTTATCCGCCCACTATTTTGGAGTCTTCAAAAAAGTGACCGCGTCGCTGAGAAAGTTTCTGGACACGAAGAGCAAGCAGCCGCCGGCGCCGCCTGACCCCGACTTCACGACTGGCTGCCATACTTCATGTAACCTGAAGTTGAGCTTGTTGATACGGCTTCGTGATGCAAAAAACAGCGCGAGGAAATGGACAACGCGGAGAAGACGGGAAACAATGAGCTGTCATCCTGTCTGGTCCATCACGTATTTTTCATCCTTGTTCTTTTGTTTTTTGCTACAGAACTGTCATTCCATCATTACAGAAATGTTGCAGCCCTCACATGCCATCCGCACCCAATATATGATTTTGCAGATCAACCGGGCTTCTCAAGTAAATGGCCGCAGGACTTTCGACATGTTGCAGCTCAGAGACAGGGAGTAAGTATGCCTATACAGTCATGAAGGCCGCCTCACACACTCGAATCCTCAATATTCATCTCGTATCACTGTCCTCATTTAATCTGTACAATATTTAGCCTCTGAAAAGGGAATCTATGTACTACAATAAGAGCGCTACAAACAAACAAACAAAACGCAAAACATCTACACCTGCACTCCTCTACTGCGACACACACCTAGAAGGTTCCATCACAGCCTGCAAGAAGGACAGATATTGAAAGAGCACATTACCGGGTCATACATGTTGAAGGAACCTACATCGGCGTTAGACTGAAACCATTGTTCAAATCGTCCACTGCAGTAGCACAAAGACGGTGATCCCGCTTTCCGGGGACCGAAGGCGTCCCGCTCCCCTGATGATGATGATGATGATGATGATGATGATGATGATGATGATGATGATGATATGTGGGGTTTTATGGCGCAAGGGCCACTCATGGCCAAAGAGCGCCAAGCAATGTTTTAATGGAGTCAGTGACGCAAGTAATGATCAATGGCGTCGTGGTTGGCTATAACGATGGAACCTGGCTGTATAGGGGCCTTAAAACAATAGTAAAATTAATATATATCTATTAAAATTGTCCCCTGCTATTTGACGAGTTATATGGCAGACCCGGCGATGCTGCGCCGGTCCGGTATCGCTCTCTAACGTGATTAATTCGTTGAGCGAAATGAGCACGCTCGATTCGCCGATACAGACCGACAGTGAAGAGCTGTCCGAAGCCGGACTCGTAGGCGCCCGTGTCCGAGCAGTTCCAGCGTCGGTGACGGAACTGGCGGCGGCACTCGGCCAGTCCGAGCAGGGCGCCCTCTCCGACGGCCACCATGACGTCGGGGCGCGTGGCGCAGAACCGGCGTTGCGCCGCGGTTAGTCCGCGGATCCGCTGGCAGATGAGCGCCGGGGCCAACGCCGCGCTAAGCCTGCGCAGGGGTTTGAAAAGAAGTGCGTGAAGAATGGGTGTTGTCGGGGAAGAAAACGCTTCCGTGCACGAAAGTATCTCGCAGCTAATTGCGAGGGCCTAGGACGCGGCCCGAGCTCGAGGCATTCTGGGATGAGAACGCCTCTCCGAACGTTTATTGATGTTCTTGATCCCCAGTGAAATGGCGCAACTCGCTCTGGGAGATCGGCCATGAATAGGGCGGTGAAGGAACTGTTAGCCATATTTTTTAATAAATTAGGGTAAAATTTGAAAAAAAGTATCTTGCAAATAGGATTTAAGGTGTCTACTGTTACACGTATGAATTATCATTTATCTGAATAATTTGTGAATTTTGTGAACAGTACAAGTGTTTTGAAAAATTCTAACGTGCAATTCGTTTTGTCTCGCGCAGAAAGATGCATGCAGAGTGCTTCAGAAACGTTCCTTTGACTGTAACCCAGTACGGTAGCCCCAAAGAAAAGAGTTACAGGAAGAGTCAAATTCAAGCCAAGCGTTTGTAACGGTTCTTCTAAAAACCTTTTTCGTTGACTAACGAAACGGCGGGACGTCAAAACAGAAGTGTTTTAGAGATTCACTCTCATTGCAAAAAAGGGCACAAGGGCGATATAACCAGACCAGACCTGTGGAGCAAAAGTTCAGTGGATAAACATGCTTACTCTCTCTCTCTCTCTCACACACACACACACACACACACACACACACACACACACACACACACACACACACACACACACACACACACACACACACACACACACACACACACACAAACACAAACACACACACACACACACACGCACGCAGCTTAAATTTGTTGTTGTTGTTGGTGTTGTCTGGTAAATATGGCCCATGCCCCCGACGGCATGCCTTAACTCTGTAACGCTCAAACACAGTTACACATTAAGGAAAACTAGAACAACTTGCTCGCGTTAATATCTGGCTATGTAACAAAAAAAAGCACTTGTACAAAAGAAAATAGAGTGAAATGTTGTTTGAATAATCATTTAGTAAAGTATTTAATTAAATTGTAGGAGAGGGACAGATAATTAATTTATTAGAAAGGCAGAGAGGTCGGCCTGAGCTCTCAACCCATGCATGCTCTGGCTGGTTACTCTGCACAAGGGCAAAAGGAAAGGGAACAGAAAAGAGTGAATAAAGTTGATGACGAGGACAGGAAAAATGGATGTATATATACATTAACATAGTGCTTTCCTCAAATCCTTGTGTCTTCTCCGGTGGTCTTCAAGTAGTCCATAGCAGCCCTTCTGGCTTTTGGTGCTACTGTACGATCACAGATTGCAGATAAAATAGTACTTTCCGACAATGTTTGCCTGCCAGTGTCTGCTATCGCAGGAACCAGCGTCTTCCGCTGTGATGCGTAGTGAGGACAGTGGCAAAACAGATGTTGGAGAGTTCCAGGCACTTGGCAGGGTGCACAGTTCGGGCTGTCCGCACGGCCGATAAGATGTGTATAGCGGCGAGTGAAGGCGACGCCCTGGGGAATCCGACGAAGCATGCTTGCATGGCATCGCTTGACTTTAGGCGACAAGTCCTGCCAGAGTCTACGTCCCGCAGGCGCCCGTACCGATGGTCTGGTTGAGCCCAATGTGCTGTGCAACCTCGCATGAGCGCAGTCAACGGAGTTTACATCGCTTCGCGAGTGTGGAATTTTTATGTTGGCGGCTTTGGAGATAGCGGTTCTTGCTTCTGCATCAGCTAGCTCGTTGCCAGCCAAGCCACAGTGACCAGGTGCCCATTGGAAGGTAACTGAGTGTCCTTTCCTCTGAGCAAGATCAAATACTTGTAGGACGTGTAATGCTAGCATGTAATACTGGCATCTCCTCGAGGGAGAATCGATGGCTTGCAGCGCGGATTTTGTGTCAGAAAGTACATTAGTACTTCAGTACATGTACGTGGCGTCAGGTAGGAGACAAAACAGACAGCTTACCGTGTTGTAACAAGTTCTGCAGCTGTTGACGGCGATTTGTGGTTCAATTTGTATTGGCAGGTTGTGTCCAGCTGAGGGATCACAAAGGTGGCGGTAGAGGTGTATGATGTAACGGATCCGTCTGTGTATATGTGCACAGAGCCATCGTATAGCCCAGCCAAATGGACCAAAATTGGTTGTTAAGGCCAGTGGAAGGGATACGCGACTTCTTTGAAATCCTATAGGAATGTGAAGGCGCACCTGTGGTCTATGCAGTGTCCACGAGGCACTTCAAAGAGACTCTATATAGGTGCGAAGCCTGAGGAATGCCTGTGAGTAATGAGACGTCTTCAGTAGGTGTAGCTTAATTAGGCATTATGCTTCAATTGAAGACAACTTGTAGTGTGTCTGTAGAGCCAACAGTTGGCGGTGAACTCGAAGTGGCTCACATGACATGTAAACTTCACTTGGATAGGTCCGTGATTCCTCTATGGTGCCGAACGATGATGTACACCGTGGCAGGCCTAGGCATGCTCGCAGAGCTTGGGTCTGAAGTCTTTCCACCGAACGGAGACAAGTTGAACGTATATTGAAAAGCACAGGCTGTATCGTAAGTAGCCCACAGACAACACTTGATATATCTGCAAAAGACTTTGTTCAGAGGGGCCCAGTCTTAGTCCAGCTACAACATGAAGAACATGTATAAAACTAGATAATTTAATCCGCAGTGCACTGATGTGCTTCGACCAAGATAGGCTGTGATCAATGACGAGTCCTAAGCATCTATGTTATGGATTTGCTGAACTATCTACAACTTAAAACTCGCTGCAGTGTCCAGTCTTCGTCAACGCCCTAGGAACAACAGTCCATCTAAAAGAACCGACAGTGGTTCACATAACAGAGTCGCTCCAGAAGTGGAAAGACAGTGCGGCGAACCTGCCTTTATTTGTGAGATACAATGCGATGCTGCCGGCCAAGCCTGTTACTTTTACAACACCACTACGTGGTAATTGTAGGTCTTGCACATGAGCGTCACCGAGTACATTATACGCACGAATTGCTCGGGGCTAAGCACAAAAAGTACCGGCGATAGAGGGCAGCCCTTTGGGGGTACGCCACCGATAACGGGAAATTCTGCACTATCACGCCCATAAAAAAATGTACAATGTGAGAATTTCCAATAAGGGCGATGAAACTTGACGAAAAGCCAAAAGGTGTCAGTCGGCTAAATATGCAGCTATGTCCAGGGCGACCCAGTGCCTTCAAACAGTGGCATGGTGCTGCGTACTGCGCGCTATAATGATTGCTGGTGCCGTACCAACGATGCACACGTTGTAAGCCGCCATAGTAAAATGTCACTGAAACCATGCGTATATTCGGAGTTATATATTTGGGGACTAGGTTCATGGTGCTCATCTCCAAATGGAAAAAGTAGGTGCTTGTCAGCACCTTGTGTCATCCGCTTGCGAGACCACAATCTTTACTGGCAGTACATTGGTGTATGCTGACGGGACTTGGGTACAAACTTCGTTTCAAAGGAAAAACGGTAAGGCGGGTTATATATAAGGGTAACACTATAACGAGACGGCCTAGTTGGCTGAAGTAGTGAACAGATCTTGAAGCGCCCCGACACACAGACAGAGGGTTACAGATGACATCTGGTTACAGCGAAGCACTGTCCTGTTTGCTTTTCTGTGAAAGCGCTGTCTGCATCGCTTCTACAGAAAACTTGCTCTTTACCTGTGGGTCGGTGCGCTTCAAGATCTGTTCCATATTGCGGTAAAGACAGTAACACACCCGCACCCGACGACCAGGCCACCAGAATCGACCATTAGAGCCATGACAATAGTGTTCTTTACAATCACTTGAATGCTCAGGCTTTCCACGTGCTGAACGCAGTATACCTGAGAGAGGCTAGCTATAGAGGACACTGCGTCGTCAACGGTCCCAGGACCACTCCTCGCAGGGACGACAGCATGGAAGACCCGGGCATTGGTATGAGAAGGTGGACACGCCTGACACGTAACACGCAGCAGCGTCAACTGCAGGTCGCTGTCTCCAACCTCCTCCTTTTTTTAAAAGCGAAAGCTTTACTGGCCGCGAACTTGCGATTTCGCCGGGGCGGTACTCCGAGAAGGCAGATGACGTCACAACGCGCGCCTCGCCGCGGATATTTCTCTCTCTATCTCTCTCTCTCTCTCGCTTCCTTCTGCGCTAAGACGTAGCTAAGACGCAGTTAGAATCCCCAACAAGCACCACGTGACGACCATCTAGGAAATACACGTCCAGGTCACGAAAAAAAAAACAATTGGACTTAATGGCCTGCGCGGGCCTATATATGCACAAAATCCGTAACCTAAATGAAGATAGTACACAATCAAATACCAATATCCACCCTGTCCCATCATAAAAGACATGATGATCTCGCAAGAGAGCTCTGTTAAAAATAATAATACCAACTCCACTAGAGCATGATGTCGCGAAGGAGAAGAAAGAGACTAGGTTGAAAATGCGTTTGAAAGTAAGAACATGTCCAATGGTGAAAAAATTTGTTTCTTGCAAACACAGTATGCCACAATTTTTTGCGCGCACCACGCTGATAATTTCGGTTTGTTTAGAGGACTTCGGAACCCTTTGGCGTTTAATGAAATAATTTTAGGGTGTCAGGCATATTTAATTAGTAGTATCACCAAACTGACCTGGTCGTGTTGAAGTCGGCGCCCCGGGAGCAAGTCCAGGGGTTATGCAATGCACACGTCATTTCTTCGACCCTGCATGTCAAAGAAGGCCGAGGTTTTTTTGGGGGCCGCTGTAACTCGGCACGGCGATCCGGGCCGCCGTCCGAGCCAGAGGCTGACGCATGGGCACGCTTTACGCCTCACGGGGCCGCAATTTCTATGTCTAGTTCATCCAGGCTTGGCGAGAGTCCTACGCTGCTATCAACTCCGAGGCTGAAGGTGTTTCCTGATGAGGGTGATGTCGGTAGCGGTAGGGCCGCGGGATTTATTTCATCATCGCCGACAATTTCGGCAGCCGTACCCGCCGTGGTTGCTCAGTGGGTGTTAGGCTGCTGAGCACGAGGTCGCGGGATCGAATCCCGGCCACGGCGGCCGCATTTCGATGGGGGCGAAATGCGAAAAGGCCCGTGTACTTAGATTTAGGTGCACGTTAAAGAACCCCAGGTGGTCGAAATTTCCGGAGTCCTCCACTACGGTGTGCCTCATAATCAGAAAGTGGTTTTGGCATGTAAAACCCCATAATTCAATTTCGGCAGCCGGGGGCTCAATTCAGATGTAACGGTTGCGTCATTGTAGGCGATGCAATTGAGGCGGATGAAGCCACAGCAGATTTCGTGGGTGTATCGACTGTAGTAATCGCCGGGTCAGGTGTTTTATCTGTGTTTAAAACCTTGCTGCATGCGATCAGGAGGATTGATGGCAGCAGCGGGAGTGGAGGCGCTTTCGGCCACAGCATACGTGTCCTTCGCTGTTTGGAAGGCCAGCGAACATCGCGTGTTGCGATCCGCCACGTCAGGGTCTTCTTTTTCAGTAGAGGAGGCCGGCGAACATGGCGCGTTGGGAATTCCCGAGTTACATGCCTCTTGTTTTTTCATTTGTCGACGCTGGTTGATGCGGTGTGAGTTCAATTTCGTTGGTTACGGCGTCGCGCGCAGTTGCAACCGCAGTTGACGCCGGCGGTAAGGCGGTATAGGCTCCAGCAGCACCGTCCGAGTATGAAGGCCGCACAGAGCACGCGACCGTAGGGTGGCCATCCCCGCAACGCCGACAAGGACGGTCGCATCCATCGCTTTCGTGGCCATGGACACCACAACGGCCACAGAACGCTGTGGGGCACTGTGCACGGTAGTGGTCGCTGGAGCCGCACCGACGACACACGCGTTGCAAGCCGCGGTAGTCAAACGTAACACGATGACCAGAGACTCGCAGATAATTGGGGACCCGGGTTGTGGTACTCATTTCCATACGACCGAAGCGTGTGCTCGTGAGCACGCCACGTCGTCCACTCATAAGACCAGCGTTGACAGACAGAACCTAGCCGTATGATGGTATAGTCCTTGGACGAGGACTTCGTTCGGAACGAAGGACGGCAAAAAATTGGCAGTGGCTTAGCTCGGCGATGCCAGGATATACGTAGCGAAAGCTAAGGCATAGAATGGGTAGACTTGGTTAATCTTTATTGCAAGTACAGGTTAGTCTGGTTGTCTAGCTTTGTTGCGGCGTTTAGCCAGTCGTTCGGCGCGCTGTTCGTCTGTTTCCTGGGCGATTCGTTTCCACTTTATCTCGTTTCGATGTCGATTCCAGGACTCCTCCTGCTTATCAGAACTGTCGCCGTCCATACTGCCGCCTCAACTGTGGTCGCGGCGCATGCGAGCTCTCCTTTTCAATCCTCCGACATGTTATCAGGCATGCGACGCAGCTGGCGAAGCGAGCGGAGGCGAGCGCAACGACGAGGAGCGCGGTGTGGCGAGGAACGCGGTGTGACGTCATGTGCCTCCTCGGAGCACCGCCACGGCGAAATCGCAAGTTCGCGGCCAGTAAAGCTTTCGCTTTAAAAGAGGCAGGTTACGTTGGTGACCTGCGGGCCAACGGAAACGACAGGACAACGCTCGCCACTGATGACGAGGCAGCCAGCGTCGACGATTAAAGTCATGGAAGCCATGCGCTTGACGGTGACTTGGAAGTTGAGGCCTCCCATGTGCTGAACGCAGTACACCTCAGAAAGGCCAACTATTGAGGACGTCACGTGGACGACGGTCTCGGGACCATTCCCCGTAGGGACAACAATACCGAAGACGTGGGCCTTCGAAGGAGTCCATGACGCTGTTTTCTCGCTCTTACTGTGGCAGCAATTTAATTTTTGACCTCGCCGCCACCCGTATACATGCATCTATTTGTATTCCACTCAACCGCAATAATTTCTCAAAAAGGTTTTATCTTCTTGACTAAATTGTTCCTCATAATCTTTAAATCTTCTCAGACTATTAGGAAGGGCAAAAACAATTTTATGTTCTGGATCTCAAAGTGATGTAATTTCGCTGGTGTCGCTCTTTACGGGCGGTGTAGTGGCGCCTGTGCGAATTTCGAACATGGCGGGGCTGGGTTGCCAGAAATTTTTGGCGTACCATTGTATGTCGCCACTCCCGTATTAGACAGTACTGTCGCACCCTCGTGTACTTAGAACACCGCCCAGGAACTTCATGCGCAACGCTAAACCTTGTTGTCACGGTCAGTGATAAGGGCGAAACTGCCAGTTTGTTTGCTTGCTCATTTGTTTGTTTGAAGTGCACCCGAAGTACATATACATCGAGTGTTTTGCACTGCGCGGACGGTACGTTGTGTTCAAGGTATGAACTTGTGTAGATACAGCTGTTGCAAGTTGCCGACGGGAGAATAAAATTTCTTTGAGCTCGGTTTCGCGACAGCATTCGCCCTCTACAGGCGCACCTTTGTTTCGGCTGGTGTAACATCATCCTCCTGCCATCAACCTCCGACCACCGGACACGAAAACGAACAACTGAACAGGAGCAAAATTTATTCGCTTTAAAAGGTCTGAGCTGGGGACAATAAAATCTAGCTTCAAGCATAAAGTTGGCAGTAGTTATAGCATGTATTAAGGAGATACACGCGAGAAAAACATATGAAAAATAAAGAAAGCGATTAGGACTGATCCTTGTTGCGAAGACGATGTGAATCGTGGTCGAGCAAAATATGGAAGGGAACGATTGACGAATGTCGCAAAACCAGAAACGCCGGCTGAGAATAGGACATAGTAAACTTAAGTTGATGTGGGAAAAAGATCATTAGGAAATCAAGGAAATCATTCTTAGGATAACCTGAACGGCTAAGGACAAGAGGACACTATTGTCAAAAGCATACAAAAATGTAGGGCACTTTCAGCGTGACGGGAGTTGTCACCTGAGGAAGTAATAGAACAAGGGTGGCAACACTTCCCGAGTTTCTACACATTAACAAACACATCTCTCGCCGCAGTCTAAGCTTCAAAGCGGGAGGCTGAGCGCAGGAATCCTACTATGTACAGTCGCATTAAAGAACGCAATACTTCACAGCACTAACTACCTCGAAAGATAGAACGGTCATGCGGCCATCAGCATATCGTCCGAAGGACATTTTAGAACGACAGAAAGCTGAGATATAGTTGGTAAGGATTCATTATGCAAAAAAAGGTGAGGCGTGCACACAAGACACAAGAGAAGTGTACGAAGCGGCGTTCGTGTTGTCCACTTCTGTTCTCTTGTGTCCTGTCTGCACGCCTCACCTTTTTTGCATAATGTTCGAAGGACAGTGGCCTCGGACATTGGTAACG
Organism: Dermacentor albipictus; assembly: GCF_038994185.2. NCBI lineage: Eukaryota > Metazoa > Arthropoda > Arachnida > Ixodida > Ixodidae > Dermacentor > Dermacentor albipictus. The sequence continues at coordinate 111,627,982 of NC_091825.1, read as the reverse complement.
TGTGCTGCAAGCTCAGGAAGCGACACGTAGGTTGCTGCGGTTCCTATGGTAGACTTTGATCTAAATGGGCACCTCCGAATGTACAGGCCCTCACCGCCTATCTCTCCTTTCATTTTTTCTTTTCATGCTTTAACCAACTTCCCCCCGCATAGGATCGCAAACTGGATATGGTTCTCGTTGATCCCTCTGCTTGTCTTTCCCCTATCTCTCTCTCTCTCTCTCTCTCTTATAGGCAGCCACAACAAGAACATACTCGTTTTAGCCCGGATTTGTAGAAAGTACCAGAAAGTACCGAGTCACCGTGTAAATTTGACGGAAACATATTCTCAGTTCAGCTTAATATGAAGATGTCGAACTCTCGATTCCGAGATCAAAGCTCGCCCCGCTCTCAAGACTGACGTTTCGTTAGTGCATTTCATGTACAGGTAAAGAGAAGCAACGCTTGGGCCGTTTATGCACAAACAAAAAGGAGCGACGTTCCTGTCTCAACACCTGCACCCAGCGGCCGCTCTCAAACACACGCCTATCCGAAGGCCAGCAAGTGCTACCGACTGCCAAGTCGAGCGACGGATAAGATACGCCAGTAACCAGCGCGGTTCCAATATACTACTGAGCAGCCGTCTGCGTGCTGGAACTCTGACTAAACCAGACTTCGTCTGGAAACGTCCGGAAAATAAGGAGAGCAGAAAAAAAAGGAAGAACGCTCTACAAGCGCAAAAGAAACGAGGCTGTGTCGCCGCAAAGTACTGCACAGCTATAGACCGTCTTATCGCCTCCTTTCGAGTCCGCCCTGAGTGGGGACCGATCGCATTGATATGCACGTATTACGACTGTAAACAAAAAAGAAAAGCGAGAGAAGTCGCCCACTGCGTACGCCGCACGCAAGCAAATTATATCACTTTACACTCCGATTCCTGCACAACTCGGAGGTCGATCTATCGGGGAAAATGGCGGGCGCGGAGAAGCCGGTCGACAGCCGCCTCCTTTCTTCGTTATAACACGGCGCAAAACGATGCGCGCGCGCTCGCTAACCGTCCGTGTTCGCCACGCACGAGCTCTGTCGACACGGCGAGCCCATAATGCACTCCCGATTTTGAAGGCAAGCCCCCCCACACGCGCACCATCCTCACCAGCGTTCCTCCATCCGTGCATCGTCATCGGCGAAGCCCCGCACGTCCACCTTCGTATCGATTCTACGACGTGGCAAAACCGCCTCGTCGCTGGCTCGGTAGCGTACGCTGGCACGTACTACGTACACGCACGACCGAGAAGGTGGAGACGCCCCCTAGTCCACCTATATCGCCCACCAAAGTGAGCTGCCGGGCTCGACGTTTATCGGACACGTGGCGACTCGCTAAAGGCGACGGGCTCAGCATGCGTGACGACAGACGCGTAGCCGCTGGCGCGCCTATTCCGAGCTTTTGCCAGTTATCTCCCACCCCGTCCGCGTTCGGAGCATTAAGTGCCGCCAGCCTGCCAAAGGCAAAGCAAGAAAATGCGCGTCTGTGTACGTGGCGATGCACCTACTCGTGCGTATGTGCGTGCTTGCATGCCGTGTTGGAGTATTGGAAGGAGCGAGTCATTGGTTCAGCTATTGTTCCGTTGTTGTTGCTTCTTTTTTTGTTCTTGCGCCAGTGCATTCGGAGCAGCCAGACTGCCCTGACAGGGGCGGCCTGACCCGCTGTGGATTGCCGCGACCCGTGTGGGTAGCTCTGGATTCGGCTAAACGGCCTACAATCAGCTCCGAGACGCATCCCACTTGCGCGCGCATTTCGATAGCAATCGACGCGCCATTCCAACGTCGTAAACCTCCAGGTCTTAATCCGTGGTCTGAAAGCCAAACGAGATATCAAAGGGGTTACTGCAAGCCTTTTAGATGAGGTTTTATTCCTTCTCTGTTTCTCGCTTCAATTTGCATTTATTTATTTACTTATTTCGTGATTATGTCAACCCAGCAACGGGCCATTACAGGAGGGGATTAGAGTAAAACTGGTAAAGAAAAGCTGTTACAGTTTCTTGTCAGGATTCGTACTAAACTAATGGAAGTGGTTCGATATGAGGGATGCTTGGAGGGAGTAAAGAATTTGGGGTGAGGTTTGAAGGATAAGAAGGTAACACAATTGCTATAGAAGGAAGAAAACATAAAGACGATGTCTCGGTTTGGACGAAATGTAGCAACTGTTGATTGGTGTGCTCAGGAATTCAAGGGGACAGATAGAAGAGACCGAATATACTCAGCTATCTCGAAACAGCTGAAAAGCTCGCCAAAAATACTCAGATCTCAAGGCTGCACAGTTTATTGCCCTATTTGCTTGTTTGTTTGGATATTTATATATATATATATATATATATATATATATATATATATATATATATATATATATATATATATATATATATATATATATATATATATATATATCACACAGACACACACGCACACACACGAATAGACTGAGCTACGTCCAACTTGAGTGGTCTTCACCACAAGAGACCGCCAGAATTGTCCGTTTCAGCATTGCTGTGAGTCGGAGGCATGGTGTAGTTCCCTTGCTGCTCCAGTCGGGAGCGGACTTTCGTTCCTAGTAACGGAACGGAATTGGGCATTGGCACTAAAAAGGGGTCGATAAAGCGCAAAACCCAAAAGGCGGTGTGGCGATCCATGCATCTACGTCATGCCATCAGTCATGTCCGGGCCACCGAATGTGCGACAACATTTAAAATTGAGCATTACACCGCGAGCGATGACAAGCATCGATCTCACGAGCAAAACGCCTCGAGACAGGTTTGCGACGAAGCTCGGTCACCGCTCCCCTGGGGTTTCCAGCGTTTCGTCCGGCGAGGAATTCTCGTGCCAGGACGCTGTCCGTTCCCCCCCTCTGCCTTCGCCTTTTCGCCCGTGCTTCACGGGAGGCGTGGGCGGGCATCCGCTTCGGGGCGTGTGCGGCGTGTGTGTCTAAGCAAATTAGGCTCGCTCCGCTTCGTCGGACGCTGCGCAGCCGCTAATTGGGGTTTACGGAAACCGAGATCCGGGGCGAAGCGTGCAGCGCATGCGAGCCGTTCCTTGGCAGCATCTCTTTGCCGTCCTTCGTCCAGGGGTCGTTCTCGAGTTCTGCGCGGCGGTTCACGCTGGTCTGCCCTGTGCGCATCGGGATCCTGCCTCCGCCTACGCAGAAGACGGCAGGCCTTGAGACACGTCCTGCTTCCTCTTCTTCCGTGATGAATTGCCGCGTTGCTCGCGGACCTTGATGATAGGTTTCGAAGCGAATGGGCGGAGCCTACCAGTCGCCTACTGTTAACAGAGAGAGAGAGAGAGATAGACTGCCGGGAACCACGTTACTCTTACAACAAAACCTACAATCGGCATCGTAAAGCGAACTCGCAGTTTGCACATTACAGCGCAATATGGGGTTTGATGCGCGCAGCCTCTATTCCCTCGTCCAGTTGGGCGGGGTGGCTCTGCGGCGCGTATACTATCGGAGCGATTTTCTCTTTATTTGTTCCCTGTCGAGGCCCCGGGGACGCGCCATAAATCAACCGGAAGTTACCGCCGCTACAGCGCCCCCTGCCGTGGCATGTTTGCATCGCAGCGGGCGGTGCTTACGTCGGGCTGAGTCGATCTGCGTCCTCGGTGGCCTGCCTGTCACGGCTCTCAGCTGCAAGCTTGGTGAGGGGCACCTGGTGGCCACGCGAGACAAAAGAGCTGCCATTAGGCTACCAGAAGCGCCTTTCATCGTCTTCATCTTCGTCAACGTCTTTGCAGGAGTAGACCTAGCCATGTAGTTCAAGGAGCGCGTCCGGCAGTGCTTCGTCAACCGAGCAGTAAGGTCACGATCTCGGCTTGTTTTCCTTCAGTTCACTAACTAGCATCCCTGAAGCTATAATGAATTGCAGTTAAGGTAGCCAGCCTATCCGTCATGGTGACGGAGGAATATGAACACCAGAAGCTTTTACGCATTCTTTTGAGCACAACTTGTTCCTGCCTACTTGTTGGGCACGCCGCTCACGGTGTTGGAAGAGCATGGCAAGACCTGGCTCGAGTAGCAAAAAAACAAGCAACTGGATGTCTCCTGTCATATGCTCAATTAAATAAATAAAAAAAAAACAGTGTGGCAGGGCTCAAGTGTGCGGCACTACAGCGTTCGAATGAGAGCATGTGTATGAGAGCCGGTTAATCAAGGGGGCAGCAGTAATAGCGTTGCTTGTGTTTGGAGTCTTCTCAAACCGTTCTAATGCTTCCAAATCGGCGACGCAAAGAATCGTTACATACAGAGCGTCCCAAATGTCATATACCAAGATTTAAATATGTGCAGGTGCCACGTAGCTGGAAAGTAGACAGAACCAAGGTTATGTTGTTTGCCGTCGCTTGGAAATACTCAGATTACTTTTGCATTCCGCCTAATTGCATAGTTGGTCTGAATAAATTAATTAATCAGTTTCTCAAATATTATAATTAGTTGAAAAGTGCCAACGACAAAATTGTAGAGCGACATGAAACGCTCCCGATACAGCTTTCTGCTTCTCAATACGCGCTACATAAAAGTGTATTCCCGAGCATGACACAATCCCGCGACTACACGCAAAATAGCCGCGCGACTGGCCGCTCGAGGCACTTAGCGTGTATTCGTGGGTTTTTTTCACGCTCGGAAAAACAATTTGCTGTAGCATGTATTGAGCAACACAAAGCTGTATCAAGAGTTTTTAATGTTTCTAATTATGTAATTACCCGGGGTGCAAAAAAATAATCTGAGCATCTCGATCCAAGCGACGGCAAACAACATTACCTTGGTCCTGTCCAGGTAGGTAGAATTTGCAAATTTTTAAATCTTGGTGTATGACAGGTGGTACAGCCTGTATATTCATTTACAACAGTTTCCGTCCCTCTTATTCCGCTCCGTGTATAATGCCATCACTGTGCTGCTGTCGCCGTGGGGTTTCGGACCCGCGTGGTTGGATCGGAACGATGACTTCACACCCCGACTCTCTGCGTGACGCCTTCTCCGCGTATTCGGTTTGCGCTTACAAACAAGATACACCCGTTCAGATAGCGATCCCTCGGTCATCACTTACGCCAGTATATACTTTCAAGTGCAGAACCATGCGGCTCAGTAGGCCCCCTGGGAAGGTGAAGTAGGGACTGGCACCAAGGTGACAAGCCGCACCGCAGGCCATTCGACTTGGGCAACGATGCGGAAGCAACAGCTTGTATTACAACCCTGTCCACCGAGGCCCGCCGTGTGTATAGATTCCAGCTAACTTTCGCAAACGGGCGCCTGCATTTTTTATCCCCCAAAAGGCCGGGTCACACGTATACGCACTATCGACCCTGCCTCGGTGTTGACCACGCTTCCGATTTCTTCGTCCCACGGGGGCTGAAGTGAGGACACTAGCCCCGTCCCATCACCTTTGGATCGGGCACGGTCACTCCCGTGCCCGCGGGTGCACTCCGATTTCGCTCGCCTGCGATTGCTCGCCGAATGCCCCCGCGGAAGACGGAAGAAGTTGCGGAGATGGACGACGTGCTACGTCCTCGTTTGCGGATTTGGGAAACGCGCGTGCGCGCTTTCGAGAAGCTTATACGAGGCCGTGTATGCGCACATATAAACAGACCACCGCGGAGCCAGCGCCCTTATCTCGCTATGTGAACACAGGGTGAACAAGAGAGTGAGATGCGGCGAGGGGATAGGAGAGGAATAACATGGACCCTGCTACTTCGCGTGCACTACGAAAAAAAAAAAAGAGTAGGAGAGAGAGAAAGTATCTGTACACTGGAGGGTATACGTGCAACCTTGGTAAGCGAGACCGTGTCGTCATTAATCATTTCCCCACTGGCGCTGCTTTCGCAAAGACGGCCTCGCAGTATGTTTTCGTGTGTGCGTGTTTGCTCACGCATTCGCTTGTGTGTTTGTGTGTTTGTTTTGTTTGTCTCTGTGCGAGAGAGGGCTTGCGAGTTTGTACGTTTGCGGACGCGCGCGCGCATGTGTGTGTGTGTGTGTGTGTGTGTGTGTGTGTGTGTGTGTGTGTGTGTGTGTGTGTGTGTGTGTGTGTGTGTGTGTGTGTGTGTGTGTGTGTGTGTGTCGCAGATACGCCTTGCCCATTCGACTCCTCGCCGAGTGACCGCCCCTTTCCACCCCTCGCCCGAGGCTCCGAATGGGACTGCACATGTAAAGCCGGTTCTCCTCCGCTTATCGGGTCTCCTTCTTTCCTTTCGCTTATCTGTTATTTACGTTGTTCTTCACAGAGGGGACTGAAAACGGCGCGGCGTTAATTGCGTGCCTTCCTTATTTAATAATCAACTCGCCGTGTCCTCGCCACTGACCCCAGCTTTCCTTCTAGGTTCGTCTCACTTCTGTGGCTGGAGGCGTGCGCGTGTCCGGAGAGCGTTGTGTAGCCCCTTTCCCTTCTGCTCTTTCCCAGCGCTCGTCCCGACGCAGCAAAGCGTTGGACGAGAACGTTCGCATCGGCGTCGGCAAATGTGGAGGTGCCGTCAGATCGCATACGCACTATGTCTTAATTCCTTCAAAAAGAAAGCTATAAGAAAGTAGCGCCTATTCTTTACGAAGTGGAAGGCGGCCTCGATTCTGAGGTCTTTCTTCGGCTGTGCGGTGAACAGGATGTCGGCATGATCGTTGACCTGAACGTATATCGTAAGCTGTCCATTCGAATACAGCTAGAGGCGGCGTTCTCCCTGATATATACCGCTCTGGCGTTAGGAAATGAACAATAATGCGCTTCTCTTGAAAAGTTACCGGGCCATTGATTGCGCGTTCGCAATCAATTTCGGCCAATCCAATGAGGTTCGACTTTTGTACCCGGCGCTCTGAAGATGAACGGTTAACTAATCAGTATGTCAGTCCCATAAATGATTCATTTATCGGTCAATCCTTTATTGAGTGGCTCCGGGGTATTTTATGTCGACATGGCATTCGTTAAGGTGCCTCTAAATTCAGCAAACGCGGGCGTTTTGGGACTACACCCCTATAGGAACGCTACTTCCGCAGTTGGGAATGAAGCCCGCGAGCTCTCGATAAGTGGCACACCCGAAGCTCTGAAATTTCAGAAGAACCCTCACTTTCACCGTTAACAGCTTTACACTCCAAGAAATTCCCGGCAAGAATCCTAAAGCTTTACGGCGTCAGCTCTGCCGGTGCGGGTAGCGGTGGTACGTACAGCTTTTGAACAAGGCCTTTAAGTGTGCATTCCAAAGAAGCCGCGTATATCAACGGCTTAGTACTGATCACAATGAAGAAATGTACGTGGCAACAAAAGCTACCAAAGGGGATACGTTTGAGCGCGCACATATCTTTCTTCGGCTACGCACAGCCGGTCAATTTATTTAAATTAATTAAATTATGAGCTTTTTTACGTGCCGAAACAAGGATCTCGTTATGAGGCGTGCCTTGTTGAGGGATTCGTGATTAATTTCGACCACCTTCAGTTCTTTAACGTGCACCTCAATGCATGACATGCGAGCATGCTTTTTTTTTTCATACCACCTTCATTGTAATGCGCCCGCTGCGGTAGGAACTGAACCGGCGACCTCTTGCTCACAGCTGGTCAAGCAAGACTCATGCTAAGTTCTTTGGCTGTTCGTGCCACTTCCTCGGGTCAGCGGTTAAGATTTGCACTCCCTGCTCGTCAGAGCATCTAATATCGGTCATGCGCATGGCGTGAAGCCCACGACTATTTTCTGTCCGCTAAGGCATACTCTGCATTAATTGGAGTGACTGACAGTGCAGCATGCGAGGTCTGTGGCACCGAAGAAAACATCGACCACCTGCTGTGCCACTGTCCAAGTTATGCCCTAGAGAGACAAGAACTTGCCAAAGCTTTCCAAAAACTGGACAATCGGCCGCTTTCTGTGCAGGTGCTGCTGGAACACCGCCCCCATCGCCCGTCGGCCCATAAAGCGGTGAAGGCGCTTTTGTGTTTCTTAAGGACGATGGGTTTGTGCGACCACCTATGGCTATTAAGGCAATCTCTGTAAAACCACACGCGACAGCGAACTTGCCGCAATTTCCTTCTTTCCTTCCCTCCTCTCTCTCCCTGTGATCTTTGCTTTCCCCTTTCCCATTCCCCCGGTGTAGGGTAGCCAACCGGACGTTATTCTGGTTAACCTCCCTGCCTTCTTCTTTTCTCTTTCCTCCTCCCTAAGTAATCTATCCAGTTTTCTCAAGCAGTGATGGAAAGCGACACCGCCCGCTTACAAAATCGCCAGCACCGAAGAGTTTGAGGGAAAAGCTGGAACGGACATATCTCTTCTAAACGACGAGTGTCCAAAACGCCCAGGTCACTATAACCGGCAACGTGACTTGGGCATATGATATGCCCTACTTTTGACCGCCACGCCTGAGGTGAGACTGACCAGGCTGAAATGGGGCACACCGCAACGGCTTTTGTTTTGCTGACATCATTTGTCACGTACGGAGTGGGGGGGGGGGGGGGGGGGGGGGGGGGGCTAGCGCAAAAACGAGAAAGAAGAAAAAAAAAGCCTTTATGGACTTTTGACTATAAACAATAAGAAGTGTAATTTCAGTTTGAATGCTGAAATATGTTCTATAAGAAAACAAAACAAACAAAAGAACTGCGTGAATAGCATTTTGAGCTAGAACGAAGCAGTCAATCACACAGAAGCTTGCATTACTTCAGTGCTATGCTGTCATTTGGTGTATCAGTTTGAGAGTGTCCGTTCAAAGACATTCGCGTTGCTTCATTTTCTATATCACTGAATCCAATCAAGCAGAAAATTAAAGGCCTTTTTATGTAGGGCATACGTCAAAATCCCAGCTTGTTGTTCTTTTTTTTTTTGCCTGCCCTTAAATTCAAGTTAGGAAGTTACGTATACCTCATTGGCCATGCCATGCTGTGGTTCTGTTCCCTGCCTTTAGAAGTGTGACAAGTTCCAGTTCCGATTCATCAGGACACAGGCGATGAAGAAGAAATGCACGCGTACGGTGATGATAATGTACAGATGAGGAAAAAGCGGCATAACAAATGGCCAGAGAAAGTAAAGCAAAAAATACTTGTACTAACGCCGGGCCGCGGACAAGAAGCTATAGATAAAAAATAGGTTGCAATGATTGCAAAACATTTATTCGTACATGCGATGCTTATCCAGCGTCGTTCAAAACAATGTTGTCGAAAGTAGAATCTCTTTTCTTAACGGAGAGATGTTTATATCTTTTGTTCATTACAATCGATAAAAAAACGGAAAGGTATAATAAGCTTGCTAGCAGTTGGGTACGATTATTATAGAGAGTGTTAACAAGTAGCAGGACATAGACGAGTAGGAGAGCTTCTCACAGTCGCATGCTCACCAACTTATTCTAGAACGTTCCTATAGTCAATACTATCTCGTCCAAAGACACTAGGTAGCGCCTCACACTTCCTTCTATCACCGGCCTATATAGACTAAAGGTAAAGGTTGAATTAATTAAATCATGGGGTTTTGCCTGCCAAAACCACAATATGATTATGAGGCACGCCGTAGTGGGGGACTCCAGATTAATTTTGGCCACCTCAAGTTGTTTAACGAGCACCTAAATCTAAGTACGAGGGTGTTTTTGCATTTCGCCCTCATCTAAATGCAGCCGCCATGGCTGGGATTTTGACTTAAATGGTTGCATGCCGTTTAGCGACATCCCACAGCTATTCCTGATAGAATATTTTTTTATTAACCAGGTGCTTTCATTGTCTACTGGAATGTATTGAACGAATGTGCTTCCACGTATCAAGCGCGACTTTTCTTAGCAATCTTACAGGAACGTCACTTAAGCTGAGTGCATTTTTCAAACGAGAAGCGGCGCTGTGCTCTACTCGGCAGGCGAGAGATATACAGAGACTTGCGATTGTGTGTGGCAACGCAGCGACAAATCTAGGCCTTGAGCTTAGCACAGAGAAATCGGGAATTGCACTATTTTTATGAAGAGACGAGCAATTACGCGGCATCAATTCAACAGCAAGTCATATCCCATGGTCAAACAATACAAATACCTAGACGTACACGTAAACGAAGGAAAGACTTACTCAAACACCCAACAAGGTTATTTGAAGGTAATGGCCACGCGGAATGCAGCAATAATTAAACATAGGGCGTTTCGGAGCTGTACAATAAACATGAGGAGGTGCGTGGAATCTTGAAAGGAGTAATGGTGTCAGCACTAACATTCTGCGCTTAAAATCGGATATCTTGTCGGGGTTGGAAGTTAACCAAAGATCTCTAGGCCGCTTGGCTTTGGCAGCCCACGGTAAAACCACAAATGAGGCAGCCCAGGATGACATGGGTAGAACTTGCTAAACTATTCCCACACAAAATGTACAAAAATTTCATCTTGGTAGCGCGGTTATAGTGCAGTTCAGCCTTGCACTAATATAAAGAACTGTAACGAATATCCAGCAGAGACATTTACATAACATCTTTTCAACGTAAAAAAGGGGACTTTTGACAGTCAAATCAACGTTATTTTCAGGTGAACTAGAGAAATCTCAACCTCTACTGGAAGTATTGAATCTCCAATTGATACGTATAGTGTACTTTCAGGCAACGTTAGTCGTTTATAGGGTGGTGGTGGTACCTTCATGTAAGCTTGCATGAAGGCTCCTTACTCGGCGGAGTCCAGTAAGGAGGAAACAAATCAACTAGATGAAACATGACGTCACACAGTCAGCCTATAGGCACGCCAGCTTTTCACGAAGCTGTCCCCTTTGCTCTGTCTCTGCATCGTGTCTCCAGAAGTCTTGCCCAGCATGTGACCCTGCGCTCATTCTGCCCAGTTTGCTTCTTCTTTCCTGGTGAGCATTAATCAATGCACACGTGTTCGGCTGCTTTGCCGAGCACTATATTCACATTTCTTTCTCCAGGCTCCAGTCGTGTATTGCAACGTTTGCGTTGCTGCTACACTCACGCGTTGCTGTCGGACTCGTCGTCTTTTCCGAAGAGTGCGGGGGAAGGAAGTAAAACCTACCGTGACACAGTCTCGTGTTCGCTCTTTCCATCCTACATCCATGGAGCCAAGGAAGAGTTCTCAGTCAAGACCCGTCTGAGAATATGCGAGTCGTCACTGATAGCTATGGAGCCGAGGAAGAGTTCTCAGTCAAGACCCGTCTGAGAATATGCGAGTCGTCACTGATAGCTATAGCTACGCCATGCGAAGCAGGAGTCCGTCCGAACGCAGCGAACCCGTATGCACCGTATATGCCGCTGCACGTTTATTATATATTAGCCTCCTCGCGGCTAAAGGACAGGCTAAGCCGTTGGTGCCACCGCAGACGGCGACGACGACGGCGGCGAACGCGCGATCTTTCAAACGCCGCCACGTCGTGGGCGGGACCAGATGCACGCCGAGATTCGCAGCGAGGATGACGTCGTCCATACCAGACCGCCGCCGCGCGACCGACCGACCGCCCGCAGCTCGGCTCGCACTTCGCCCGCGCAGCCGCTCGAGAGTCCAACCTCGATTCGTCGCCGTCGTCGTACGTGTCTCTTCTTTTCTGCCGCGGCCCGGGCATGCAGGCCCCCGTATCGCATCTGAATTGGGCGCTGACTTGCTTCATGAGCGATGAGCGCGCGCGTCGCGCATACGGCCTCGCTCAACACCGGCATAACTCACCCGCGGCCTCTGCTGCGGAGATGCGTCCAGGGCGATAAGCGCCTCGCCGACCCCCGAGAACGACGTCCCGCCTACCCACCACCACAGAACGCAGACGGGCGACGATGGTTTTCGCCGACGCCTATAAATACGGTTTGCCGGGAGCGTAGTAAATCATGCCCCCCCCTCCCCTCCCCTCGTTTGCTGCCGCGTGAAGTGGAGGCAGCCGCGACGAGCTGTACGCAAATCGAAGCGTCAGCGTTGACGACGCTTGATTTGGCCTCGAAGTTATTTGATTAGGCGAAACAGTTTCGGGGGCGACTTGAATCATTGCCGACAGGGGATGCAACTGCCTCCGCACCCTACGTGCACGTGCGACTGGCCTCCTTAGCGCAGGTTTTGAAACGCCGTTGCCGACGCTGACGTCCTTCACGCGCCTATGTTTTTTTTTTTTTATCGCAATAAGCGTGCAGCCGTTTGAACCAGCATCTCCTAGTCAGAACAGCAGTCCGGGACCTTGCGCCTATAGAGACGATCAGAGTTTGGTAGATCACACCAATCGTTTTGGTGTGCCAGACGCATGCGTAGCCGTTTTCTGTACGAGTTCCATCGGCAGCGGCAACAGCCTGCGTATTGCACACTGAAAGGACATACACCGCTCCCTGCGATTTGCAATTGCCCTGTCTTACGAAGGCCGAATATGTCTGCACATTTCCTAATTTCAACGCACCCCCTAATCCGTTACGATCCTCGACTCCCCACCATCTCGAATAACGAGTTGACGAAGAAGAAAGAAAAAAACGTCTTCTGGATATCTGTTGCACCGATTTGAAGAATTCCAAGCTTCGCTCAAGCGCCTCAAAATGCACGCGGCCGATGCGAGTGCAGCAGTTCGCTAAACTGGACGTTCGTACTTTATTATCTTATCATTAGATTAACGTCCAACACGAGCGCTTAGCAGAGCCCCGGAAAATTCCGCCCTCATACGACGGCGAATCCGGATTTCCGAACGACAGATGTTCAATGGGGATTAAAGGAGGGCTTGAGAGGGTCGTAAAAGATATTGCCCCGACTGAGCGGCCGCCCGCTGTGGTGGCGCTCGACGCAAGCTCGACGCAGGCTTGCAACCCGCATTCGCACGTCGGTAGCGCGAGACTCGCTAGTCGGCCAGCTGCCATTAAGAGAGTGGAGGACCTGTTTTACTGGCCATATAACCGGGCGGCCGGCGCCCTGTACACCCTTAAACAAAATTACACCCTATGGGTTGTATCTTGCCACACAACAATAAACGTCGTCCCCCTTGACCGCATTTCCTTTCCTTAACGCTGCGAGCCCGGTACTTCCCAGTAACGAACGGCATGCGCGTTATCAGCACGACTTAGCATTCCCGACAGGAAAGTGGCGGGCGCGGCGTTTTCGAGAAAGGAAACGCAAGCGAGGAAGATGACGTTTATTGTTGGGTGGCAGATGTACGCCCCAAAGGGTGTACCTTTGCCTAAGAGTGTACACGTCCAAAACCCATCCCACGAGGAATGCTATCCAAAAAGGCCACGTGCCGACCCCCAAGTACCGGACAGAAAGTGACACGAAACTCATTTTCTGGAACCGCATCGGCTGTCCATGGCACGCGGTTATGCACAGAGGAATACTTGTATTGCCCATTACCAAGGCGAGGTGCCTAGAAATTGCTGATGTGGTAAGAGTACTCACAGATAGAAACCCAAAGGCTAAGTTTAAATAGAACAACCAATAAGCGTAATTACTGAGAGTGCGCTCTCATGCCGCTATTCATCTGGACCTGTCTTTCCAAACTACTTTTACATTTGTAAGAGCAAATTTCAGCCAATCTTAATGCTGGACATATCATAGAACAGACAGCCTCCCGACGACGAAGAGCAATTACGAATGGGAAGCTTCGCGAATTCGTGCCCCAGTATCTAAAGGGGGGATGGACTCTGATCTGCACACAAGAGCGAAAATTACGCCTATGTAACACTAACTATAGAGACGTGGAAAACGAAAGTATACACGTATTTATTTCCTTGGGTTTAAATTGATGGCGTTTCGTTCCGCGAGCACGGCATATATACATCGAGGCGCGAAAGTGCCCAAAACGGGGAATGCAGGCAAAAAGAAAAAAAAACGAAATTTAATCATAAACAGTAGATCCGCCTTCGTGAAATGAAAGCTGCACTGGCTGCGCCTTACCGTACGACCACCACGTTTTAACGCGATTAAGACACCGTGTCACATAAAGTCCAGCGTCAGCGTCGGTGTCGGCGTCGGCTTGCAGTATGAGCTGCAACACAATCCTCGTGGTCAAAAAGGGCGTCATGAGTGCACACACAAAAAATGTCCTTCAGTAAATACCAGTTGTTGACACGGTTTTTACTCCTCCATGTTTTCGTATGCGGTTGCCTCCATGCCGTCTTAGGGGCCCTTCGACCACAACCGCCGCATTGCAGCCCTTATTGCACGCCGCTTCTTTATAATGAGCGCACATAGACTGCGTAGCTGGCATTGTTTGTTGTGGTGATATACTTGATATACTTGTGGTGATATAAAAAAAGAAAGCACATATGCCCCGTAACACCCATTACCGATAATACCACATAAAACATATGGAATCCCTCCCCCCCCCCCCCCAAGAAAAAACCCTATGTCCTCCTCTATCATATGGTGTTATTGGACATAGGAGTTGAGTTGAGTTGAGTTGAGTTGAGTTGAGTTGAGTTGAGTGGTTGTAGGCTACTGGTGGGATTAGCCTTGCAGTAGCTGCAGTTATCGGGCATGTGGGGTTCTTCTAACAGGGTTACAAACTTTATTTCTTCCATCGCATGGTAGTGACTTTGTTCTGGTAGCTTAAAGGTATTGCAGTAGCCGGCTCTAGCAACTTGGCCATAGCTACAGAGGGAGTACAACAAGACGGATAGGAGTAGACGCCACATGGGCGAAGTCCGTCTCCTGTACGCCTTGTCGTCATCGCGCTGTACCATGGGTCATGAGTTACCGCCAAGCCCTACTTTCCACCCTACCTGAATTCCAACCAGTAACTTCTCCACTTCCTAGATAATAAATCCCGTCAACCTCTCTCTCTAGCGCTCGTCCTGTCTGCTCCTTTCTGTGTCCGTGTTTCACTTCGCGCTAGAAGCCAAAATCATGTTACCGTACCAACTCGCCCAACTGTCTATCCTTTTGCAACCTCTCTCTCCGTCTCTCGACAGGGACGCCCACATCTGTTGCTTGCACTTTGTCCTGCCGCTGAGCTGTGGTCCTTAAAGGGCTGAAGAATATAGCTCCTCCACCTCTCCAAAATATCTCTCTGACCGATCTCCCTCCCTCCCCCCTCCCCTCCCTCTCTCTCTCTCTCACTGTTTCTCTGAGTTGCTTAAGTACTCACGAAACTCGAAGTTCGCGACCAGCAGCTAAATATCTAAATTTATACAGCATAGTTTCGTGCTGGTTTAGATAGCCGAAGCACTGAACGTCGATGCCAAGCTCTTCCTTCCTTGGCTTCGTCTTCTAGGAACTAGTCTGTAAACAGACATATGGTAATGGTAGTAGGATGCAGTCAAGATCGGCTGCTGCTGGAATAGATATATGGCGATGGTATCTACATCCTCGTGCAGTTAAGTGCAGCCGACAGTGGAATTCCAGTTGTCTGCTGGAATCTCACTTTTCTTCATTTTTAGTAGCATTTTTGTCCACGAAGAGACAATTAAAATGCGCAATCTAAATTAACAGTCGGTCGTAAAAACTAAACTGGTTGTCTCGACGTTCGTAATAACTCTGTGCGTTGGCTATAACTTTTTCTTTAGTTTTATTTAGATGTAGTGCCGTCTCATTGCGAAGCATTGCAGGGGTGGGTACAAAAGCTGCTTACATAGGCAATAAATCAAGCGCGACACAGCATACATTAGCATACATAGAGAAGATGAAACTGCACGAGTACGCAAGCAACATGCGATATGCCTTCTTATCCGCAGGTTAAACTTCTAGCTTTATCTGTGATGGCCGGACAGACACCGCAACAAGAAGATTTGGCACAAGATATACCTGTCTGCAGATAAAACCTTATATGTTGCAATGCGCTCATATGTCATATTAATGAGGGCTGTCAAAGACCGGGGAGATCTGTTGCAGACGATTTCATCCGAACAGAAGGGACATCGCCCTGTTATGCTCTTTATGGGGAGGCAACGCGACTATATCACCAACGCCCACAAATTCTCCAGCGTCAATTTACAAATAGAAACTTACCCCTGCATGCGCACTGTACTAGACCACCGCATCCAACGCAGTGACAAATGGTAGATTCGGTGAAGTACAGCATAACATCTAATCTTGTGCGAGGAAGTATCCTGCTACGAAATTAGTGATTTAATTAATTTATGATTTCTTTCTTTACCGTCAGGGCCAATTGGCATTAAACAGGGGTGTACACAAAATAACTAAAGAAAAAAGCATTAACGGTGACGTCGGCATCATCCACCCAACAAAGGCGCCCTTTCTCGTACTCCGTTTTGTCTCAAATGTACGGTTCTTACACACGTTCCTGTCCATTTTTATACTCTTCTTCGATCGTTTTCCTCGCTCTTCACACGTTATAACGGACATGTTGCTGGATCTGCGTTGCCTATGTAACACAATGAAGCGAAAAACTACCGGCAGTCAAGGCCCTTAATTATCTCACATCTATGGACCTCTGCTATTGTTGCCACTTGAACTCCCATCTTGGGCTACCGCGGGAACGAACCGGAGACTCTGCAGAGTTTCCTACAAATATCGCTAGAGGGAGCGACCGTTCATCCACCACGGAAATAACGGTTAGTAGACGGATTTGTCTCGTCTTCGAGCTTGCGGCTTCAAACATCTCGCGTCGCTATTTCTTAAGCTTTCCCTTTTCAAAATTTATAAGCATCTATATTTTTCTCAACGCAGCAAGGTCATTAGTCCGCGCACGCACGCATAATTACTAGGTATATTTGCGTTTATAAGGCAATATTTCGTTGAAAACGAGTCACGAAGCCGTACGAAGACAGAAGGACAAAGTTTAGGCAAATCCTGCGCATCATTCTCATACTGGCCTGAACCGTCATGCTTGCAGCTGCCATATACACTGGCGCCCTCTAGCAATTTTCGTAAGGCAAGGAGAAGGAGGAAAGAAAGGCAGAGGGAAGGAACGTTAACCAGGAATGCGTCTGGTAGAGCAGACGTCAAATGGAAAAAAGAAAAAGAAAGGAAAAAGAAGCCCCTAACGTGGCGCTTGGAGCAAAACTGCTCCTAGACTTCCAGAGAAACTTTGTAGACTAAATCTTCCGTACACATGTGTCAGCGTTGGCTGTGCGTGCGTGCATGGTTTAATCTTCACCCTACATTTGAAGAGGCATGCCACGTCTGCCAGTGAGGCGAACTCCTCCACTTCTCATTACAGACACCATCCTTCCTCTCTCGCTGTCCGCAAAACCGCTTAAATCAATGAGAAAACATTACGCTTAGCGTTCGAACGTCTTGAACCGGGTGGAGGCCATTTGGCCAAGCCAACGTAATCGGCGAGCAAGAAAACGCTGCTGCGGGCCAAGTGTGGCGAACCTGTTCTCTCTCTTATCGGCAAAGCATCGGTCTCCGAAACGTGGTTCGATTTAATTAATATGCGTATACAGCCGCCTTGTCGATAACAGCAGTATGGACTAAAGGGGATGCAGCGAGAAAGAGCAAATGTTTTGTTAGCCTCAAAGCATCTTCGCAGTTTTCTTTTCTTCCTGTTTCTGAACGAGCTTCCCGACAGAAGACGTTCACTTCAACAGTCGCGGAGGTCAGCCACGAAGCCGTGTTCTCTGGAAGTGTTCTCCATTTAGGTATTTTTCTTTTCTTCTTCTCTCCTTTGTACATTGTTTGTTTGCAGTGTTCCCACTCTCTCGCTCCGCCCATTTACGTGACCATTTATCTTCGTGAGCGGCCGGCGCAATCAGGACATGCATTCTATTGTGACGGGGTACGCGCCCAAAACAAACTTATAAGCAACCGCCGCGCGCTTTTAATCCCGCGCCGGACGCACCGTCTCCTGCCACGCTTAGCAGACGGCCGTTCCTTCCATCTCAATCAGCGTTTTTCTCACGGCCAAAGACCGTCGTAGAACAAAGAAGGCGCACAGGAGAGTTGGATCAGGGAGGAAGAAGTGAATAGGAGTGGCGGTCACAGTTTTCGTCTAAGAAGATGAACGTGCTCTGGCCCTGACCCGCTCTTTCTTTTCTCTCGTTCGTATAGCGTTAACTGCTTGCTTCTGTTCAGTCCAGGGGCCGCCTGCGATCTGACCATGCTCAGGCCATCACTCTGGCGCACTGACTGGGGAAGGCTGGGATTATAGAACCAGCGAAGCCCTATGCGCTCGCTGCATACGTACACATTACAGCTTTCGCATCTGTAATTGCCCCGGCGAGCGCGTTTACGGGCACAGCTCTAGCCGCTACCGTTTGGTGCAAGCAGGCAGCCTTTACGCTGATTTCTCTGTCCAAGCATAACAGGTCGCTCTCTCCATCAACGCTGCGTCTGTCTGTCTGTCTGAAGGCCGAGAAGGGGATGAAAAAAGATGTGTGAGGGCCGAGCCATCCGCGTACGGTTACCATTTTTCTGATCACTATTATCGCGTCATAACCTGCAGTGCAAATCGTTAAATAACCATGCACGGGACCATCACTACTTGCTTATCACAAGATGAGTAGGATGCGCAGCGCGCATGACAGCCTCGTAGTTAGGAAGATGCAAGGTCTTCGCGCCGCCTTACGATATATTTACCATGTACGAGTGCTTCGTGTTAGGCTGCGTGTCTGTGGTATAGTATAAAGCACGCCGCCAAGCTTGTATTTTGTGTTGCGGAAGTCGAGCAACTCAATCACGGATATTTAGAGAACATAGCATCATTCCGATGAGTCCCAGCATCGGTCTTAGAAAAAAACTGGCAAACGCATAAACGACCTGCTCTGTCCCCTTGCATGCAGGGACCCCTTGCAAGGTCCCTTTGCATGCAGGGACCTTGCATGCAACAGGTTGACGACTTTCGCCGGGTGTGTGTGTGTTTTCAAGATGACAGTGCTGGAAAAAGAAAAATATAACCTTCGTATTTCACGTAACATGGTGACATTATTCGCATCTTCTGTCTCATAGAGGAGCACTAGTATTAGCATAAAACTGAAAATAGAATAACAAATTACAGACATCAAACTTCACTCTCGGGACATGAAAAAGAAAAGTGTTCGTTGAAATCTTCCAATAATTCACATAAATGGTCAGTAAAGTGACCTTTCTGCTGGCGCGGAGATACTGAATGTTAGCGCAGCTGCTGACGTACAACACCATAACACAATACACTAACAATAACAGCGAAACACGTGATGCTGATGAGCAACTTTTCAGCGGCCACACGTAGTTGTACCTTTTGTGACTCCTGGCATGGCTAGGCGTTGCATCAGCGCAGGCATGCAGAACACGAATCATTGTGGTTTGCAACGCGCAGGAAAACTTGCAACAAGACGCAGCTTTGAAAGCGATTCGGGTGTGCACGAAATGTTTTAATTGGAAGAGGATTCTACAAACTGACAGGCAAGTGCACGATAACCAAAGCACTGCCCATGCACAACATACCTATACCAATGCTGTTGCCAGGAGCTAATTTCTGGGGTATTTTCAACCGACTTTTTTTTTACATTTGAAGATCTCCTAAGCCGCTTGTGTTTGTACTCATGGGTTAGCAAAATTCGTCCTTCCCGTCCACGCAAGCACACGATCAGACATCCCAAAGTGCTTCCTATTCACACAGTGAATTGTTTCTTAACCTAATGTCGTTATGCCGGAAGAATAGCATATATGTGAAAAAAAAAAAAAACTTCTGTGCCACTTCCTGAGCACCGATACAACTAAGCCTCCGCCGCGTTTCTTTCTTTCTTTCTTTCTTTCTTTTTTCTTTACAATACAGAGTCATGAAACCTACCTCCAGTAAAATGCACCTTATCACACGAAAGCTTCCGCACGCCATTGTGATCGTACATGGCGCTCGTTAATGCTGTGCCTACGTGACCCCAGCAAGCGAGTCCAGCTCGGCGCATTCGTAACGCATCGTGTTGGTCATCTAATCCTAGTGTCATCATCAGCTACGTCAACACTACTACCTCGTGGCCACCACCTATAGGAACAATCCTCGAGCAGGTTCCTAAAGCCTGCTGTCGAAGCAAGCGTTTTTTGGTGACAGTTCCGTGCAATTTTTGTTGCTGCATATTCTTTGCGCCAAATCGCCCGAAATCAGGAAAAAGAAAGTGCTACGCTATACGTCCAGCCTCGTTTCAAAAACAGATAGAAGGAAAGAAAAGAAAGAAAGAGGGGAGAGAGAGATAGAAATGTTATTGCAAGCTTCTTAGAACGTGCGTCTCTTTCCCAAGACACCTCCACGAATTTCCTGCATGTCCGAGTTAAGTGTGAAGAAGATTTGTACACGCCACGCAAGCGCAAGGTAACCCTGCCTCAGGCACAGTCGGCGGATGCCCTGCAGGCACGCCGAGAACGAAGCAACATTTCATACACATCCACGGCGACTTCCTCAGCCTGACAATCTTCAATGTCCCCGGATTTACGCCTGTAGTTGCACATGTTATTTAAATTCAACGCTGCGCGCCGTTCCAGAATTACGAAGCAACACCGTGAAAGCGGTTCTCCGTGCTGCGCGAAAACGACATCATCCTGACGGTGGCTACACTCTAAAAACAGTTTGCACCCTTTGGGGTGTATATTTGTCCCACAACAATAACCGTCATCTGCCTTGCTTGCGTTTCCTTTCCTGAAAACTCGGCGCTCGCTACTTTCCTGTCGAGAATGCTGCGTCACACTGATAACGCGCACGCCGTTCGTGACTGGGAAGTACCGGGCTCGCAGCGTTAAAGAAAGGAAACGCGGGCAAGACAGATGACGATTATTGTTGTGGGACAAATATACACCCCAAAGGGTGCAAACTGTTTTTAGAGTGTATACTTACGCGCGTTGTGAGCTGAAGATAAGAGCACGCTATCTCGCGTTCCAACGGGGGCCAGAAGTGGGCTTAGCCTTCCAAACGACACCGCTGTCGAAATTCCGGAGTGAGCTATAGCTGCATAATCCCATTTCATTATTTCACACGACCTGCTCTCCGGAGGTGTTCACTTCCGTACATGCACTACAGGTTCGACGGCTTCGCGCTTCGAAAGCACCCGTGCTATGATGATAATAATGCGAGAGGAGAAGCGTACAGAGGATACACCTTAGCTGCGAGCGACAGTTAGGTAGCAACTTAGCAAAGCGTAATTAGCGCTGTACACGAAGGTGGCGCGCAGCCAGAAACCCATCTATCAAATTTTACGCACCCCATTTCAAACCCGGCTCCCTTATAGAAGAACCGTTCCATCCGCCACACGATGACTAGATATGGCAGACGCAGCGGACGAGACATTCCACGCGACTAACGTATGCGCAGCGGCTCCCGTTCCCGAGCCCCGCAGATACGCGGGCGACGGCTGCGCTGTCCCAACGTCGGCCGACAGTTCCGCCGAGCAATAATTACCTCAGGTCAAAGTTTTCACATCGACAGGCGAGAAAGACAGTCGCCGTGAAGTGCCTACATGACGAGCCCGGGCGGAGACTCTCCGAATGTTTATAATGCCACGGGACGGATAGACAAATGGGAGTCGTGAGGCGTTTGCGCGCCGCATAAGGGGAGCTGACAGCGCCACACGTGTACAGCGTCTGTCTGCGTTCGGGTGTGTCTGTGTGGGCGCGCGAGGGACCGTCGTCGTGACCGGCCACTTCCTTCGGTCTCCTGCCGTGGAAGATCTCGTAAAAAAAAAAGAAAAAAAAATTAGCGGCGAGTTAATAACAAGGCAAGACCCGTAATAGCCGTTCTTTCTTTTTTTCTCTCTCTCTCGGCTTCCTCACGACCGACGCGTTACGAACGCATATGAGGTATACACGCAAACGCGCGCAGACACACGGCGTTCCCTCTGCCGCCGCGCTTGTATGTGTGCGCCGGCTGCAGGTGATATGCGAACTGGCGAGGGGTGCACGTTTCTCTAACAATTACACTGACCCATTGCCCACGAAAATCGGTGCCGCCGCCGCTTATGTACCACCGCGAGCGTTCTCGAAGGTGTCGCATACACTGGGCGCGGCTACCCGCTATATGTATGTGTACGCGAGACAAGGTGTCTTGATCGCCCGAGGCGATTGTTACTACATCTGCCGATTTGCCGGTTCCGTCACAGCCACGCCGATGGTTATTGCTTCACGCGAAACTGTTGCACAAATCGGACACAAATGGTCGCCCGAAGAAACGTCGTGACGGCCGCCATGAGCGCGCGTTCCTGGACGCGAGGTGGCCACCGATTTGGACGCGGTCGTGAAGTGTCCCTTCCCGAAGACAGCACAGGCAGTGTAGTAAAACCAAAGCGATCAAGGCAGAAAGCTGGGCTAGTTGGTGTGACATCTGTCATCTGTCGCTTCCTCCGTCTGTGTCCCTGTTATTTGCGCTAGTCTTTTGAATAATGAAGTGAAGTAAAGGCGCGGGCTTTTGTTGAAAGTTTCGACGATTGCCCCGTCGCCTACTGCTGCAGGCGTAGAATAATCATCGCTACAATATCGCAAAGGTATGTATACATATATAGGTACATTCATTGGGTATCACAGTTATCTGGGAGCGCCGGGAATGCTTGCAGCATAGGTATCAAACACGACATGTCGCATCTGGCCTCGAGGGGCGGAATGATCACTTATTGAAAGCAGTCTTCTTTGTATGGAATCTAATCGATCTCGATGCCGCCAGTTTACGAAACATCTCTCAAGAAGGTTTGAAACAACTAAGGCTACATTATTTCGAGGCAAACCACGTTGAAGCGATAGCCTGTGTCAATCAGCGTATGATGTGTATAATATACTCCACCTCATATATATTGTTCATGAAATGAGCCGTGATTTTTGTTAAACTGCGCGTTTCAAATTAATACCAGACACCAAATGTTTGCGGTTAGAGGTTTTGCGAGGTTAAAAGTACCCCTCTTGCCGAACAGTACAGAAAATTCCGCTGCAGTTCTGGCATGCATAAAAAAAAAATCTCAACATTATAGGGCTCTCGCAATGGCTTCCACACTGGCCACGATAATAGTCAGTGATTCTAAAACCGCCATTTTAAATTACGCAATGGGACGCATCTCGCCGGAATCACAACGTATCCTGGCAAACTTTCGCGGTGAGCGGGTTGTCCATATCATCTGGGCGCCTGCGCACTCCTCTCTCCCCGGCAATGAGGCGGCCGACACCGTGGCTCGAGGACTCGCAAACCGAGCCACCGGGGCGCCGCGGTTGGGGCTGACAGGGGACCGGATGGTTGGCTACAGGGATATTACTAATCATTACAGATTGGGAAGGGTGCGTTTTCCGCCCGCACACCCATCACTTAATAAGCAGCAGGCGGTGGCATGGCGCCTCCTTCAAACAAATACATATCCGAACCCGGTGTCTTACAATCATTATTACCCAGACCAATATTCGGCCAATTGTAAACTTTGTCAAGAAAGGGCGGACCTGGATCACATTATCTGGGCCTGCCCTCGGGCGCCACGACAGGGCCGAAAAATTCAGGATCGGAAGCAGTGGGAGACCGTGTTGTCCAGCTCGGCCCCCGAAGACCAACTTTTGGCTGTCCAGCAGGCCGAGGATGCCGCTAGAGCTCAAGGGCTTCTGGCCGCCATCTAGGCGGGGTTGGCCCCCCCACGAATCTGCCGGCTATATAAATAAAAGTTATTTCTCTCTCTCTCAACATTATAGGTCCCTTTCGAAACGAAGCTTCACACCGCATGCTCTCTCTCGCTATATATACATATATACATATATATATATATATATACATATATATATATATATATATATATATATATATATACATACATATATATATATATATATACATATATACATATACATATATATATATATATATATATATATATATATATATATATATATATATATATATATATATATATATATATATATATATATATATATATATATATATATATATATATATATATATATATATATATATATATATATATATATATATATATATATATAAACACACCTTTTGCATCCGCGATGTGGCAGCAGCGCGTTCGTGATCCCAGAGGACTTCCCGTCAGCCAATTTTGACATTACAGTTAGTAAAGAAAGAAGTGTTTTGTAGCATAGTATACTGTAGGAACGTATTCTTTACGTTTTCTGATATAAAGAACGTGAACCATTCATCGAACTTATGCATGTTTGTTCTTTTTTTGCACTTAACAATACAATTCACTTGTCAAACACTCCAACTCCCCCCCAGAAAACCGGTGCCAGCTGGAGGGTCCTATAAATTTATAGGCTATTGTAATATCCTATAAGTTTATAGAACTCTGCAGGTGTCCCATGCCTACATATATACATACGTATACATATGTGTGTGTATGTATGTATGCATGGGACAGCTGGAGGGTCCTATAAATTTATATGTATATATATATATATATCGTGAAGTGTGGCGTTATTCGGCAGGGGTAAACAGGTCAAACGAAGACGCAGGCCATAACGAACCAAATCATAGACGTTGGTTAGTGTGCGGTCAGAGTTTTTTTTAAAAGTTGTCCACGTTGTACCATGCACAAAATAAAGTAAGTGGCAACACTTCGAGTCTGTGCTTCGTGCTGTCTTTCCCGACCGAGTTCTGTTCTAGCTGCAACATCTGCCAAACCATCGCTTTCCTTACAAAGAAAAAAAAAAGTGAAAGCACTGCAGTTACACTTATAGCATGGCCTAGTACACTTATTATAGTTGCGCCATGTGCACGCGTCACACCGAAACATAGCGGCTGTAGGAAAAGAGGAAAGAGAAAAGCAGAAGGCAGGGAGGTCAACCAGAATAACGTCCGGTTATCTACCCTACATCGGGGGAATGAGAAAGGGGAAAACAAAGATCACAGGGAGAGAGAGGAGGGAAGGAAAGAACAAGATTGCGGTGAGTTCGCTGACGCGTGTGGTCTTACAGAAATTGCATTAAGAGCCACAGATGGTCGCATAAGCCCGTCGTCTTGAGAAGCACAAAAGCGCCTTCACCGCTTTACGGGCGACGGGGGCGGTGTTCCAGCAGCACCTACACAGAAAGCGGCCCATTGCCCAGTTTTTGGAAAGCTTTGGCAAGTTCTTGTCTCTCTGGGGCATATCGTGGACAGTGGCACAGCAGGTGGTCGATATTTTCTTCGGTACCGCAGACCTCACACGCTGCACTGTCAGTTACTCCAATTAATGCAGAGTATGCCTTTGTGAAGGCAACTCCTAACCAAAGGCGACAGAGAAGCGTAGCTTCACGTCGAGGAAGTCCGAGTGGAGGTCGGAGTTACAGGGAGGGGTTTAATCGATGCCGCCGTGTAAGTCGTAAGTTCGGCGAGTTCCTCTCGGTCAGTTAGAGACTGCGTGCCGGATGTCGAAGCTGCCTTGCTGCGTTTGTCCTCGAAAGCGAAATTGGAACGTTGTGCTCGTCTTGATGCGCTGTGCGAGCAGCCTTATCGGCGGATAACCGCTGTAGCTTAGTGTAAGCTGCAGTAAGATACAATGAAGTTGCGCCTGACAACAACATGCTGGAACTGCATTGAACTGCTGGTCCATATATACACGCCATTTATACTGAAGGTTTTGTCGTCTGCTTACCAACACACACCGAAGACAATAAAATAAGGTTAGCTGTTTTTGTAAATTATCCTCCTACAATACTAAAAAAAGACACTCCTACGGTAAGAGGCGTTTTGATAAGCCAGAAAGGAGTTAAAATGAAAATTAGGTGGCAACGCCACCTCGAAGTTCCCGCCACATCTTGCCGTGACGCCATGGATTTCGTTACAGAAGTGTGCGAATATTCGAAACCTCCGAATGACGAATCGAATAGTGTCCTATTCGATTCAGTCTTCGAATCGAATAGTCTCTATTCGTAAACGCGAATATATATATATATTTTTTTTCGAATAGAGTTTTCGAATACGTTAAAATGTCAACTGTGCGCAATCAAACATGTAAAAGTGGAGCAAAAAAAAGTACGATACTTTTCATCTCAGCGGAGCATAATTAACATACGCATAAAACGTTGAGAATTTACGTAGTGCAGAAGGTTACGTAAGGGCAACATGCTACGTTACAGGAATCATTCGCACGCTCCGAAAGGTCCTGTGTATATGCGAACAAACTGCATTTTTGATAAACGACGCTTGATAATGCGCCATGTAATCCCAGGATGTTCCTAAACTCACGAATACTAGAAGGATGCAAATACCGTTATTACATCAATCGTGAAAATTACTTCTCGTTATTCGGAAACTATTTCAAAAGTATTCGATATTCGATTCCATTCACTTCTGGCCCGATTCAATTCGCATTCAATTCGGTCTCCAGGCATTACTATTGCCACACCCCTAGATTTCGACGATGTCCGCTCGGTGCCTAGTAATAGTTTTCTAAGTATAAAACTGGACTACATTGTATTCTAAAGGAACAAAAAGAGTGAACTTGGAAATTTTCGAGAACACTTTACTCTGACGCGACAAAAATACGAGAAAATACTTCGAAATTAGCGACGTCACAATGGCGCAGCGACTCTATATAGCATCGGCGCGAAAGGCATGGAATGAAAGTTTGGCATAAGTTTTCTCTCTTATTTAATCAATTTCTTCCTGGAAAATTAACAAAAATATAGCTTTTAATATCAGTATAAACGGATTCAGTGCTCCTATTCAATGTCCCTTTAGGGATGGACTTTGCCTACTTTTCGCCAAGGCCCCACCGTGCTCTAACAACAGGCTCTAACAATGTCGACGATCTACGGTCAAGTGCAGCTTTACGACATGTCGGTTACGAAATGGGTCATTTTACGCGGTTATTATGTAATTACGCTATTCTAAGACATTATACAAATAGCTCCGACGTTCTGGGTGGCGTTTTTTTTTTTTTTTGGCTGAGTGGCACGATTCGACAATTTAGTGCATGTATACAGTAAGTGCTATTCAAGTGGACGGCCAGGCAGCTGCCGGCATGTAATGGCGGCTCGATTTGACATCGTCACGGCGTTATTACGCACCTCTAATGCTCCCTAAGAGATCCGGCAGGTGGCTACAAATTGGGCGCGCAGTTAACCTTTTTTTCAACTTTGCGAAATATTTGCGAAACTCCGCTCGGCCGTTTTTCTTATACGAACGAACGAAAAGGGGGAAGAATACGGTAGTGGCACTTCGCGCGTGTGTACAGTCGACCAAAGAAGATTACGGACCAAGAGATCTGACAAAAAGCTGAATATCTCCTCAGTCTCAAGACACAGCTTGGTATTCCCATTTCCAGCCTTTTGTGGCGCATGCGAACAGCATTGTCATGCACAATTTCACTGGCTGCTTTTAAAGGCTGCTCGTATATTTTGAATTTTCTGAGATCCCGTGGTCCGTAAACTTTTTTGGTCGACTGTACATATATAACCGTCGACGATTCTTCCTCCGTCCCAACGATTGCGCGCGTTCCGAAATGAAGTCGTTCGCTCCGGTTCCTTCGTCTTATGTAGCGTCTTGCGGCTATCGAAACGTTTAGCTTGTACGCTAATCCGGTAAACGGGAGCGGTTTGGGCGGGTTACCGGATGGTCGGGGCGTAAACGTGAGCGGTGAAGCCGCCTGGTGTTGTAGAGCTCAACCAAACAAACGCATAGCTAAAACTGCAGTAACTCACCATATCCTGCTTCGCCACTCGTGCAAATTTTTTGCAGCGGCGTAATTGTGAACACGATTACGCCACTGTCGAATATTTACCCCAGCAGCTAAGCAGAATACAGTAATTAGCTCTGTGGTTGTGTGGTTGAGCTTTGCGCCACCAGCTGGCGCCACCGATCGGGTCGCTCACCTTTACGCCCCCGCTAAACCGGAAAACCGCCCGCGCTTTCTCGGATACCGGACACGCTAAACGTCCCTAATGGCTATACCTCGGCTATACCGCCTCGACGAGTAACCCTCGCGTATGGTGTTCGAGGAGACGTCCGCATGCAGTGGTGCGTGCCGCTGGAAGGCCGGCCCTAATGACAGGCTATTAAAAGGCGCTTCATTGATTGCCCCGCGCGGAGCGGCTAACAATTACGGCTGCCAAGCGTATACGCTCACCGTGCGCGCGCCGCTTCCGAACCCGCGGAAAAGTGAGTCGCCGTACCTCTCTTTTGCTTTTATTTTTTTAGGTAGCCGTACATTTTTTCGGGGCCGTCTATTCCGCTTTACTTCCACATTTTCCGCGAGTGGCGCCGCATCACGGAGCTAATTGGCGACGACTACCCCCCCCCCCCCCCCCTCTCCACCCCCTCTCCACTGCCCCCCCCCCACCCGCGAGGACAGCGTTTCGTATAGGTACGTCATCAGTGATAATCACAGGCCCTGTGTATAAAGCGCGCCCGTGGGAAAGTCTTCGCGGAATGGTACAGACGTCTAGCCGCTGCTGTACTATAGAGTGAGGACATGTGGTATAGGTACACACACAAACACACACACGCAAGAAACAAAATTGCGTCGCAGTGTACAGTACACGCCTGCGACGAAGCGACGCGCGTTTTAGTTAGCGAAGCCGACAAAAGGGCGTGACTTGGAGCGATGGGCGTTTTTAATGTCTCTGTATCGACATCTCTCTTGACAAGCAAACTGCGCTGTGCGGTTGTGAAAGACGTTCCCTAATTACCGGATAAGCGTAGAAGCGGGTCATTTCTTATACCATACTTTAAATATGAAGAAAAAAAACTTGTCTTTAATGCAGAGCGGTGGGCATCACGGCTGCCTGCCCGACGCTGTGATACGTCAAAAAAGTGTAGTCAGTTTTGTGGGTATACTTCATATACCTTCTACTGAGCCGTAAGGCTCTAAGAATCTGGAATATATCTCGGGACGTTGTATTCCTTCAACTCGTGGTTTTAGCTTGGCTACTCTTCTGAGGCCATGCAGCTATAAGCAACGCCTACCGATAACGTTAGTTTGTGTTAAAATAATCCCCAATGGGTTTGAATACTGCTTTCCTTTAGACAGTGTCGATACTCGGTAAAGCAGGTCGGGTTAGTCTCGATTTACGCGTTGTATGTAATGCTTTCTTTTTTCATGCAACTTATTACCAACGAGGGGAATTCATCCTTTTAACGCAGATTAATTAACAGGGGCATCTAAGCTAGAGCCCTCGATCACTTAGTTATAACAATGTCATGAGCCGAAAGCAACCTCTTCTACGCATATTAGCAATCAGACCTATTGCAGCACACCGCAATGAACCGGGTCAGTAAATAGGTCAGACCATAAACGCACAATGTCACAAAAATAATTGGCCATGACAAAATCCGGTTGTCACGGATGGTTGATCAAAAATATGTTACTTATTCTTTAAATATTGTTAGCATTCGCGAGAGGTCATAATTCACGTGTTGGTAAGTGCTACTCCAGAAGAAACGGTTTTTAAAGCGATACACGCATTGTTATGTTAAACTGAACCGCAAAACACTCAGTGCCCTTCCACTATGTGAAGAAGGACGACCAGCGAAGCAGTATATGTGGACCCCTTAATGGCGAACTGCACCTCCGTCCCGGGTCGGCCCGCTATTGCATAGGGAACGGGCCACGTTTGGGGAGTGCTTAACGCCTGCTTCACATCCACCGCGGGTCTGCCCGGCAATGCACAGCCTTCTCGATTTTGTGTCTCCACGCGGACACGACCCTGGGGGAACTGGCCCTTAACAGCTCTTCGCTGTAAAAGAATTCAACTTGGCAGCAATCTCCCCTGAAACACAGATACATCAACTCAAAGGCTTCGATCGGAAGCGGCACATATGCGGTTTTGCTTCCTGTACGGAATACCGCATTTTCAAATGCGTACTCCTTCCTTATTGGAATGTCCGACAACCCACTTTGTGACTTCTGCGGGTGCAATGAAACAATCGCGCACCTTCTTTGTGAGTGCTCTCGTTTCAACCAGCAAAGAGCAGTCCTCTCAGCCACCCTAGACAAACTGGACAAGCGCCCACTGTCAGAAAACAAGATCCTTGGACACTGGCCTACGCGAACATCAGCGCGATCGGCTATGAAGGCGCTGCTGCGGTATTTAAAAGACACTGGACTTTCTGACAGATTGTGACTTCACTGTGTGACTCAGGATTGTACGGTGCACTGCATCACAGTAGGAACGCCTTTGCGGGCTGCGTGACAGTGCCCACAGAAACAGTTTGTGTGTACGTGCGTGCGTGTGTAGTTTTTTTTTTTTAAATCCCTCTCACCTATCGCTTCCCCTTTCCCCTCCCCCAGTACAGGGTAGCCAACCGGAGATAATCTCTGGTTAACCTCCCTGTCTTTCCTTTGCCTTTCTCTCTCTCTCTCTCTCTCTCTGTACGGAATACCCAACTCTACTTCTCCCTAGTGCTGGGTTGCTCTTGAAATTGAGAACGTTTACCGCGTTTTTCTTGAGTTCTCAAAATACGCTGAGGAAAGAAGCAGTTTAGCGAGAAAAAAAAAACTATGAAGTTTGGACAAGCGCCCCTTTAGAATGCCAAACTTACTTGGACTGTGGTCAGCAAGTCAGCTGCAGCAAAAGGCAAACATATTTTTAAATGACTTGATTAGATGACACAGTTCGAAAAGCGTTTTTGATAAGTATAGTGCTGCTCGGTATATTTAAAGGAACGCGTTTATGCTTTGTCCTGTGGACGGAACTTGTGCGGAAGCGAGTGTTCGCACCTACCCTTATTTATTGCATGAAGGGTTTTCGCAACAATGTATAAGGGCTACAAAGTGTATATATTACGCAGGTAACGGCATGGACAGACGTCGGTGAACTCTCCGTTGCGATGTTGTCATATATTTTATTTCATTTTAATGTTTATTTGGTTATTTATTTCGGCGTTATCATTTATTTCATTATATTTTGCTGCATAACGTACAGAACTAGAGTAGCCGAGGTGCTCTTTACACCAACCTCTCCACATAAACGTTTCTATAGAACAGCAGAACAGAGAGTTTCTTCAAGGATACCAGCTTTCATGCTACAGAAGTATATGTAAATTTATCTTACCGGCATAAATAATTAGTTCTCTTTCTGTTATTACATACCTACAATCTTTGCTGCGCCAACAAAACTTGGTTGGAGTACCGGCTTCCCTAAGAAAGTGTCGGTACTCGTTTGAGCAAGTCAGGTTAGTCTCGATTCATGCGCTGTATGTAATTATATTTCGTTTCGTGCAACTTATCGTTAGCAACGAGGGGCATTTATCATATTTACGCGGTTTAATTAACGGAGACGTCTGAGCTAAAGCCCTCGATCACTTGAATATAGCCATGTCACGAACCGAACGTAACTTTTTCTGCGCAAATTGGCAATCAGACCTATTGCAGCACATCGCAGTGAGTCAGGTCAGTAAATGAATAGTACCATGCGCGCAATGTCATTATAATTTTCCGCTTGCTGAAATGTCAAATTTCTAGTCAAGAAGAGAACACGCAATATCATCGTAACTGCGATAACGACAATTAATTAAGGTAACAATCAATCGGTGCGCTTTGCTAACTAACTAACCGATCGGCATGTTAAGCATGGTACGCATGGATGCGACGCAGTGTACAGCCGGCGGCTACGCGACTGATTGAAAAAGTTGAAAAATCATTCGTTGCCCCGACGCACCTATACATCTGTGCACGAACTGTTTCTCGTGCATGAGCTCGGAGCTCTGACTTGCGGTAGGCATGAGCTGCACCTCAAACTGTTTGCTTCCTTATTTGTCCATCATTCATTTAGTACATTTGACAAAGCTATGAAGGCACTTTTGTCTTTCTTGAGGACGACTGGCCTGTGTGAACGTCTTCGACTCACTCAGGCCCTCTGCGTGCGTGCGCGAGCTCACCGCGGCTTCCCTCCCCCTCACCTCCCTCCCTCTCTCTGTCTTATCTTTCTATTTCCTCTCTCCCGTCCCCCAGAGTAGGGTAGCCAACCAGGTACATTTCTGGTTAACATCCCTGCCTTCTCTCTTTATTTCCTCCTCCTTCTCCTTGATTGCAGCTAACTATAACTAAGTGTTCGACAACATGCCTTCATTACCATTGATGTTCACTCTAACTGAAATGAAGTGGCTGCGCGGGAAGTGTTGATATCTACATTTCAATCGAGGTCCCCATTTCAAGATGTCGACTTGCAGTAGCGATTGGCGAGATGTTGCTCAAGAGAGAGGAAAGGCGGGGAGGTTAACCAGAAGAGAGTCTCCGGTTTGCTACCCTGCAATGGGGTGGGGGATATAGGGGTTGCAAAGACGACGTTGCTCAATATAGCAACTGCCTTTAGGCGCAAAAAATGACAGGCGAAAACTTTGATTAATGAAAAAGGGTACTAGCTTTTACTACATTTTGTTTTTTGAGATAGAAGAGAAAAAAAAAATACGCAGGTTATTTCTAGGAGGATACGTAAGAGCGAAACATGCATCAGCGTCATCGCATTCTCCAAGTGTTTTCTTGTTTTTGAAAAAGAGTATTAAACGACCGAAGACACCCGTCAGGCAAGCAAGGCCGGCGCACAGTTCGTGGCGTGCAGTATAATCACCAGTCGGCTCCATACGATTGCAAAGCCTAGTAAAGAAAACAAGATATTACTCGACTTGTACTTGACTCGTCACCTAAAATACCATGCGCAGCCGCCGGCAGCCCGAGCTATAGCGCAGCTACATGCAGGATGCATCAAGCCTGGAAGGCAAGTTTCAAGCGAAGCCTAAACGGCACCAACCGGTTAACGTAAACTGTAGCTGTAGCATATACGGGCTCAGACTCGCTCGCCGCCACATCACGCAAGCACATTCGAGAAAACAAGCGGACAAAAAAAAGAGAGAGAGAGAGAAGCAACCATAAATTCTTGAGTCGCCATCGAAGCTGTGGGAAGAAGGTCGCTCGCACAAACGTGACCACCCATAGGTGAGAAATGAACGCGAAGGCACGTTAAAAACAGCACGGTATCCGAGGCCTGATCGCGGTAATGAATACCGGTGCGTACGCGGGCCCTTCTGTCGCGACTAAACGACGATCGCTGAAATCTTGGCGGTAATCAAGCAAGGGCGATTATAGTCGCACGCGGTGGAAAGGAAAGAAA
Source organism: Dermacentor albipictus (assembly GCF_038994185.2). Classification (NCBI taxonomy): domain Eukaryota; kingdom Metazoa; phylum Arthropoda; class Arachnida; order Ixodida; family Ixodidae; genus Dermacentor; species Dermacentor albipictus. The sequence goes on along the minus strand of NC_091825.1, from coordinate 111,595,187 downwards.
TAAACGTGATTAAATTAGACCGTGACCTCGGCGAAGCTATTACGAAATTCAATGGTCATGTAATGGGACAGTTATAATGTCGGGACGACGAGTCGCTTCTTGGTCTTTAATCGCCATAACCCATTGGTTCGGCACTTGCCTTCGCAGAACGGGGCAGATAATATCATCTGTCTAGTAGCTATACTGCGTGCCGTTCCTCGATGGCGGTGGTCTATCGTTAATCATTACTAGAAAAGTGAATGGACGTAATGTGCGGAAGTGGAGCTTTTAAGAGGCAGTTAGCCCTTGCATATAGAGTGCAAAATTAAAGAACGCAAGGTGCAGGCTTAGACGCGTTTCTGTAAGTCATTCCGAAGACGTCATAGGAGCCCCGGGCAAACACATAGGGACCCCCAACTCTTTTCCCCCCTTCTCTATCAGTAAGCATGTTTTCACCATCATGAAGCAGTTAACTATGAGCAATTATTTTTCGTTCGTTTTATTCGAACGCAAGCGAAGGAACATGTCCGTGCACTGCACCGGTGCAGTGCACACGCACATTTACACCAGAATAAATGGGGAGACGAAGACCATGGCTTGACAATACTAGCACAATGACTTCTCGATGACAACGAAGGTAAGGAAGATGGCGGCACTACGGCTATGACTTGGTAATGACTACGATGTCATGATATGACGATGGCATGCCAACGGCTACTGCGTCATTGTGATGACGATGGGATGCCGGTGGTAACAACACGACAACATTTAGCTGATTCTATAGTTGATATTAAATTATATTCTTGTGTTTTACGTGCCGGGACCACGATGTAATTAGGAGAAACGCCGTAGTGCTGACCTCCGGAATAATTTTCACCATGTGGGGTTCTTTAAGTTGCACCCAATCCGCGAGGCACAGACATTTTTGCATTTCGCCCCCATCGAAATGCGGCCGCAGATGCCGGGATTCGATCCCGCGACTTCGTGCACACCATTGCTGCTAAGGCCACCACGGCGGGTTGACTCTATAATGTGATGCTCATTCACTGAGCGCTACACAACAGCTGTACATGAACGGTATTACGCTCAAGCTCGGTTTCCCCGTAAGGAATTGCTATTCTGCGTAGTAAAACATCTCGTGCAGCTTTCCTGCATTCTTCCATTCCAGTTGTTTTACATTACAGCCTTACGTTCGCTTTTGCAGCATGTTTTAATTGCACTAAATAATTTCGCCAAGTAACGCGGATATGGCAATGACGTAGAGTTAAACCTTGTTTTAACACTGAGGGACCATGGATGTGGTCACGAAGCATTAGGTCACTTGATATGTCAAGGAGCATGAACACTAATAAATATAATACTCCACTAATAAATCACCTCCTCAGCAGACTTTGTCAAGAACATGTCACATGAATGAGTGTACTCCCGCAGCTAGGCAGGATACCTCTAGCAAGTACAACCCTTTTCAAAGGTACCGAAAGCATTACTGGAGCCACAAGACTTGTTAGATCAGGCGGGACGATCTCCGCTTTTTGCCTTATATGGTGAGATGGTGAAATGGAAACACTTCGTCTGGTTATTGCTGCAGTTTGACGTGGAAGGCAAGACGGTGCTTCAAAGTCTACATAGCAGGGGCCAGTGCATCCACGTGAGCTTTCAATTCATTATAATTCGCTTCAATCCTAAAGAGCCCGGAGGGATCAGGAAGATTTCTTGGCCTCTTGATTGCCTTCTTCCGAGACACTGAGTAGATGACCGTTTGCTGAAATATCCATTTGGTGAGACATATATACTAACAGCGTGAGAGGTGCTGAGGTGTAAGAATTGCCGGCCAAGCACGCCATGCAGGCTAAACCCACCTGTTGCAACTCCACCGCTACCCAAAACCTGCCCTCTCCTTCAGTGCTCCACAGTACGTATGACGTTACGAAGTTGCAGAGAGCAAGAAGTTTTGTCCCTGTGAATCTCTGCAGCTCTAGGGCAACGAAACTTCCACAGTGGCCGCAGTACACGAGCCGAACATATGCGTATGAACCTTTGACAAAAAACTACATTTGATTGCTAGTCTTCGGTGCCGTTTTTCCTCTAACAACTTCCAAAGCTGGCTAGCCTTTGGTTTAAGTTCACCTGACAGCTGACGCCACAAGCCGCATCCATACTTTTTCCTCTATTCTGTTCTTTCATTATTCGGTGTCACAGGAATGTTGCAGCGAAATTATACAAAAACTCACTATCCTTTCAGCCGACCAAATATAGATCACAAAGTTTTCTTAAGGTCGCCCATGCACTGCTGCTAAGGGAGCGCATAGTGGCTGCCCCCAATAATAAAAGGCGGGCGCAGAAGCAGAAAGAAAGAAAGAAAGAAAGAAGAGAGAGAGAGAGAGGCCGTTTGTTTGATATGGCAGAGAACAGGTTGTTACGCGTGGCAACGCGTAACAACGCGTAGCAACGCAGGCGTGTGCGTCTGTGGCGTTTATTGGATTTGTGTATCGGGTGATGACGTGACCTAGAGACGTGGTCGGGGGCAATAACCATAAATAACAGCCCGCTAAAGCACGATGGCTTGACCGGGTTGCGGGAGGCTCGCGCTGAAAGCGTGTCTATCGGCTCTGCCTTTTGCTATTTATTATTGTAAGGGAGGGGAAAAAAAAGCGAGTCAGGTTTGAACAGCTACTAAAGTTGTTTTTCTTAGGTGTTTTTCGAATTTGTTGCTACCGTCTTTTCCCACGTTCTTCTCTCTTGCTGATTTTCTTTCTTTTCCTTTTCAGAAAAGAAAATGAGCCCAGAGTATCAGTTCTTACAGATGTATATCGTAAGGAAGAAGTTCAGGGTAATACCCGCAAGAAAATCTATGGAATAAGCGATTCCCTTGTGTTCATCGCTTCAGGATGTCTTCTTCGGTGTTTGTAAGGAGATACACATCACAAGTTTTCTGTTGTCAACTTGAGGTTTCGTTCGTTCTTCAATGACTCGGTACCTCACCTCTTGTAACTTACAGTATTAGCATGCAACAGCTGTCAAGCGGTTCTTTGCATTTATATTTGCCTGAGCGTCCAGTAGTTTCTTGCCACTTCTCTGTAACGAAACAGAGCAACATGGTGCATCAGACTAGAATCACACTGGATTCCGGATGTTCGAGCCTGATTGGCTGACTGCAGTCAACCACTCAAGGCTTGAATGCGCAGTACTGCTCCAGTGCAACTATATAGCAGAATGCTTCGTGATTGGCGGTGAACGCGAGAATGCTTGTGAATTGGTAAGCCTTTTGGATGTCGTATCGCTGGTTTTGTTGACCTTAGTAAATGGCCCTTGCTCAACTGTAGCAGCAGCACACACAATAAAACAAATATCGGCATCCTTGGCTGTCATCGCCTGTTAGAGCACGCGGACAAGTTACTTACACCAACGGAGGATTTCGGTTCATTATTCAAATCTTCAGCTTCTAAATGTTGAGTGGTGTTCTGCGGCAACTCGTTGTCGTTTCGAACATTTTCACCCATCCACAATCCCTGCATTTCAAGACTAATTATGTCTTGATACGGTGCATGCTACGTTGTACTTATGTTCCCGGAGGTGCTAATTGATAACTCGAACCAACTAGCCTCAAGATGTCCAACAAACATGTCCATGAAGTAGGGCTGTTTCAAGTGCAAAGCCGATTCGCACTCTCGTTAACTGATTCATGATCCTAGATTCCGCGTCATTTCACAGGTTTCATGAGGTAAGGTCTAGCGATATTATAACGGCACTGTAAGGAAAGTGATACACATACGCATGTAGCCATAAGAGAGCTGCGAAAAAAAGAGAAAAAAGAGCGAATGTTTCTCACCTTGCGTTATCGAGAAGAGCCAAGAGGATGAACGTGATCTTGGCGTGACGAGTCCACTGCGTGCCGTGGGCTCCAGCGATTCCTCGGACCATGTCCCTGACCTACGTTGATGGCGGCGGCATGGCCCAGGCTCGAACAGCCTGAACCTAGAGCCGTCCATCGACACTCGAGACAGGCATGTCACTCCACCGCCCGAAGAAGGCCCGAATGCCCGCGTCTCATCGCAGTGCTACGGCGACGCCACACTGCAGGCACTCGCTGAGTCACCGAGACGTGGGCAGTATAGTCGTCTTCCTGGCGCTCTCCCTTTTCTTTTTCTTTTTCTTCTTTTTTTCCTTACTTCGTGGGCGGAGGCGACGATACTGTAGCCGCTCCGCAGGGCCGGTAACGGAGCGCCACTTCCGGTTTCCCTTTTACGGGACAACGGGTGCTTTTCGAACGCACTGGGTACACCCGAGATGCGAGAACAAGAAACAAGCGACCTCTCTGCGGTTTATCGCGACAGTTTTGTGAACCGAGTCACAAGCAAACGAAACGCTTCTGCGAGAGGTGTTGTCCTCACGTATCCGTCGGACCACTTCTCGCGAGAAACCGATAACATCGGTTCTCGTATCCGATGAGGGCCCTCTTTTAATGTGAGAATGAGCTTAGCAGCAGCACCGCAAATTGAGCTATATGACGCTTGCGCACGTAAAACTAGGCCACGAATCAGCTCGAGGAGATTGTACGGCCACGCTCACCAGGACGACGCGTAGACTTCTTCCGCACTCAGGGTTTAAAAAAAAAAAAATGTAGCGGCGAAGCTCCATCGCACGAGCACTTCCGAGCGGCACACGATGCACGATCCGCACAAACAGCACACGTGTCGCAGAACGGCAAGCGGTATCTGCGTCCCACGCGGTTTTAAGCACTGCACATCCTCATCCGTTTGGAACCGGCGACGAGCAGCGCGCGAGGACGCATTGCGCTGTCGCCACGCTGTGCGCGACTCGCTCAGGTGGCTGGCTGGTCTAATCCCCTCACCGGTGGCCTCGCACAAGCGGCAAAGAGGTAAGAACGTAGAAAGAAGAGGGGGGGGGGGGGAAAGAGAGAGAAAAAAAAGAAGGAAAGAAAATACGAGAGTGGTTTGTGTGCGTGTGTGTGTGTGCTCGCGTTTTATCCCTTGCCTCGATTGAATGTGTGCTTCCCCCCTCCCCTCCACCGCCACCTCCTTTCGCTTCTTAGCTTGTACGTTTCGCCTTCCATACGCGAAGTTCCCTTTCCTCGGTGCGCGGACCAGTCGTGAACGACGCCGCTAGCGTGCGGGACGTCCCATTGGTCCGTAGCCGACACCCTCTCGCCCCCGACGCGCAGGAGCCCTTGGGATGGGGCTGTAGGCGCTACCGGCTCGACGCTAGCGCGAGGAAAAAAAAAGCGGACGGCTGGCTTCTCCGCACAACTTCCCCGCTTTGCACGGTAGTTGCAGCTCTTTCTGCGACGCGCAACCTGAGCGACGAGCCGCTGTTTGACGCAAGAAGATGAAAGCGGAGGCAGTCGGGGAAAGCTTATTTTTTCCGTAAACAGAACGAGATGATTAAATATACAAAACGAACGCTTGCTTGCCGCTGATTGTTCTTGAAAACAAGAAAGAATATTACAGCAGAACTCATCTCGCGACGAGTGTCGACGGTCGTGCGATTAGCATTCGAGTAATTTAGTGACACACCGTATTTCTGACGCCACGTTCATCTAACATCTGTACTGGCAATTTCGAATCTTTCGTTGTTTTTACTACACGCGGATTTGCTATGGCACTCGCTTGCCAAGGTCGCCCATGAGCACGGGGGCGTGACGTCGACTGCACGGCGCCGAACGACAATGGAACGATGAAGGAGTGATATCAAAGGATTGTCAAAGGCGGTATGAAGACCATGACATGACAACAATGACACGACGATTCTTTACCGATGACGATGGTATACAGAGGACAGCGTGACGACGACGACCTGAGGAAAATGGGATGACGCCAAACGCATGACGACGACGGTGCGTCCACAACCAGTTTACGAAGGTCGAATGACAACGACGATACTACCACAACGGCATGACAAGGACCGCATCGCAACAAACGCATGAAAGCGACTGTCTGACGTTGACGCAATGACGATCTTGGCATGGCAACGGAGGCACAATCACGATTGAGTGACGATAGCATGGTTACGGCAGAACCATGAAGAAAGAATGAATTCGATAGACCGATGGAGCCGGTATGACAAAGACCGTGTAACGGCGATGGCGTGATGATGACGGCACGACGAGAGCCGAATGTCGAAATTTGGAACGACGACGATAGATAGCATCGAGAGGACAACGAATTCATGACAACTATTTGACGATGACGCGGCATACAGTCGACGCGTCGTCAACGGTACGCATGACGCGTCGATGATGATGGTATGACAGCGGTACAGGGACAGTGAGATGACGACAAACGTACGACGACTGTATTAACGAAGCCTGTATGGCGACGATGGCGGGTACGACGATGGTACGACGAGAGTCGCATGACGAAGCTGGAGGGACGATGACGGCACGATCACGAAGGAATCACGACGGCGGATTGAGAACCACTGCATGACGCCTATATGTGGACGATGGTCTGATGACGGCGGCACGTCAAGAACCCTTCCCCCTGTGCCGGGTAGCCAACCGGAACTACCTCTGGTTAACCTCCCTGCCTTTCTCTGCATTATTCTCTCTCTCTCTCTCTCTCTCATGACAAAGCTGGAATCATGACAATGCAACGACTACGACGGCATTAGGACTACCGAGCACATGCCTATATTCGTACAAGCTATTAGGCAACTTGGGCCACTGGGTCGGAGTAGAAAGTGAGACGACGATGACATGACGAGGTTCTGATCAATAATCTAAACTTGTACCAAAATTTAAAAAAATAATAATATGCGAGTGCCATGTAGCTGAACAGGACCGAGCTAATGTTGTTTTTCGTCGCTTGGAGCAAGTCAGACTATCATTTTTTTTTGTATCTCGCTTAATTATGTTATTAGTTATTAGTAATTAATTAGCTTCTGAAGTGTTACAACGAGAGCAAAAGTATCAATCGGAACATTGTAAGCCATTGTGAAAAATTCCCAATCCATATTTTTGTTGCTCACTATGTACCACATAAAAGTTTTTTTTTTTTCCACAAGCGTTAAAGAAAGCCCGCAGAACACGAAAACGCGTCTCGCGACTAGTCGCGAAGGCGCTTTTCGGTTCTGTTCAGCCACGTGACACTCGCGTATTTTTAAATTTCGGCACAAGTTACGTGGGACACCCTGTATGTTGGAGACATGAGAATTCCAACTTAGGTTGTCAGTTATTGTAAAACCCAAGTACTTACATTCATTAACTTCAACAAGAGGACGAGTAGGAAGACTGTAAAGCAACATCCTTTTGTTTATCTTGCTGGTAATCTTCGTGTGAACTGTTCCTTCATTATTAAACCTCATGTCCCATATTTGACACCACGAGCAAATGTTGTTAAGGTTAACGTTCCTGATGATCTCTACAAACAATCTCGTTACAGAAAATGCAGTCGTCTGCAAATAAGCAAGTTTGTATTAGCCCTTCAATAACATTAGCAATATCATTAATCTAAAGCAGGAACAGAAACGGTGGTACCCTGGAAATTACCGGAATATGACGCGAGCAGTGGTCATTATCGGAAAATGGTGGGACGCGGTTTCTAAATAGGCAGAAATCCAGCTTATAATGAAAGAGAAAAGGTGAATGTACTCTATAGTTTAAGAATGAATTTGCAGTGTAAAACAAGATCAAACGCTTTTCGAAGTTCCAAGAAAATTACGTCGGTTTGTTCAAATTTATCAATCAAACTTGCAAAACTGAATTACTGCGGTTAGCTGTGTGACCGTAGAAAAGCCTTTCATGAAACCATGCTGAAAAGGGGAACGAATACCGCTGTCCTTCAAAAAAATGATTATGTAGTTAGCAACGATTAGTTAAAGTAGCTTACAGCAGGAAGAAGTAAGACACACCGAACGATAATTTGCTAGCACCGCAGCGTCTCCTTTATTTTCTTTATTTTTTTTTGTCTGTATGTATAGGCACAACATGTGCCGCCCACCAGTTACCCGGTATATCTGCCGATGATGTGGATGCGTGAAAAATGACGCTAAGAAACGGAGCAAGCATTTCAGCGTAACGACGGAAGAGCGCGTTGGGAGCTGACCATCGGAGCTCGGTGATGATTTAGTTTTCAAGTAAAGCAGCATCGAAACAAGGCCTGGGAGTAATACAATGTCAACACCATCAAAACAGAATGCGGGCGTGCGAGAAAATATTTCATAGTGGACAGAAAGAGTAGTGATAAAATATACATAAAAATGATCCGTGACGACATCTTTGTGGGCAATTTGCGTACCACTGAGCTCTATTTCGTCAACAGTGTTTCTCTTCTGGCTTGAAAAGGCTCAGAACGTTTGGGGAAAGTCTCACAAAAAATTTGGCAGAGTATGTTGAAAAATAGTGACGTTTTAAACGCACCAATGTTTCATCAAGCGTTGTTTGATTGTTTGAGCCGTTTTAACAATGAGTGGTCACACGTTTTTTTTTCTTTTTTTTTTATTCGCTTCAGTTTCTTTTTTTGCGGTGCAAGACTTCTCTCGTTATCCAGCGGTCCAATCTTCTTGTTTTTTTAGGTTTTATTCGGTATAAAACTATCAAGACACTAATTACGTATTTGTAAATTGATCCTAAAGATTATTCACATATTGAAAGCTGCTTAGCTTAAGATCAAGATGACCTAGGACATTCTCATACTTGGCACGACAGAAATGTATTTGCAGAATTTTTTTCAGGGGCTGTCATGCAAGGCGTGTCAAGAATACACGCGAAAGACACCATAGCATGTTCAGAAATACCGCGATTTACAGATACATTAACTTCTTAATTGGTCCTAGTTAAGAAAACAACGCCAAGGATTGAAGAGCATACGTCACAAACCCGCGTAGGCAAAGTTACTATTTGCTGCACATCCCGGTTTAACACGATATCAAGCAAAATACCGGCATCTGCGCATCTATCTGTATACTTGAGAACGGGCGATTCCGGTCAACAGCGGGTAAATTGAAATCGCCAACAATGAAAGCAATATTTTTATAAGAAAATGTTTGCAAATGATCGCGTAGATCCTGCTAGCCTCAAGGGTGCGCATCCGGAGTACGATAAACTGAAGACAATGAAAACGCGCGTCACGATAACAACAATTTCATAGCAATGCTCTCGTGATTATCCGTTTGATTTAAGAAATACCCTCGGATGTCATGTTTTATCACACGAGCAACACCGCCGCCTCTAGTAAGTCGGTAACGGCGAAAAACCTGATATGAGGGCGGGAGTACATCAGCGTCATCAATGTCGTCATGAAGCCAGGTCTGCCTTTTAGCAACAACACGGGGACCTAACAGAACAGCTTCAAGTTGGGTAGGTTTGTTCACGACGTTACATGCAGTTGTGTCAAAGAGTCGAAATTGATTATTAGAGCAACATATAGGTCAGTCATTCCTGGAAATACTGTGACGGGAAGGCACCGTTGCCCTAGCTTGTGCACTGTCGTCCCACATGAAGAGCTCACCGTTTATTCGCAGTTTGTCTTTTATAAGTGAAACTTTCTTTTCCTGTTTTTCACTTACGTCCCTTGCCCATAACAGTTCCCTCTTTTCTGCAATGTATCCCGAGAGTAATCAGGCTGAGTGAACATTTTTTCCCCTTTTAGTTTATGAACCTCCTTAGACACTGCTTGCTTCTCATTATAGAGCTGAAAATCAACAATAATTGGCCTATATTTGCCTGGTCTGCCTTAGCGGTGCATTCTATCCACCGAGACGAATGTATACCTGTAGCCTTGTTGTGAAAAGGTCACTCAAAACTAGTTCCTTGAAATTCAAGTCGCTCTCATTAGGACTTCCCTGGATTGCAAGAACAACCAGGTTAGACAGTCAGCTACGATCTTCCAGATCGCTAGCCTTGGCTTTCAATATGCTAATTGTCTTTTCGCGCGATTCGACTTGGGCAGTCTGTTTTTCGAATTCAACTAAGCGCAAAGTAAGATTAGACATCAGTTTTTTTTTTTTCAAAGTAATTTGCTGCTCCCAAAGGGCGGTCATTTAATTCTTCTTCAACTAGCTTATTTTGCTCTGCTAGCAATTCCTTCAATATTTCTGTTGTTGTAGAGCCTATAGCCAGAGTCCTTCCATGTTTTGGCAGGACTCTGGAAGGAAGGACTCTGCTATAGCTTAGGCTCCACATCAGCAAATCGAACGAACGTGCACAGAAAACACATCATATGCAGTTGCAATGCACTGCTGTGGGCGCGGCAGGACCAGAAGGCCTCGACGATCACTACGAAAAGTGTTGTAGCTGGGACTGACCTGCACGAAGTAGAAGAAAGAGTTTCGTACCATCATGACGCTGTCTGTTCCGCCGGACCCACTGAAGCTGTAGCCGTGTGGTTGATAATATATAGGTAACTCCTGTGACGTAAACGCCGAAGGTGGCGCTGCCGTGACGACTTCAACGAGGAAGGGAGGTGAACCGCGAACCAGCTAAGATACGGGTAGCACACGTGTTAGCACGGTCGCTGGTGTTAACGACGAGGCAAGGTTCTGGATCATGCGTTCTGGATTATGACGAAACAGAGCAGGGGAAATCGCACGAAGTAGAAAAAAAGCTTTCGTGTATGCATGTCACAGTCCTGTCCACCGTACACCCACCTGGCTTTGTTCGCAGTCATGTCAGTTATGAAATTATTAATTGTGGAAACACTTACAAACGTCGCGTGTCTCCGATACAGCGCATTCGGAATCAGGCTATTCGCGTCACCACTAATAATCTGCACTTTTCTGATCCTAATTCCCGACGACGTACTTGCAAAGTGTTGTCTGTACAGAATCTTTATTTAAATATAATTTCACGCTCATCTTTTATAGGGTACTTATGAATAAACTTTAATGTGTATACACTGATAGTAATTTACTTAATAATAATAACCGTGCTACATTCGCTGCCAATAACTGTCAATAATTATAAAAAATTATGAATTCGGCTTTTAAGGCAATTAAACTGTGGAATAGTTTACCAGGTGCATTACAATCCTTGCCATCGTTTCCCCCTTCTAAATTGTTTATTAAGGCTTTCTTTTTTTTATTAAACATAAATTTGTCCCACATTGCTAGTCATTTGTACTATTTTTGTTCTTGAGCTTTCCATTGTTTTACGTATATTTCACTTTATTCGTTTGTGTAGCATAACAATGTTTAATAATCTTGTCCTTAAGCTACTTGAACAGTGCACATTTGTTCGCTAAGTTATTTTTTAGGCTACTTGTTTAATTTTTATTGTAATTGCTGTCGAGGATCCTGTCGCAATTTTGAATTTTGGGACCCTCTTCTGCGTATTCATAGTATGTCTAACTTTATGCACACTAATACAATAAAATGACTTGATTTCATTTGATTATTTTGATTTCGCTTGTTGCTCGATGACCGAAGGCAAAATTCGCGCATCGAAACCTTGCGTGATCATTAAAATAATGGCACGTACAGTGCCGTCCACTGCTGTGTAGAGCGCGCGAGCGGCCGGCTTTGATCTGCAGGGACACCTCGCGGCAATTGCTGGGTCCGAGATAGTGTGTCCAGGCATAGAGTTTCCTACCAAAATTAGTAGAGGGAACTGTGGCGCTGCAGTCGTTGTCCTACCATGGGAATGATGGGCAGTACATGGATTTGTCTGATCTTCGTGCTTGTGGATTCAGACGTTCTTGTGGCTTTGTATATTACGCTATATAAATCTTATTGTCGTATATTTCAGCGCAATCTATATTCTTCGAAGTGCAGAAGACGCCGGCAACGCGTACAATTGCTATTAATTGCAACGATTGAGCTTGTCCAGAAGGCCAAATCGAAACGCGCCAAGCGTCTCAAGGCACTGGCATGCCCGCGATAAATTCATAAGGGCGTTTCATTCGCTCGTCGATACATGCGTCCGTGGCTTAATGGTTTCAGTATCAGGCTTCTGTGCTAGAGTCCCTGTGTTCGAATCGTGCCGTCGGGCAATTTTAATGATGTTTATTTAATTATTTATTACGCAATACACTGTTGAAAATGACGAGCTTACAAAGTCACAAAGCCGTTTGAAGCCAAAAGAACGACGTTTAGGCAAATCCATGTACTTCCCCTAATTCTCATGCTGGGACAACTGCTCCCAATGCAGCTCCCGTAGACACTAGCGCCAGAGTTCCCTCTAGTAATTTTTGTAGGAAACTCTGTGTGCCCAGGAGCCTGTGCGGCCTAACAGACACGCAGAACTGCTTTTGACGAGTGGCGACGTCGTAAAGCGCCTTTGTTTACCCTAATCTGCACTCAATCTGAGGGCACTTGCTGCACGGCAAACGTCACAGAATGAAGCGTATGGGTTGTTAACGCGGGCCGGTGCTTTCGCAACAAATGAAGCGCGCTCACGGACTGTTCGAGATAACAAAGGCGCTTACGAACACCACCTCCTGTCAAATGCAACAAGCGCAAGTTTGCATGTTTATTAGGCCGCGCATGCTCCTGGGCGCGCTATCTCGGGCCCAGTAACCGTCGCCAGAACAAAGCGGACCCCTTGCGCGCTCTACACAGCAGTGGATGGCACTGTACGCTGAGGCACAGTGATGTTTTAAGACGATGCAGCGGCTTAGTTGAGTCCTCTGAGGGGCTGATGAGAACGAGGCCTTATTTTCTAAGATCACCCGCGTACATTATTTACTACGAGTGTTTGATTGACTTAACATATTGACTCCTCACGGACACTATCCAAAGAATTAATTCTTGCAATATTTGTAGAAAACTGTGCTTTGCGGAAAGCTGCCCCACGGAGCGGTGTTGTACATTCCGAAGCATACTTAGTGCAACTCGGTGGTACAGTTCCTTCTGACGCTTATATGAACAAGGCTATGAGCACAAACAGTTTCCGCACATCGGTATTGTGACATCTTAACGAAAATAAATCTGAATTCGGACTTTTCGTATGCCAAGAGAGATCCTCTTCAATGGACAATAGCTCAAACATAGTAGCGCAGTGGTGAAAAGCATAAGAATCCAGGCTATTGCTCGGGAGCAAATAAGAGACCTAGAAATAGGATCATCAGAATAGAATTAAACTAGTGGGTGAAATTCCGACGACAACAATTTCAGGTTCAATAAGTGAAGTTAAACATCCTAGTCAGCCCATAGTGCAAGTCCGTGCATTTCATCCTGTCACTGACTTGCTCTCGCGCTTCAAATATATAAGGCCTATATAATTACTGGCGTCCCAACTAGCCCCCTACTAAGCCTCGTCAGAGAACAGGTTGGCTTCACAAAAAGATATTCAACAATATATCGCATGTAATCGAAGAGCCTGCGGGAAAGTCTGAGTGGCATTCACAAACCCCCAAAAATTATTCGATTCAAAAGGGGTGCCAGTCGTCATAGAACCATTGCGTAGAAAAGAAGCAGAAAACGTCTACATGAGTATCTTTGGAAATATGTTCAGGTATCCCACAGCTACCACAATTTTCTTTTCAGAAAGGTGTTAGGCAAGGTGAGACAATTTCTTCAATGATTTGTACTGCTTTCGTTTGAAAAAAGTATCATCGGGGAAGATCTCCGCAACCTGCTGTTTGCAGATGACGTTGTCCTGTTGAGCAACGCTGGAGATGCCCTAAACAAATGGTCGAGGACTTGAACTGGCAAGGTCTGGGGGTAGATTCGCGAATTCATATACGCAAGGCTAAGATAGTGCTCAATAGCCTGGAAAGAGAGCAAGAACTTGTGATAGATAGGCAGCCTCGAGAAGCTTTCCAAGAGTATATTTATCTATATATGTCAAATATAGTAACAGAAAACGTGGGCACGACAACATGGTTTCCAGACGAGTAATATTGGATTGGTGAGCATATGCTAGGTGCATCCTCCTAGGTCATGACGTGCAGATTTCCCGAAAACAAAAGTGCACAATCATTACAATCGAGTGGGGTTGAAACATGGAGGATTAGCAATAGGCTTGAGGAAAAGCAAAGGACCATGCAGCGAGCCATATGGAACGAAAAATGAGAAACATAAGGTTGAGATAGAGGGAAATGATGGAATGGATTAGAGACCAAACGGGTGAAGCTTATAACCAACTTGCTCAGCTGTAATTCTTGCTATAGCTTCCAACAGTGTTCCACTACTTCTAGCTCGTGCAACCCTATTCAGCGCAATAGATGTGCAAAGCAGGATAAGACAGTGAATGCCATCTGTAGCTGTCATTCCCGTGCCAATTTCAGCATTTACGATTTTGGTACGCCGGGAAACCCATTTCTATTTTTTTAATCTGTGTTCTTTTCATACCTTCACAGACTTCCCGCCAAGGGTATATTCAACCGCAACTACTCTTTCTTTGCCCCTGTCTCTAAGGTTACGGCTACAAACTACCTCCATGTGGGTGCTATATATTTGTATACTCCAGCAAAAATCAGCGCCATCCCTTCACCAACGAATGCTAAGTGCAGGACTCACCTCATGCCTGCAACTCATCACAGGCCCGCGCGATGTACCCGTGATCGCGCAGCAGTCCATTAATCCGGCATCTTCACAAGCACGTTATCCACGCCTCCCACATCTTCCCAACGTTGAATAAACATGGTGCGAATCGACCTTATCGGAGTGCATCTCAATTTACCCTCTCATTACACCGCTCCCGATAGGAATCACCCTCGCTGTCCTTGCGCCGTCCAGCAAACACTATATACCACTGCCAGGTGAGGGCCAATTAACGACACGACAGTCTCCGGCATCACTGTCGATAACTCTCCTGCAATGCACGCACCGAGGCGCCAGTGAGCCGAGTCAAATGACACTGATCGTGGCTATGTAATTACTCGGAAGCGTCTCAACCGGACCGAAGCTGCCCAGAGATGCGTGTTGGGTCTGTGGTTGCCGTTTGCCCAGCCACTTTGGCGAGGCTATACACGCAGGCGCTCTGTTTCGAAATGCGGCGAAGGGAGATTTCTCGCGACAAGTTGCGATTGCTTTTCCCGAGCCCAGCCGTTCGTGATCCGCCCAATAAGACAGGCATGCATGCGGCCGCGATCTTCGATGCGACATGCATAGCACTCGGGGGGAAGGGGACGCGCCACGCATGTCAAGAGAGAGAGAGAGAGAATCTAGGGATCAAACTATAGTTGCAGGCATACACGACCGGCAGCCAAATCTCCTTTCCGCGTTTATTCCCTTAGTTCGATCGGTGGGCCCACTCCGCTTCTCGTGAGGCCGAGAGACAAATTACCGAGCACGACCGAGGCGTCGTGGAAGAAAAAAGGGGGCGCCTCTTTCGGCTACTCTAACAAGGCTGGCCCGCCCGCGGGCGAAGTGCAAGAACCGAGAGAGGATACTACGTGAACGCCGCGTTTCGGCCGCGATTTCCGCCTCGCGAATACCGTGTGAACTGGCCTAAGGTTGCGTCGATCATGCTCTCAATTCGCTAAGCGTTTGATGCGCGCGTACGAGCTGCGGAAGAATTGAGCAATTAGTGGAATTTTTTTCTTTTTTTTTTCTCGGGTATAGTGCCGGCGGGGCGGCCCCGAGCTCCCCCCTCCCCCCCTCCCGCTATTTCTTTAAAATGATGCTATAGTTTTAACAAGATAATTCTCACACGTGAGCTCAATTACGGTAACCAGACGACTCGCATATGAAGCAGACTGATGAAGAGGTAGCCCAGAGTCGCGCAGCAACAATACAAGTGTGATGAGCGAAGAATAGGAGGAGGGAGTGGGGAGGAGGCTTGAGTGCCAAAGAAGAGCGAAGAAGACAGTTAACAACCTAGCTAAGCAACCGGGCAAGGAAAGGAACAAACGTTAAGAGTTCATTGCGGTGACTGATTATAGATTTCGCTTCTTAAGACCGTGGTTAAGGCTACGTAATGCGAACGCGTCCAAAACTAAATGCGTGGATGGCGCCGTTTTCCACGGGTTAAGCTTTCGCAGGCGTGCTGTTAGGAGGGACGCACAAGACCAAAGATAGAGCTCTAGGGCAGACAGTGAATCCGGTTCCGGCGTGGCGTCAGAAGCAAAAGTTTTGTTTATTATTTGTTCGTGTATTTTTGTTCAAGATAAACTGCAGTTCAAGGATCAGGCAGGTGGACGTACGACAAGATACAAAAGCACATCCCGCAAGAAAATTTCAAGGACATGTGAAGAAAAAAAGTGATAACCATAGCGAAAACACTATTTTAGTAAGACGTTAAAATACAACGTCAATACAACGCAAAATGGTTCAATCACACACTTTCAAGTGCTTTCACATCATCAATCATTAGCAGACTTTCAGGCAACGCTTTCCATTGGGGGAAAGTGCGAGGAAAAAACGAACGCTGAAAAAGCGTATCGAGAGCTAAATGCAGTGCTACCTCAAGATTATGAGCGTTCCATCTTGGTCTTGGTCGGGATAAACGGAGGCGTAAGTATGAGTTGGGGCTGGTATTAAATTATTTTGATTAGAGAGCAATGAAAAGAAGAATACTAGTCTAGCGACAGCTCTCATCTTATCAAATGAGAAAATGTTGTTGTAAGTCACTAGTTCAGTCAGTGAATCCTTACGACGATAGGAGTTGAAAATGAAACGAACTGCCTTTCATCTAGATCTTTCTTTTATTAAATGCATTTAAGGAGAGGTTGGTGCCTTTCTTTGTATCATTTCAAGTTTACAAATATCCTTTTCTCTATTTCTTGTTTCTTTTTCTTTTATACGGATCTCAAAACACGATCGCGTGTTCTTGTTGGGGGCATCACTAGTCTATTATAGGCGATCATTTTCGTATGAGATGGGGCAGCTATTAGTTTTTGTCGAAGAAACACAAGCTTTTCTTAGGCGGTCGCACAAATTTTAATTATGTGACTGAACCATGACGTATTACTAGTGATAGTAACCCCTAAATATTTATACTCGTGAACGTGGCCATGTTGATTCAGTATTATGTGGCCATTAACCGTCATCTAGTCAACTTTCTTGTCAGGATCATTTAGGTAGCGCCACATTTTTTCGGGGTTATTCTTTAAACAATTTGACGGGCTCTGCGTAGACCTCGCAGTGTTAGCAATGCTGATATTAACGTGATCAAATATTTAGACAGTCTATAAACCCCTGCACAACTCCAAAATACTACTTTGAGTCTGCGGATTGGTACAAGTTCCCCTTGTGGGCATATACTACATAACACATACAGACGCCCAGCTCACAACAGTTATGATTTGAGGCCATATGCTCATATAAGTTCACTATGACACCTATGCACATGTGGGTGTATGTGGACCCATACTTCGTAAACTGTAGATCTACAGGGTGTAAGGACCAGAGGGTTATTTGTCCTTAGAATTGTCCGCAGACATTACACGAACATTATATACAGTTCCTGTTCCGACTAAGCAAATTGCCGTAAGAAAGAGGCCATCTAGGAGACGTGTACCGTGCAGGACTCCCATCACACGACACGTATTGTTGGTCTAGCTCGTTTGCCATGGCTTCGTAATGGTGCCAGAGAACAGGAAAGTTAAAATGAGACAGCAAGACCACGACAAGGCCGCCTGGTGGTGGTCTTACTATCTTGTTCATCGCGTACTCTGTCGCAAATTTGCAAGCCACATCCGGCGTGAGGAGTCAATAACTGAGATGGGAAAGCAACCAGAATACATAGCCATTTGCCACAGATGACAGTGGATTGGGAGAACAAAAGTATTACAAAGGGCCATTCAGGGAATCTATTATGAACCACCCCGAAGTAGCATTAGATGACCTAAAGACAACGACAACCATGTTGGGGAAGGGTACCTGAACATTCTTCGTACCTTCTTATTTTTCAATTATGACATTTTGTTAACCATTTTATTTTTTATCATTTTATCACAAGTGGTATATGCACTGTAAATGTGCTCTCTTGACTTGATCGCGCAGATCTGTGTGTATTATATGCGCTATAGGTGTGCTCTGTTTGACTAGATCGCGCAGATCTGTGGGTGTATAAGCAGGTGGTTCTTCAAAAATAAAACCAGTTGTTAGAAAGCGCTCGTCCTTGTGTTTCTTCTATTCTTCGTCCCTGTTTGTTGCGCACAATAAGTTTCAAGACATTTTGTTGTTGTCAGGACATCCTTGTCTGCGTGATGACGATCGTTTTTTTGGCATGTCGTGCGCATCGAGAACGGAAAGAAGCCACAACAACTACTGCTCCGAAAAAGTGACCACCTACCTCGCAATTCGAAGAGTGTACGTGCAGGCACGAAACATTTACGAAATGCCCGAAAGGCTCTACATACATTAATCGTGGTCATCTCGTCGACGATTTCCTCACCGCAACGAAGCACTTAGGCCGCCGTCACCACATTTTTGCCCCCTCTGATGTGCAACGCGTGACTGCTATCTTCTACTAGTATAGTCATCCTCATCAGGGCTCGATCAAATTAGATGGCCACGGCTAAAGGCCATTCCCGTGTGTCTTGACATCGTGGGAACGTACTTCTAAGGATAGAGAGAGAGAGAGAGGGGGTGGAGAGGCGGAGGAAGGAGGAGCGAGAATAAAGTGATTTAAGCGCCTTAATCGTTTTATGTTGTAAACTACCCCCCCCCCCCCTCCGGTGGCTATATCCCCCACCGTTTGACTCGTTCACCCGTGAATTCAGTTCTGCGGGAAGAAAAAGAAAAAAAGGCTTCGAGATAAATGGCGGGCTTCCTTGGCTCACATGTCGACGCTTGACGCTTGGGGCTGCCGCCCTTACGACACGGCCTTCCCCCTTGTCTTTCCCCTACTTGCACTGATGATCATCTCCGTTCCTCCTCCTCGCTCTTCCTCAATTAATTTATCACTCTTCGCTGACAAATTAATCCTCGCCTCACGCTTCTACTTCGCCTCCGAGGCATTTCGCTCTTTTGAAACGCGCCGCCCATTTCGCAACAACCGGTGTGGCTCGTCTACATTGCTAGCATGTGTATGCTAGTGCATTGTCCAGTTTCGCATTTATTCCCTTACACCCTCCTCTCTTCTTTTTCAATTCAAATGACCGAACGTCAAACCGGTTGTACGCTCTCTGAGCACGGGTAATGTGTATAAGCTGTACGGTTTTGTTGATGCGTGTACAGTGTATTTATTTATTTATTTGTACTCATTTATAACCCAAGCGTATGTATATAAATTTTTATGCGCTAGAAATATCAGTGTAATTTACCTCGTGTATGCGCGCATTATTAGTAATTAGATGCCTGGCCGAAGCACCTATTTCGATGTCGAGCTGTCGACTGCTGCCAAAGAAGCGGGCGGGCACCTCCGTCAAGCTGCACAATGCAGTAGCTTTTATGCGGCTGCTACCTCCTTTTAATCAAGGAAGAAATAAAGTTGAATTGAACTGAATACTTGCTAGCATTAATCAACGGTTTCCTTTTTCAAGCTGTACACTGCCCGCCTGTGCATGCACGTATACGGCACAGACGTTTCAAGGGACCTCTACACTTTATGTCGTGCGTTCATCGTCGAAAGCTCTAAGATCAGACAGTATTTTCTATGCGAATTTATTTGTCATCTCTATACCCATTTTGTTCGTTCTGAGCTGCTGCCCGCCAAGCGATGTTAGGACCTCACAGATAGCGCCACAAGGCTATCTCACGCACACGCACAGTATGTGACGGAGCAGTAACATGACATGATGACGCTGGGTAGGCCTCCTATCATGGCGATTACGATGACGATGACGATGCCCATGATGGTCATCATGATGGACATGATGATGACGCATGACAGTTCCCGTGGTGATGATGACTACGGCAATGCTATAATGCCCATGACGACGACGAGGCTTCAGAAGAGCCTTAACTCAGATCCGCACGCAGTGATATCAGCAGCAGTCGATAGACGAGTTCTACAAAGTTTTTCTTTCACCTCGAAAGCGCGGGGTCAATAAAGTACGAGGCCTCCGACTGTTGACTAAGAGAATGAGTAACACAAATATATCACAAATATGACGCTCACACATACAACCAGCACTTTGGGAAAAATAAACTGCTACTCCCACTTATTTAAGCTAAATTCCAACTTAAGGACCTCAAACTGCGGAGTGGTTTATCAGGGACGTCCAATTAATTTTGAACAACCCAAGTACTTCGACGTGCGCGTAACTTTTGCACACGAGCCCTTTTGCAGTTTACCCTTGTCGAAATAGGCCATCGCGGCCCGGTATCGAACGCGCAACCTCGCACTCCCCAGTAGGCTGCCATAGCTGCCGAGGCAACGCGGCCAGTTCAACCGGCTATACTCTGCACGCATGTAGTCAGACACGTGAAATGCGCAAAGAATGGAGCACCAGGTTCGAATCCCGCACTTGCGAAGCTCAGAGTCGGCTAGATTGCCACAAACGTTCGTAATCAAAATGCCTACTACGATGCTCCAACTTTTATAAGATAACACACACGCCGAAGCGCGTCCTATATACGTCAGTCCAAATATTCTCGCTTCCTTCTTTATCCCGTGTAGGTGCCAACTCATTCTGTCCATTGGATTTTCAGTTCGGCCACGTTTCTTTTAACTTGAGAGTCAACGAAAGCGCGTACTGCTCCCGAAGGTATCTTAAAAATTTTGAGTTCTTTGGTGACTTTGGTCAAGTTTACAGAACGTGGACTCCATGCGAGAACTCTCGACAGGAACGTCAGAGGTGAGAAAATCAACTGTTTTATGTCTAGCATACTCGGGAACGACCTATCAAGTCATATATATATTTTTTTAAATATGGCGAATGTAAAACACTGCACAGAAGAATGAAATAAGCCAACTCAAATATGATGGCACACTGACAGACAAAGCAAACTTCGAACCATCTACCTTCAAACTCGTTTTGCTAATGTACTTTTATTATATTCTATGCAAATTCACAGCACAGATCCAATCGAAAGGCTTCAAAATGTGTGCGACGAGGTTTAAATATTATTATTTTCACTATAGCGCCATTGCTCTTTATGCACAACGTTGGTTTACACTATAACGCACGCAGTGTCCGAATTAGTTATTTGCCATTCCCCACAATTGACGCCTACGATGACTTAACCCCCATCGTCCAATGAGTTCAATCCATGGCCGCCAAGCACAGTGCACCACGAAGCAGTGAGCGCACTTAAACGCTCCTTTGGAAACAACGGCATACATGATTAAGGTTGGCTGCACCAGGGCACCGTGCGGAACTGTGAATCAATGTATCATTCGTGTGCCAGCATCAATGTCGGCGGACTCTGTTTCAAATGCAACTTTTTCTCGGAAGACTACCACTCTTAGCTCGCTACATTTTCTTCTCTTTTATTAAAATAGTGACAAGTGTACAAAATTTCTATTTGGGAACGTAAGACGTTTTAAGTCTGTCTGTCTATCTGTGTTTTGTCGAGTCTGTCAGTCTGTCCCTCCATCTGTCCCTCCATCCGTCCGTCCGTCCGTCCGTCCGTCCATCCGTCCGTCCTCTTATGCCGGCGGGGCTGGCGATGCCTACTAAATGCTGGGTATATGCTCATGTTTGCGTTGGCAGCGTTTTATTATAATTTTCTCTCGTAATAATCGATAACCGAGTGAAACGGAGTAGCCGCTGTCAGCATACGACGACAAAGACTACTTTTATTAATTTTCTTCTCAATAAAGAAAGAAAAAAAAACGACCTCAGTAAAGCGGCAACCCTGTCACGTGCAATGCGACAAAGATTACCTTTCCAATTCCTTCCAACCGTACGCGAATCACATCCGCCAGCCCGCAATCCCATAGGGAGTCGCGAACGGCATGCAAAAAGAAGGGCCGAGCGAAGAAAAGCGTACGGCGCGCTGCCGGCAGATGAAACGTGCGATAAGAGCCCATTGTGTGGCGCAGGCTTGCAGAGACTATACCCACCCGGAAACCCAATATTACGTCTGATTCTTAATTCTTAAAATGAAGGACGTTTAAGTTAGGGAACCCTTTTGTTTCGCACTATCATGCGCGCCCTTCGAGTCGCGTTTTGCCGTAAAGCCGTCTGCCGGGCCCCGCGCCTCTTGAATAAACAAGATTCTGGCTGCGTGCCTGCCGCGATTCTGGCGCGTCGCTTTTACGAGCGAAGCGCCCACCGCGGGTCTACTATAGCTGCGGACATCTTTTATTCATCAGCTCATATCGTCTGAATCGGCACTTAGAAGTCTTCGTCACATCATTCCGACGGTGGTGACGAAGGCTCCTTTAGCAAAATTTGAAATCCCTAGGGCGTACAGGTTTAAGAACGAAAGCGACCTCCAACTCGGCCCGTGCTTGGGCGTCTACACACACAGAAAAAAAAAGAAGAAAGAAAAAAAAATGTTTGTCTGCACTCCCTGTACGTGCTGAGAGTCGTAAGCGTTCTTCTTAAGCTAGTAAGTGAAGCTTTTTTTTCCATATTTGGCGTGGAGAATGAAACTTAAGACGCCGATAAGCTCTAGCATTACCAGCTGTCTTGTGGAGAGAACAGCAGGGTTTTGTATCCGGCGCCTTTGTGCGTATTTTTAGCAGGTCGACTTCATCAGTGAGACACGGCGACATTACGTTGCTGATAAACATTGCGACCAAAAGGAAAAGGCGCAAGTGAAGTAATCTCGACGCCATGCGGCAGAATACTATATAGCACAAAATTCCCTCTGACTTAGGTCACCAGGTAGTCCATGGTCTAATGGACAGAGAATCGGGGTGCTGTGCTTAGGGAACCGCTTTCGAAAGCAACCGTTGGGCCAATTTGGGTCATGTATGTGTCACTGGGTATGTGTAGCTCTTCAACGAACCTTTCACGCCAGCTTGGGTGGAATCGCGAATACTAACCTTAACGTAAAATAAACATATAGTTGCTCACAATATGACGACACAGGAGATCTATTGTCTATACACATTACATGCGTGGAGTTTTCAGGCCCCGTGCCAATATATTTCATTCAGTCTTTATAATGTCATACTTATACTGACTGCAGTAATACCTCTGCCTCATATGTATTCTTTGCATTATTACACCATTGTTGTGATAAATGTACATTGCAAGCATTTTTTTTTTACTTCACGATACTGTTGGCCACGAGGCCGTTACAGGTTGGGTTTAAGGCAACAGAAGTGTAAACTGCATGTTCCAACAATAACGTTACGTCAACAAAGTTACAGCCATAGAAAGCAAGTACAACTTCATAAACTGAGCGATAGTATAACACTTTGACATTCAAAATTCGCACTTCACATTCATGCAAAATACTTGAATTCATAGCTCAGAGCACTAAACAATTTTTTTAAATAAGGTACAAAGCATGTGCAATATATACATGAGTGCCAACAATATATATTCAGGTTTGTAATGACGTGATTATGTATTTCTTAAAGAAAGCCGCCGTGATGAAATTCAGAAGCGATGATGGCAAGGTATTCAAAGTTAAGTAGTTTGAATAAAGTTTCTATTTGTCTAGATTGCCCAGTCATGCCCACAAGCCGTACAGACTTGTACATATGGGATATAGAAAATATATATGCGCTTTTTTTTTTTAAACTAAGCTGTTTCTGTTATCTCATTCCGAAGATGCAGAGAGAATCGAAAGAAACAAAAAGAGCAGGGAAGATAACAAAAACAGGAAATCAGGTTCAGTACCCCACTCTGGAGTATATGGGTGGGACGAAGCTAATATATATATATAGAAAGAGAGAGGGAGCGAGAGCATAGACATTCGATCACGGACGTTCACAGAACAGGATAATGGTTATTAGCAGTTTAGGTAAGGCGGATGTTGCTTGAGTAAGTTCGTTATCCTTGAATATATATATATATATATATATATATATATATATATATATATATATATATATATATATGAGCGACTGGGAAGAATGCTTACGAATCATCTGACGAGTCTCAATAGGGAGTTTCTACAGTACCTTTGCTTCCTCTTCCTTTTTTGCGCCATGACACATGTACAGCGGCGGCTATGCGCCATCCGCATTGGATGATTAGCCACGGTGAATGACGCAAATTGCACTGCGAAGAGGAATTTGTGCGTGTGACCAGGACTCTCTGGCTGGGAGCCCCTAACTTCCTCGATAGGTAGGACTCACGCCATTGAAGTATCAGCTGTTCTCAGGGGTAGGGTGAGAGGGGGGCGGCTTGCAGCGCCGTGATACATTGCGGAGATGATCGTCAGCCCGTAAAGTATACGCTACGCATGTTTGTTTGCAATGGGCATACCTGCAGGTGAGGAACCCTTTAAGAATTGTAACATCGTTGTTATCGCTTAAGAATTAGATAGATAGATAGATAGATATCTATCTATCTATCTATCTATCTATCTATCTATCTATCTATCTATCTATCTATCTATCTATCTATCTATCTATCTATCTATCTATCTATCTATCTATCTATCTATCTATCTATCTATCTATCTATCTATCTATCTATCTGACGAATGTGGACTATATATGCACAGCGCGTTGTCGAAATACATACGCTCGCGTCCCGGTCGATTAATTTCTCTAGTGAGTGATACATCCGGGATACATCCAGCCGCAGTAAAGTTGCTAGGATCAACAAGCGCCCGGTATACGAGAGCTAGAAACCATCGTGCTGCTCTTTTGACCTACCAAGTTACGCGAGGGATAAACGTTCCAAGAGGCATGCATAGTCGCGCCACGAGCTTAAAAGACGCGCTTGACAATCCCTCCGGCATACCTTGGGTCCCGGCCAGTTTCCTCGCCGCGCAAGCGACAAGCCATCGCCGTCCGCGTATCGCTTATTTACGATATACCCGATCTCGGGCACGAAGTTCCGCATGCAATCGCGAGAGGCTCCGGTGCGCTGAAGTTTTACCTTGAAAGCCTTATGCAGCATACGCACACGAACGCATACACAAAGGAACGCAACAGATCCCATTCAGCATGCACGCCATCGGTGCTGGATGCCGTTAGGGGAAGAGAAATGACAAACAGATAGGTAACGACCTAAAAGGTAACGGCTGATAGTTGACCCGAGGAGGCAATGGTAGACAGTTTTTTCTCCTTTTTTGACGCAGGTAAGCAGTTGCAATAGAATCTCTAAACTTGCTATCTGGGAACGAATGGAGGCTATTCAGTCCGCCCGAGAGTCCGCTTCTAGCCCCGTCTGGGGCCAAACGTGCTCCAGTGATAAAAGTGGCCGATGTTGATCACGTATCACTATAGATAATGCCGACATGCCTTTTCAACATTTGGTATGCCTGCGGCAAGCAAACAACTGTGTCCTATTCATCTTGACAAATGGACTAGATAAACTAGCCACTGCCGCTAGAAAAGCAAGCAAGGGCTTTGACTGTAAATTCTAGCCTTCTGCAACTACGCATACCTTGCGGTGCATTTTTATCTTGTTTCCAGTTTACTGTCGCAGTAACTAAATGCACTAAACGCTCCGGGAGGTAAGGGGGTGTCGAACGTGCACTACCGCCAATAAGTTTGCTGCTGACGTTCTTCGGTTGTTGAAGCGAATGCAAAAAAAAAAAGAGAGGGCCAAAAACGAGGAACAGAAATAAGACATCAGCAATGCGCCCAAGTATAGGACTCGGCCTTCAGCACGGACACTAGTCTTAAGGGCGGGCTCGAAATATTCGCCGACTCGATTCTCGTCGCCCTTGTCATCTCTGCCTGCTTGAGTCGACAACCGAAAGAAACAGACACGAGACAAGAAAACAAAAATGCCGCCGGCACGTACAAGCGCGAAGCAAGAGCCCGCGCTCCCATAAGAGCGGTCGAGGAAGCCAGTCTCCTCTTGGGACAGGGTCCCACAACGCAGAGAGATCCAGTCGAGGACATAAAGATGCAAATGCGTCTCTCCTGCGTACACACGCGAGAATGCGCCCGGCAGGCCGTCGTGCAGGCTGCTCGCTCTCTTCTCGCCGGAGTAGAGGGGGAGGGGGAGGGGGGTCGACAACGATGACGATGACGCCGGGCACGAGCGGCCCACGCGGTGGTGGCGGCGGCGGCGGCGAGCGGGCGCCGTCAACGGTGGCCCCTTCGGTGCTCGACCTTCCTCCCCCGCCCGGTCAGGCAGGCGCCTTGGGCTCCCCGGGCCTTCCCTTCCCGCCGCACAAGTCCCTTGGAGACGGGAGAGCAGGAACGGCCCTCGAAGAGACGCGTCACCCAGCGCGGTGCTTCGAGTGACACGTTACCCTATGGCGGCGTCCCACCTGTAATCCGTTACACGCCCGCGTGGTCTCGTGCGCTGTCGCGTAAAAGAGGAAGCCGCTACAAAGCGGGCCAACGAAACAGCCTTGCGGGAAGAATTCGTTGGCGTAAAATAATGTTGCTGTCAGCCTATCTCGTTCCTAATGTAATGCGTTTTACTTTGAAGATCTTCGGAGAAGGGTCGACCATGGTGAGGCGGAGAAGATGGGTGCCACAACAGGCACTCGGTTAGATCGCCGTGGTACCGTTCCTTTTTATTTAAACGAAAATAAATATGGATGGCTTTCGCGAACGGTTGTTCGCTGCAAAGGATGCTTCTCATTTCGGTCACGGTGTTGGCGTGTTGCTTGTTGAAGCTCAGTACTGCGGTCCTCTATTAAAGATGACGATCATGATGATGATGATGATCATTTAATTAAAACACGACACGTGCCCACAACGCCAGAACGCCCCTTGTGCCAAAACTTGTTGCTTTCTTCGGTGTATACAGGCTTTATTTGTATTGCCTAACTACTATACTTCCGGTCGGGTTGTTTCATAACGTAAAGGCTCGATGACCTCAAGCTCTCTCACGCGTAGTAGTGCATGCTTACTTGTGCACCTTAATACTAGAACGTTGGCTTACTTCGTTTCTGAGTGTCGAAGACTTGTTCGGTAATGGTGTCATATACAGGCTTCTTTAGAGCAAGAACTGCCTGCATGCCTTTCTTTTTTATCATAAGGAGAAAAAAAATGCTTGCATTATTTTGTGCCTAGACCTTAGGATATTGGCCTGTTTCCTTTGCTGCAGTAAAAACCTTTTCCTTCGTTTCCTCGAACGAATGAACGAAACCTCTATTTTAAGGAAGAGGACGACTCTCGGCCGCTGTTGGGGATTAGGTGGCAAAGAAATCTAGGTTGCCGGATTGTTGGCTGAGGCACATCTTCACCTGAGCCTTGTCCTCGATCTTGCCCTTTATGCAGACTCTGGTATTACTGTGTGCATGGTCAGTTCAATCGCTCTTGCATGGACTGGCCGACCCCTCCTACACTACTAGAAACAGGCCACTTTGTCTGCCACATGTCGCGGTGGCTTTCTGCGTTTCAGGGTTAGGTTGTATTCGATTTCCCCGAGTTCTAATGTTTGTGCAGTAAGTGTTGAATGTTGGATCTCCTTTGCGAAAAATCTGTGCAGCTCCAAATGAGGTGTCGCAAGTCTGTTCTGCATGGCTCCTGACAATGTGTGCACCGGGTATAAGTGTCCGCAGTCGTAGCTTCTCTGGTTTGTTGCCATTTGTCAAGTATGTGCGGTGTGTATGCAGTGTCGGCCATAACCTTGTTCAAGAAAACCTCTTCCGTGCGACTAAGCCAGCCGTTGTCGTCAAACAGGTGAACATGGTGTAGCTTCTAATAGTATCTGTTTGCTGTCTGGTTTTATTTGCGTGCGAATGTAAGGCATCAGTGCTCTGCCAGGAGAACATTCGGCCCATACCTTCCAGTATGGATTTTGGTAGCCTGGGTTTGGCGACGAACTGGAGTGTGAGGTGCCGTACCTGTAACCAATCCTATGGACTCGCTTGCGTCTCAAGTGTGTGAGTGGCTGCGTTTCCCCCATCCGTGCCGGTGTGCACGGTTGTCTATAGGATTTCAACATTAGTCCCATCGTCCTGCATTCTCTTTAGTTTCCTTCTAATGTCGTTAGCCACAGCATCGTCTGTCGTAGGCACCGTTAATTCGGCTACCGCTTCGTACGAGTCCCTAAGGATCCGATATTTCGCACACGCTGCTCTACAATGCTTCCCATGTAAATGGGAAGGGTGCTGACCGCTCCCCATATGGCTAAGAGTTTTGCGTGCACGGTTGCACCCCCGGGAAGCTGACATGTGCGATAGCCATTGTGTTGGAGTGTCGATATGCTAACCCAAGCCATGCTGGCTATACCATTTCTGATTGCAGCGTGCGTGGAGATGTCAATAGCGTGCTGCGGTTCTTAGTCCCAATTTCTTATAAAGTATTTTTCTAGGTTCCGTGTTTCGTCAGGAGATAGGGCGTTGTTGCCTCCGTATGGCCAGTGGTGCTTCCCATGGCGGCATTATTGTCGCTTCCACGGGCTCTGGCCGTTCTTCGAATCAAGGAAGCCTTATGTTAAAGGACGCACGTTTTCATTGCCAGTTGACGTCAGAGACCGTTCAGTCTTTCCTCTCCTCGGTGTCGGGCACACAGGTGAACACTGTGAATATGTACGTGGCTGTTCAGCTTCCATCCTGCCTATTCACCTTGCTCTAATGTGAGCTCGTAGATGGCCGATCTCATTAAAGCCAGACAACATTTCTGAGTAGCAGGCATACCTCGAATGGCATTGTCAGGCACGCGCACGTCGTGCGAGGAACAACAAAAAAGATAGAACAAAAGATATTATCAATATAAAGCTGACGGGGGAAAAAATATAACGAGGGGAGAGTCGGACATGGACGTCACGTACACGACATAGCTCCAAACAACCCGTGTACTCAAGGGCAGTTCAGCCCGAAAAGGTGCGATTCTTTTGGCGTAGTTAAGGTCGCTTGACAGACCCGATAAATTCCCGCCGTCTGTGCTCTTGCTTAGCCTATAATACGGAACGGAGCTTCCTTGCTGGAAGGGTAACGTCGCCGAGAATAAGACGAGAACTACGGTGAGCCAGACAGGCGCAAATTCGTAAGCTTCCAGTAGGTTATAAGGTCCACGAACTGAGACCACAAGGCAATAAAAGGATCGGTTCCCCGCTTGGTGAGTGGCGCCTATGTATATAGCTTTCCGAATAAACTGGGAGGACAGTTTCACCCGAATTTCCCCCGGCAGTTATATAATAATATGAGCAGTTGTTAGGGCTCGCATTAGCTTTCCTCGTGGTAGAAGAACTAATTGTACGCTGAGGCTTGTCTTGTTTTCCCTGTCTTTCTGTTTTGTTACTTCTCCGCCAGATATATGAACAACCACGTCACCCTTACATGCACGCACTGTTCTTCTGGTCGAGCACACATACTGTAACGAACCCACGAAAGGTACCTCGCAATTGCTCACTCCCCACAATAAACAAAGAAGACTTGAAAGAACGAATACCGTATGTGACGTCACATTTTATATTCGGGAACCTTCATCGCACGGCCTCCCAACTCGCGAAGCGCGAGTACCGCGCAACGAAACAGACGTCGGCAGGCGGACGGCCAGGCATACATGTTCGCCGGAGCCACACCACACAGGGCCCGACTCGTGTTTATAATCATTAGCGCGCTCCACGCGACGACCTCCTTGCAGAGCGGGCCATATTTTTCTAACTTTTTTTTTCTCGGGCCTGACGCTTCTCGTGCCCACCTGCCACGCAGCAGCAGCCGCACGCACACTTCCGGGGCTGTCGTCCGCAACCCCCACGCAGAAACAAGAGCAGCAGCAGAAGAAGAATATGATGAGAAAAGAACTTCGCCGCGCCGGCGCCGTCTCATACATACAACAGCGCGTCCTCCTCCGCCCGTCGCGAAGACTCGCATATATACAGGCTACACGTACAAGCACGTACGCCAGCTCCTCCCTCATTATTACCACGCCGCAAGATGACAAAACGCGTTTGTCTACAAGAACGGCGGCTGCGAAACCTGCGAAGAAGAGCCGGGACGCCTCGACTGTTTCGTCTGCTCAGCAGCAGCAGCAGCAGCAGACGGAGCCGAGAGATCAAGCCAGCGATACACGTCTTATAGACGTATATAGTATACCGACTATATAGGCGCTCTATATATATGTTACTTCGGTGCACTGCCTGGCTCCATCCACTGCGCATGCTCCGTAGGAACTGCGCATCGTCGTCGTATGTGTGCTAGGGCAGCATTCGCGCATTAGAAATTCCGGTGGCGTATACGGGGCGGGAACATGGCATCGAAACATCTCCCCCCCCCCCTTCCCTCCTTTACTCGCGAACGAAGTCGTAGACGTCGCCGTGCGGTTGGTTCCTGCCACCCCCCGCACGAGCGTGTACACTTCCTGC
This sequence comes from Dermacentor albipictus, assembly GCF_038994185.2. Taxonomy (NCBI): domain Eukaryota; kingdom Metazoa; phylum Arthropoda; class Arachnida; order Ixodida; family Ixodidae; genus Dermacentor; species Dermacentor albipictus. The sequence goes on along the minus strand of NC_091825.1, from coordinate 111,565,122 downwards.
ACGGCAGGTCGACCCCGTGCGCCATCAAGGGCGTATAAAAAACCGCCCACGGTCATTCCATTCAACCCCCTCGACTTCATTTTATATATATGTATACGTGGGTACCGCGTATGTCTCATCCCCATGTTCTTTAGAGAGGAGCGACCCGCGAACTTTCGCGGCCCACCAAGAGAGAAGTTTCAATGCTCATTTGATTTGCTTCTCGAGGACATTAAAAGTAAATAAAGAAGCGGACAGGCGGGGGGCTTACTACGTCGCACCCTCAAATGGGAGCATTCAGCCTGCGAAATAGCGAGAAAAGGAGAGAAGATGTATAAGGAGGTGCAAGAGGTTAACTAGTGAGTCATTTCGTTTGACCAACTTGGGAAGGAGGACAGAGGAAATGGGGTTAAAATCCGAGCAATGGGCAAAAGAAAAGAGTAGGCAGACAGTAAAGGAGAGATAACCTGTACATAGGCTTGGTCGTAGTCTGCCTGGAAGACACGTAACGCTGCCATTAACGAACGAAACAGAGCTATGAAGCCTGCAGAGCAAACTTGATTGATTTATGAGGTTTCACGTCTCACAAAGCAAAGTCTCATAAGGCAAGAGACGCCGCGTAGTGCAGGGCTTCTGTTTAATTTTGACCACTCTGGGTTCTGTAAAGCGTGAATCTAAAAGCACGAGTGTTATGCATTTCTCTCCCATCCAAATACGGACGCAGCGAGTGGAATTAAGTTGTCAGAAGACCGAGGCTACGGGAGTCTGTACAATCATTTAAAAAGCATGTGTGGGCAGTTGCCCGGAATGGTGCGTGTGAGTGCTTGTCTTGGCACATGAAACTGAGCAAGTATCACAGCGTCCACCTGATTCACAAGCAGGACTGTCGTATGGCAGTGCAAAACGATGCGAAAGGTTTAGCCGTTTGCCAACTTCACCGCGAGTCACTATAAATAACACAAAAAGGTGCATTTCAGTTTGACATATGGTGAGCCTGATGGAAATCATATAGAGGTAAAGGGAATAAAAAGCTGAAACTCGAAGTCATTTGTTCTCCATTTAACTTGTAAGCGTCATAACGGACAAGACGAATGGCTGTGTCCGTTTTGTTCTTTCCGCAACGGCCCCTGCAGTCGCCACTGAAAGAGAACGGCGTGACCTCCCCCCCCTCCCTCTTTTTTTTTTTTTGCATCTCTATTCGCGCAATGGCAAAAATTATGGTAACCTGCACGGCATACCATGGAAACCACGACGGCCTTGATACCATTATTATTATTATTATTTGTTTCGAACACATATACACAGGTATTAGGAAAGGGAAAGCGAGGAGCAAGCTGGCAACTGCCACCGGAGAGGGCACAACGCCTGCCTACTCTTCTGAGCGGAGGTGACAGCAACACAGAAATAGAAGATAGGAAGGAGGGGAAGAAAAAGGAAAGAGGGAAGGAGAGCAACAGGACACTGCAACAGGACAAATCTAAAGACTAAAGTAGAACTCTGCAGCCGGAATTAAAGTGACGCCGCGTCGAACAGCCTCCACAATTATCAACCACATCCATGGCTAGTTCGCTATGCGGCTAATTGTGTTCTCCACGATGAGACGCCAAGTAAAGCTGCACGTAATCACCGTTTCACCGTTAGTCGGTTCACAACATACACTATAAGGTGTTTGAACCCACCGCCTCCCATCTTCGAAGGAAGAAGCGTTAGGGTAGAAAGGAAATAATATAAGAAGGAGCATGCCGCAACGCGATTGAAGCCGATGTGGCGGCCCAACAAGTGGCAAAAACGTCAGAGCGCGCGGTAGGTTTTAGTACTCCCGGTTGATTTCTTTTATTTTTTTTTTCGATAAACATTCGAAACCATTTGAAACTCTTCAAATAAACAAAAACATGACTACCACCGCGGCACTTTCGCTTAATGCCGCGCTCAAGTTTCTGGATTGTGGCATCGAATCGCGGTGTTGCGCTATGCGTGTCCGTTCGGCGAGCCGCATCAGAGAGAATGCCTATCAAGCCTGTCGGATGTTGAGGGCAATTGTTGTAGGCTTCTCCGAAAGGTACGCGGCGTTGCTACACTGCTGTGCTACACTGCTTTTGCGGTAAGTGTGCGCTGCAGTTCGTGTTGCAGTAAATTGCAGAGTAATGTCTGTTGTCATTTCAGAAGCTAAGCACGCATATCCTTCAGTTATAAAGGGAGCTGAGCACGTGCGGGTGGGCGAGTTGGTCGTACATGATTAAGCGCGTATACGTGGTTGTCCCATATCGCCTTCCTTCATCCGTTGTTTTATTTTGCGCCTTCGTTGTAATCTTATAAAGGGAGGCTAAAAATTGTTTCGTAAACTGGTCAGTTCTCTTGCGAAGGATAAAGAAAAGTTTTGTTTACGAGTTGGAGCGCACCTTTCTCTCTAGTTCGCCGATATATGTTATGTTTTACCCGCCATGGTTGCTTAGTGGCTGTGGTGTTGGGCTGGTTAGCACGAGATCGGGAGATCGAATCCCGACCACGGCAGCCGCATTTCGACGGGGGCGAAATGCGAAAGCACCCGTGTACTTAGATTTAGGTGCACGTTAAAGAACTCCGGGCGGTCCAAATTATTCCGGAGTCCCCCACTACGGCGTGTCTCATAATGAGATCGTGGTTTTGACACGTAAAACCCCATACTTTTTTTGTAATAAGATCGTATGCGCACCCGATGACCTACCGCTTGTTCGTGTTCGCAGAACGCAGTGTTCGAAGTAGGGTCAGTGCTTGGGAACATAGCGGAGACCGCATGACCCGGCCGTATATGGCTCTCAAACTCCAAGAGCTGGAACAAGCGCTGTTTGCAGTTGCTGCTGCTTTTCTTGGGAGCAGATAAATTGACAACGCACCGTGTTTCACGAAAAAAACAGCATAGTACGTAGGTGGCAAATGCAACTCACCGTTTCTTGCGGGAGTCAGCGTCATTGAGGCAATAAGCTCCACCGCATTTGGCCTGCAAGGATAACTCCGCTCCCGCAATGCGATCAATCGCATGCATGCAAACCCTCATGCGTAAGACGCCACTCATCCAGCGGCAATGCAAATCAATAAAGCTGGCATAACATGGCAAAGTACACACGGGCAAGGCCTCGGTCAAAAATATGACGAATACATAGCGCTTCTTACCGCTCACAACGGTTTGTTTACTTCGGCCGAAGTGCACCTGTAGCCTAAATGCGCTGACGTTGGATTGTGACCTTCTCACAACTCGCCCAAAGTGCGGAACACGTGCCTTGCAGGAAACGATCGAAGCGGAACAAGCATCCAGAGAAAAAATGTGACTAGAGGTACAGGTAGAGCAGCTGAGAAGCCATGGAGGAATCACCTGAGCAGCTGGCAGCTGCCAGCCGACCGCGCACCGAATAAAAACTACCGGTAGCCAAACGTCTCGGCGAATCTCGAATTTCATCCGTGATCTCGACGCAAGAGGTGACGTGTTGGGCCGCCATTGTTGCTTCACGGAGCGTTCGCTTCGCAAGGCTGGCTGCGGGACGTAATGCACCATTCTATCGTTTTCCTTCCTCCATGCATGCTTGACACCGAAAGAAAAACATGAAAACGACTGGAGCGAACCTGATCGCAGCTGTCCATTGAGGAAACCGAATTGAGAGCATGCTGATGCACATGTCTTCAGCGGGCGTAATCTCCTCCGCTTCAATTATTTCTCGCGTTATTTGTCGGGGATTTTTGTTAAAAACAGCATTTCGCAAGCACATGCTCACGATGACACTCACATGCCGTGAGTAAATATTTGCAGAATGTTTTCTTACTAGGAAAAAACAAATGCCAAATAACGCGAGAAAATTTTTTGAAGGTTTGCCTTCTTTAGTTAGTTTGTTTGGCGTTTGATCTGTTTTGTCGATTTGTCCACTGAAAGTGGCTCCTACTATTCCTGAGCAGGCACTGAGTACTTGCGGCTGCTGAAGCACAGTCGGGCCAACAGGCTAGCCCTCTGCGCGATTCGCCCACGTTACAGTGTAACCTGGCCTGTTGCAAAGAACTTAGGTTTTCCACCTCTACTATGAAGTCATCGACTATCGTGCGCTAATTTATTGGCAGTCTATATGTTCTAGATAGTCCTATCAGCCTGCTATAACCCTGAAGGTACCTGGTCTTGGTTTATTGTTTGATTATGCAGAACAAACACGGTCGAATCACTGGCCCCAGAGAATTTCACATATTCTGGCCAATTTAGCGATTTGACCAGTAAGCGTTAAGGATATTCATTTGGTGCCACGAAACTCAAGGAAGGGTTGCGGGCGCTCAGGTAAACGAAGCCACAAGGGAGCAGGAGCGTTCTTCAGAGCGAACGGTTGACGAATACGATGTGTTAAATGAAAGCAAGCACGTGTAGAATGAAATACTCGAAAAGAATACTTAAACCGGTTTGGTTTTCCCTTTGGTATAGCATGAAACATTAAACTTGCAGGACACAACACAATGACATTTAAGGTCCCGACTGGAGACCAGCCACCTCGGAGGGCATAACTTCTACAACTAATATACCGAGCGAATTGATGCACTGCAATCGACAATACTTGTACACGATATTTTTTTTTCCTGCATATTTCCAGTGCACCACACACGCGGCCGGCGTGAATTGTGCGAATTACCATGTACAGAACTATACGGGGCATTGTTGCTTAGACGCCGTTGTAGGTAGTTGATAGCTGGTGGTTCCTTCCATGCTTTCAACGTTGTTTTGCGCTAATCCCCCGATTATATATCCTCCATTCTGGGCATGTGCCATTCTTGAGGCTCATCGTCATCTCTTTCAAGTACGCTTCGTTTGTGCCGCCGAATGCTGCTTTCGCGACCGTAAAGACAAAGAAACAAATGCACACAGATACACCACCATCGTCTAAAGAAAAACTTTAATCCGATGTGCACAATGTCGTCCTCGTTGACTACAGTATTGATTCCTATGGCCTCCGAAATACTTGCACACATGCCACTGCAGCATGCTTTCAGAGTCTGTGTGTATAGGGCGCAAAACCAAGCGTCATTGTCGCGCGATTGCGCATTGGTTGGCACGTCTTTAGGGTTAACTGTATATGCCTTCCTATACAGTAACTCTAGAGTTTGGGACCCAAAAGAGCTGCGTCGGAGAAGCGGGTAGAGCGATCAGCCGCCGGCCGCCCAAATGCGTCGCCGCACACTTTTGGAGCCCAGGATGGCGGACCCGGGCGCAACTCGGGCTCCCTAAACGGAACCATATACAGTAACTCTAGCGCGCCTGGGCTCCCAAGCGCTCATTGTTGCAGTGACGCGAGCTCGAATTCCAGTGGATGGGGTAGGAAAAAAATCCCTAAGAACCCAGTAGTACAATTAAAAGCAGCTAAGACAAAACTACGAGCTTTGAGTAGAAACTTCGGAACTTTCGGAAGTGTGTGTTGCGACACTAGCAAATAATGACAAAGAAATAAAACAAATAATAATAATACTAAATCGAAAGTCAGTCACTAAGCATAAATCAATCGCAACACCCAAAGGTGTAATAAGTTGCATTACAATATTATACCCCAAGCGTAGGTTTGATTGCAGAAGCCAGTCAATTATCATGAAGTTATACGCCTCAACGCACCTAATTTTCAATTACCAAAATCGTTTTTATTATGCATAAAATACATTACATGTACATGGTATATACAGGAGGTAGTCCTATAGTCAAAGATTGAAGTAGGGAGACCTCATATAACATCTAATTCAATTATTTATTCTGTGCATTGTCGTGGGCAAAGTAACAAGAAACAAGAACGTCTCAATCCGTAGTTAGTCTTCGGCATTGGACGTAAACGATTATTATTGGAAGTAAATCGGGTAGATATTTCAGAAATAGTGCCGTAGCCCGAAGAAATGTACAGAATCAAGCCGTTTTCGACGACTCGCCTAGCATTATCCTCAAATTCTAAGGGTGGCTTCCTGCAACGCGCAAATGTGCTCAGAAAAGCCCAACCATCCTGTGAACAGAACTTTGGCTTTGCCTCAGCACAACAACGCAAAGAAGCCCTCTATACAAATGGAGGTAACACAGTGCTGAGAAATGTAACAATTCTATTCCAATTCTAACATCTTAACAGTCAAATGGCCACGAATGAAGCATGTACCTTTAAGACAGCAACGAAATGGCCACAAGGAAGTTAAATATTTGAAATGCTTCTAAGCAAAGGCGTAGCTAAGGGGAAAGGGAGCACACCGGGAAGTGCCGCCCCCCCCCCCTCCATCCCCCCAAAATATTCCTCGCTACGCCACTGCTTCTAAGACAGACAGTTCTGGAAAAGAAATTTGTACACTTCAAGGGACCCTAACAAAGTGTAATTAAACTTTAACAACATGGTTGAGGTTCATTATGACACCAGCACAAATGAGAAGGCAACACACAGACACACACACAGGTCAGGACACTGTCCTGCACATTTTTTTTTTCTCAGTATATTGCTGTCACCGTACCCGCCGTAGTTGCTCAGTGGCTATGATGTTGGGCTGCTGAGCACGAGGTCGCGGGATGGAATCCCGGCCACGGCGGCCGCATTCCGATGGGGTCGAAATGCGAAATCACCCGTTTACTTAGATTTAGGTGAACGTTAAAGAACTCCAGGTGGTCAAAATTTCCGGAGTCCTCCACTACGGCGTGCATCATAATCAAAAAGTGGTTTTGGCACGTAAAACCCCATAATTTAATATTGCTGTCACCGTGTGCTGTTGTTGCAATCGCCTTCCAGGAAAAGATGTTTTCACAAGGAAACATTAGCCAGATACTAGTGTATGCTGCTAAGTACTACCCTATTCTTTCCTTTCACCTTCCCTTTCTGGTTTAGGCACCTCCATCCTAAGTGAGATGCATCGCACAAGCTGCCTTTCAAGGTCTCCAATCACTTTTCTACTCCTCCATGGTGTAGGTACTGCGATAACGCAGTGAAACGCGCCAAAAAAGACTTTGAAGCCAAACACTAAATTTATGCAATTACTCTAGAGTGCGATGTAACGCTGCTACGAGCTTGAACACTAAAGGTGATGTGAACTCAAAGTGTGTGAGCCAAAATTACACCAATATCACATGAACTAGAGATGGTGGAAACGAATGTATGGGTGCTAGTTAGTCCTAAATTGGCGCGTTCCACTCTGCGAGTACAATACTGTGCTTCTCTGCGCAACCACGAGAATCCATTCAAACTCTGCTGCGAGACATAAGCACAAGAGGTTAAGAATAGTTTCAGGAACATGGTGGATTCAATCGTACTATTAAATGTATACCAGGTGTTTAGGCAAAGAATGCCAAGCATTCCTAAACGCACTGCAGTTGTGATAAGTGATATGTTTAATCAGCAAAGCGTTATTCATGGCTATATACAGCACAAAATAGACGGAAGCGCAAGGAACAGACGCAAGCACTACAACATATGAAGGAGGTACACGAACATGTCCTTGCTTTTTCCAGTGAGTTCCGTGCTGCCAACAGCAATGGATTCGTACTACCTAAGCTGACTATCGTTATTTCGATACAAGAATTTACATTTGACGGATAATTCGAACTTTACCAGTCGGCACACACGCGCCTGACTCCCATGGAGGCTGAACGAGCAACCGCTTTAGTGGCAGCGTGTTAGCGTTGAACACACGTGCGTAGAACACACAATGCGTTGAACACCCGCAATAATATCACGTCGAAAACGCCTGTTTTTGACCTGTCCTAGGAATATTTTAAGCATTACCTACCGCTCACAATGTGTGATCGCTGTATTTACCCGATTCTAACGCGCGCTTTTTATATTTTTCGGAAAGATCGTGCTGAAATCTTTTTATGGGGTGCAATCGGACCCGAACCCAAAATCGCCTTCACAACGTTCGTATGCTTTACCGCATAGCACACTTTTATTGCGGCGCAGCCAACTTTAAAAGTAGTAAGGAGAAGCTGACTTCAAAAATATCAGTCGCCATTGTGCACTACCTATCAGACACTCGCTCGTTTTTCTTTGTATTGTGACAATTATATGGTCACTCCAGGGGTAGTTCTGCCGTCGCCGTCGCCGTGATGTTCTGTACAAAGTCAAAGGGCGATAACATCGTCGCCGTGCGCCGTATGCTTTATGCGCGAGTGAAAGCGTGCGAATGTGAGCCGACGATGGTTGCTCAATCTCGCGCGCGCAAGGGAGGAAAACGGGAAGGAGGCGTGGCGTCTTACGAGGAAGGGGGCAGGCGTTCTACTCCGGCGACGGCTGTGTATGGCGCGGCCGCGCGGGTCCTTTCTTGAAAGTGATCTGCGATGGGGACAGAGTGCGCCCAGTGTTGATAGCTTTGTGTGCGCTGTGTTCTCGCTGCTTAGATGGCGTTTGAAGCGAGAGACAGCACGAAGGTCAGTTCGCTCGCCGCTGCTGCCGCGCATTCTCACTCCGGCGTTTTGACAGCGAGTGTGCGCGGTGATCGAGTAGGATGTGTTCATGCTTGCTTGTGCACGCGTGACGCTATGCTTGTTATTTTAGGTAGTAATTGCGAATGTTTACAAGTTTACACGGCAGATAAAACTGCTATCCTTACTTCGTATAGCTGTCTACTAATTTGCTATAACTACCGATACTTCCCCTTTTTGCCGAAACTGGGACTTTCTCTTTAAGCTACGAAACTGGTTGGCGTAAGATTTCTAATTTGTTAGGATCTCTACTGTGATTTCTACTTTAGCTTTCTACTTTAGACACATAGAAAGTGAGGTGTGCACTTCATTTAGGGGCGTGTTAAAATTGGGCAAATCAGCAGTGTGTGTTGGTGTATATTTCAGCATTATTTTATTTTGACACCCCAAATAATTAAATCAATTTCGCCGGTCTCGTCAGCATCAAATTAACGAAAGTCCACTATACCTTCAAGACATCCATCCTTAAGATCTGCAGTAAAATACATTGGTGTTCCAAATGGCATTGTACCAAAGCACTTAACAAAGGTTCTTAGGGGAAAATTTTAAGCCAAATGCCAATCCATTTGCCATATACTTCAAGACAGTTATTTCGTGACAAGTGCTGCTTCTGGTCCTGCGGACACAGTTCCATATGCTGCAGTTGTGAAAGCAGCTAGTGTGAAGTTTGCAGACACATATTTAATAGCCACAACGTGACCCTTAAAGGGGCCCTGAACCACTCCTTGGGCTTGGTGAAATAACATAGTCCGCCAGTAGCATACACTGCTGTGAACATCTCAGACAAGCTTTGCTGTCGAACGCGGTGTGTGGAGCTCACAAGTGGATCCTGAAGTCACCTTTCTCTAAAACGCTCTCTTTTCATCCTCACTCCCTTCTGGCCACTTTATTTCGTTATTCCCTTAGACAGCTGCTATTGGCCAATAGCTAACATCGAGCTGCGGTCGGCTACATAGAGTAGATACTGCGGCCGCCGCGGGGCGCCGCCACGCGTCAATTGGGTAAGCGTATTGCAGCTCTCCGAGGACAACCGCATTTGGCTCATGTTTAGCGCGTCGTAGGTTCCTAAGGCAGAAGTCGTGGCATCTATGTTAGCATCCAAAATGAAATTTGAACTGTGCGCCACAGTGACATTTAGAAGGCGGAATGTTGTGGGCTCGCCCCACTGCGCCGTAGCCTTCGCAGTGAAAGGCATTTAAGAAGGAACGGGAGCACAGCGAAGGCCGTGTTTAATTGCCAACGACACCACTTCTGCTGAACGCATTGAAGTGCTTTTTGCGGCACAGTATTTCTGAAACAGCCCATATTCACTTCAGATGCCTTTCTTCACTTCAATAAAAAGTGGTTCACGGCCCACTTAAAGACAATTAAAAAGTTAATTAGTAAGCATTATTCACCTAAGGAATCTATTACTGGCAATTAGTGCACTTCCTAGGTCCACCAGGATTAATAAAGCGTTATGAAGGAAACAGATTCTTTGCTGCCACCTGCATGCTCTTAAAAAAACCTTTGGCAGTATTTGCGGACACAGCCGATAACCAGTATGGATCCAGGATCCACATGGAAGTGGCTGCTATCCAACTACATTTATTCAATGTTGATGCCCATTTCTTTTATCAGAGGAGAATCAGTGACCACACCCTGCTGAACCAGACTTCCCACAACAGCCTGGTTCTCTGGGTTTGCTTCCATGAGGTTCCTGATGGCCAAGATGACATGCTGTATTATGACTGACAACAAAAACGTCAAGGATAAACAGTACGGCTGTGGATGCAATTATTCAAATCATGCATACAGATCATGCACAAATCTCTGATCTTGTCCCAATGCACCCAAGAGCTGAGACCTCATATCAAGGCACAGTGATCTCCCACTTCTTGAAAGAAGTTAGGAGGTCCTACAAATCAGACCAATGGTCCACGAAGCGACCCAAGGCCATTAGACAGTGTGGTAAAACATGAAGGCTTTGCATGTGGCTTGATGAAGAGCCTTTGACATAAAATGACAAAGTGTGCAAATAAAATTCAGTTGGAGTTGAGCATAAGTGAAAGGCTTGAAGTGTTTCATGTTTCTTTGTAACTTCCAAGTGCCCTTTGCACACCTCACAATACATCAACCAGCCCCATCTGAAATTCGCATACTCTGTGGGTATTTTCAAAAGTTGTAGAGACAAGATGCATTAACATAAACCTGAAAGCACTATAGCATTCTTTAGACTAAAGTAAAGCTAAACTGTCATTAAAGATTGATTATTGTATACACATTGCATTTTATTGAGATTCTGAACAGTTCCCCAAGCAGAGCAGAAGGTAGAGAGTGCACTTAACTGTTGATCAATCACTCACAACTTTCACGTACACTCAAACCAAACATTAAAGTCTGTTAAACAGTGTTAAAGGGGTGCTGAAACACTTCTCTAACAAATCATAAAATGGCGTCACTATTAAAGAACATCGTATCATGAATTTCATGCCAAAAATATTTTCCGAATCCCTCAAATATAAGTGGAGCTGTCGCGCTGATACCTAGCTTTCCCTCTCTGTTCGTATCAGGTAGCACGCTGGAAGATACACAGTGGAGAAGCCAAGAAGGCAAAGCCTCAGCCAGAAGTTGATTGTTATGGCCGTCAAAGCGCTCATCACGGAACCCCGTGGTGGCCGCGATAAGACTACGCTATGCAGCATGCCGCTGCCATCTCGGAGGCTGTGCGTAGCAGACACAGCTAGGCACAGTGCAAAGATGAAATCATTTTTCTGTCTTTTCGACATCGCAGACATTAATATTTTCCCTTTATTTAACTCAATACCAGCAATTATGTATAACTAGGAACGCTCCTGCGATACCGAAATCTGCCAATAGCATTGGTGGATCCAGTTGTTTTCAACGACGCTGCATGACGACATTACGGAAACGAGAGCAAGTGACATTTTGCTATCTTTGACAGGAAATTGAAAATTTCTTGCTGCATACAGTGCAGTAATACTTGGCTGATGTGTTATCAGCAGCCTCTATGACAGGTTGGCAACATTCTTTTACTATGTTCAAGAAGTGTATCAGAGCCCCTATAACTCTCCATAGTTAGTGAGAAATCTGATGCAAACATGCTTATTAATTTTTGCTGCTTTAATGTGTTCCATTCTGCTCGATTGCCCAATTTGTCGCTGTTATTTAAGGCGATCAACAAAGGCAGGAGTGCCTTAGAATGGACATTTAGTGGCAGATTTGCACACAACAAAATTTCTGTAGACACACACCCATGTCCGTAACCAGCTTATGGCCAAGACACTTCTAAAGAAAGCAAGTGCTTCCAAGATGTCATGGGCTGGTGGTAAATCCAAAAGAACATTCGCTCAAATACTTTGAATGAAAGGATACAAGGATTTTTGGCATCTAAATTGCAAACATCCAGTATGAGGGGAATTCCATCCAAGTTTCTTATCTGTAGTGGAGTGACAGCATTACAAGATGTTAATATGAAACAATTAAGAGATGCAATGTTGAAAAAGTCTTACTAAGCAGACTCGCTTAGCAATGCATAAAGCAAAGAGAGGTGACAAGGACTCAGAAAAATAGACAACGAAAGACAAACTTGGTAAGAAAAGGTATTAATCCAGCATGAGAGAATCAAAGTACACCTGATGAAGCCACAACTTCATTATAGGATTGAATAAACGTCTAGTGTGCTGCAAAACAAGATTAGCTCTGCTTGCTCAGATGGCTTAATTACCATGTCTTGATGTTTCCTGTTCTGATGACACATGTTGCCAATGAGTTGAACAAGATCCCGCTTGAAGCCAAAGCTGTGGTGACCAGTCAACTCCAAGGTTCCCTTCTCAACAGCAGTGAAGTCATCCAGGTGCGGGGCAGGTGTAAATGCATTCTGGCTTGATTTACCAAGAAGATGAACTGTCTTCAATACCTCTGAAAGTACAAGAAAAGGAGCCGAACTGTACCTTTAGTTTTCTAAAGAAATGCACGTTTCTATTTTGAGTTGGCAGATAATTCTCCTTCTGATTCATTTCATCAAAAACAAGCACCAACTCATCAGACCATATGCTCTTCCAATTGTTCACAATGCTTCCTCAATATGTGGGCAGGTCTTCGATATCAATCATAAAAAGACTGCTGGATCAGCCATAAAGAAGCCACTGAAAAAATTCGGGAACTGTTCTTTGCCGTGCAAGACTCTCCTGTGGAATGCATTTGACAGAGACTGAAACAAGTACAAGCCTGGAGGGGCGACATCTGATGAGAAGGCTGGATTGGGAGATATCCCTGTGAAAGTCCTCTACAGCTAATTTGATAACTCTTGCCCTGTGAGGCATGCACGGTGAAACTGAAGAATGACACCAAGGTGCCAACTCAGGAATTTCATGGCATTGATTCAGGCATTCCTGTTTAGTGGCTTCCTCCAAACGGCAGAGTTGCTCACAGTACAACGAAGTGGTGACATATTGTCATCTGCGCTGTATAATTCTGAACATATAGTGCTTGTTGCAAACATTTCCAATCGATAATAAACAAATAAATAAAATGTGTGGTGATTGTCCGTTTTCTATTGTGCAGTTCACATTAAGCAAGGCAGTGGACATAGTCACTACTAACCAGAAAAAAAAAATGTTATACAAATGGCCCGAATTTATGCACTGACCCACAGAGATAATCCCTTCCCTCCCTTCAAGTAAGGGAGGGAAGGGCTCAGACTTTGAGATAGTGATTGATGATGACAAATGATGAAATCTTTACATGTTAAAAAAAATTAATTTATGGGGTTTGACATGCCAAAGCCACTTTCTGATTATGAGGCATGGAGGACTGCGGAAATTTCAACCACCTGGGGTTCTTTAACGTGCGCCTAAATCTAAGTACACAGGTGTTTTCGCATTTCACCCCCATCGACATACGGCCGCCGTGGCCAGGATTCGATCCCGCGACCTCATGCTCAGCAGCCCAACACCATAGCCACTGAGTAACCGCAGCAGGTAATCTTTACATGTTGGTGGGTTCTCTTCAGTAATCATTACATCTTTCTTGTCTCTCCAAAGCAAAACAACAGTAACAGCTGGGAAGAAGGATTTCGTGGGCTTCTCACATGCCATACTCTAATGCTGTGCACGCTAAATTTAAAAGGGGAGTCAGGACATCCGGACCCGCCCTGGATCCATGCCCGTCAACCCAATAAAATGAGACCTGCCATCCAACATTCATCATGATGGTATAAGGCAAGTAGTCAAACTGGTGGAGAGAGAAGATGTCAATCACTGTTATATATCAATATTACTCATTAGTTTGACTGCAAAGGCATACAGATACTGCAGCAGTCCCCAGGTATATTGCAGGTTTATAGTCACAGAGGACTCAGGTTCAAGTTCCAGAAGAGTTACTAAATAAGTTTTTTTTTTTCTGTTGAAATATAAGTGGAGAGGCAGACTTTAGCACTGACTTTGGCTTCTCATACAAAGGCTACCGCTAGCAATAACCAATACAAAGATAATAAAGTGAACATACGCCTACGACATATTAAGGGAACATCAACAATACAACAACACTGTACAGGATGCAGCCAAAACATTGACGCACCCAATGCAGTTGCAAGAAGCTCTGAACTATCAGCAAAAGAACCCTTGAATTCCTCACTTGCAGAGGCCAAGCACAAGACTTTCAACAGCTTACAAATCTCTGAAATTTCCTGCAAAAGATAAAGAGTACGAAGAGAGCAGCAATTAAAGCTAATGTACCTTGTATAAATGCCTATTTAGGTAAAATATAGCCTTTTGTTGTGTTTTTAGTGTGGTACATGTTTTATACAAATTGCACAATACACTGATATGCAGAGAAGCACACACCTGGGCTTGCAGGACAATGCAATATTTTCAGGACTATATTTAACTTTTCGGCTGCAAATAACTTAAAGGTGGGATCAGCAATGTTTAGCACTCATTGAGCCTGCAAGCTAGCACCACAGGTGACCACACAGAGAACACTAATAAGAAAGACTTATGAAGAATGTGTTGAGTAGTAAATTTCCAGGTCAGTGTGTAACATAGAATCCCCTTTTTTTTGCCACCACTGACAAGGAGGGCATACCAGCATACCTGGCTCTCTGTCTCTATATGAAAAAGGCACAAGTGCAGGGCAGGTATGTTAATTACAATAATTTCAGTTAACTTCATTTCATTTATTTCTGAAAGTGCGCAAGAAAAGCTCTAAGCCTTAATACAGGCACGCTTATGTTACACAAAGAACAGAAACAGAACACAAAACAGAAAACCTGAAGTGCAAGATGCAACAAAAGTTGAATGAAATCAAAGAAAAAAGTCAGATAAAGAGCAAATACAAGAGCTGAAAATATCAAGATTATGGCACAAGGTATTTTTTTGTGCTACAAGACGTGTTATAGTGTTGGAGGTGTGAGCTGAATTCACATGGAAAATGCTGGGATTACGCAAGTTTGGGTGAGGCACGCAGTACGCTACAGGTGACACTAACTGCAGACAGGAGAAGTGATTGTAAATTAGTTTATACAAAAATAATTAATCACAATATTTTCGTCTTATTTCTAGGGGTTATAATATCAAACATGCGCAGTACGCACTCATAGGCCTAAAATACACGGCTTCCCAGAAATCTATCGTACAGGATACAAACGAAATGTCACTGAAGACATTAAATTTTTGCCACATTGGTCAAGTTAATATAGTTTCATACAACAAACTAAACTTTAACTTCGAGCACACAAAAGAAGAATACAAGAGAACAATGCAGCTGACATTCTTAAATATTTTTGCCATTCTTGACATGAGACCTAACTTTCTGCAGGGTGCATTACAATGCTGGAAACGTGTTCTTCGAAAGTTAGACGGGAGTCGACCAATATTCCTAAGTCGCACATACAAATTGCTCTTTTGACTACAGCTCGTGTGTTTCACAACTTTTGTAATTCGCTGCAAAGCTGACAAAGGAAGTGCTGCTGTTTGCTTCCATCACACCAGCAATGATGGGCAAAGTGCTACAAGAGAGGTGGCGTGCTACAATGCCCACCCATGCTTGTCCAGAAATCAACATCAGGTTATGGGGTTAGCATTACAAAGCAACTCATAGGCTGTGAGAGCCACCGTTGCACGTAGCTCTGAATTCATTTTGACCACATGGGTCAAAATTATCCAAGTCTTAAAGGGACACTAAAGGCACATACTAAGTCAAGCTAAAGTGATGGATTAGTGCTCAAGAATCTCTAAGACGTCAATGTTATCATGAAAAGAGCCTTAATAATCGAGAAATTTAGGTAAATGCAGGACATGATTAGAGACTCCCCTGGGACATTCAAGCACTTGCCCGATGATGAAAGCACTCCTCAGTTAAATTCTGTAGCTAGTGCTCAACCACTCGTTGCAAAAAACATCATTGTATTGTATTAGAAGACGAAACAAAATGCTACTTATCCGGTTCTATTTCATCTTTAGAAAAAAGAACTAATTGAAATTACCCCTGACAATGAGGCGGGCGATAGAAAAGTTTCATTTTCGCTCGACCTTGCGCCGCCCAAGCTTTTGCGTTTCAGTACTTTCCTGATCGTGTAGTGCTGCGCTGGATTTGCTAGCTCGCGAAACTCGCACAAACTGCAAGCAGCAGAGAATTCAACTTCCATGTGAGGTCGCGGGATGCCCGAACGGTCCACATCACTTGACCAAAAAGCAGCTGCAGCAATGAATGCACCACTCTGTCTTGGCTCGGTACCGCCGTCTGCCGGGCGCCATTTTGCTCACCATCAGTAGGCAGCAAAGAGTGATGATGGCATATGCAACGTCACCACTCCCGCCTTTGGGTGGTGGGAGCTGTGAATTTACAAAAAGGCATTTTGGCCCTTCAGATGCCATTTTCTCGTAGTAAACTAAGTCTTTTCTTGGCATGAAAGAAGCATTGCGAGGTTTCTGGGATGGTACAGTCCACGTTGTCTTAGTATTTGCCTTTAGTGTCCCTTTAAGTGCACAAGTGTCCTTGCAATGCAGTGGCTAGGAATTGAACCCACAACCTCATGCCCACTAGCATAACACCATAGTTACTGAGCCACTGTGACAGGTCTCGTGCTTATTAAAGAAAAGCCTTCACTTGGTCGGTATCTTGCTGGATATATTTGTGGATACATTACAAACATTATGTACACGTTTGATGCAAGCTCCTGAAAACTGGCCTATATAAGTGCTGCGACAAAGCAGTGCAAATAAGCACACCTCTGTTCTGCGTAATAAAAGAATATCATTCCATAAAAACTGCATATATGATGTCACCTCAGTTATCTCTAAAGCACAAAAACCTCTTAATGGAATAGTGCATGGTATTGAATGGCTTCCTTGATTTTATAAGTTTGGCCTTCCCCATAGTACTTGGGCCCCTGGCTATGTGCCCATTCTTGGCCGTTTCCTCAGAAGGGGTGTATCCCATCGTTACACAAGTGGTAATAATAAAAGCCTTAAATGCATGTACATATTTGTCACAGTTCCCTCTGCATACGCCTATCCTCACCCTTCTTCCCTCGACCAGCGTCAAAGGTTGTCACATCGCTGCATCGACGTCTCAGTGTTCATATGCTTAACTACTGTTTGCATTTCACCATAAGTTGTGAACTCTGTACGGCATAAACATTGCTTGAGGTTACACACTGCATAGGATGAAAATAAAGACACCCTTATGCATCACACTTTCTTGAATAGCCTTTAATTAACCACTTTAAGAAAGCTTCTCTTCATGTTTCAAAGAATATATAAGAGAATTGAATTTGAAGTGGAGTATTTGCGTAAGAAACCAAACACTATATAGTGCATGTCTCATTAAGTGTGCTTTCTGTGCTCTTGGTGCAATTTTTGTTATTATTATTATTGCCTTTTTTTGATGGCTGCAACAAACAGCCATCACAGTTCAAACAGTTTCCAACAACTCAAATTGGCAGGTGCAACTCGTTCCCCAACGTGAATTGCCCTGAGTGCATTTACACATGCAAAATGAAGATTTAGCTTTCTCCTGAGTAACATCTGGAATCTCAACATTGCAGGTGGCACAGAGAAACAATAAGTGTTTCCAAAATATATATAAGGGTTACCGGGTCACCAGCAGCTGCTGCTTCCAAGCATTTCGTCATGGTCCATACCCTCTCCAACAGCTGACTTTGAGCATGCTCTAAGAAAGGTAAGGAGATTGGAATTGGTGCATCTTCACCTTGTTTCTTCATAAGGTCGTCAGCAGCAATATCCAGCAGTACGCACCTGAAACAATTTGTAACGCATAGCACTGAAATAATATAACAACACTGTCGCTTCTGAACATAAGACACGGCTCTTTGTGGTACTCACTGATTTACTTCTGTCAGCCAGTTTGTACTGGGTGGTAAATTGAGAGGAAGAGAAAATTAATTTAAGAGATGGCAGCACGAGCAGTTTGAAGTTAACTTCTCTAGCCTGTAAGTGTGTGCTGGGGGACAGAGAAGTAGCAGAATAGAGGGCTACGAGGGTGACCATGAGGACAAAGGATGTGAATAAATAGAGTTGCTTACCAGATGGTGTTGCAAGTCAGCACTTAAAAAATTAAATTATGGGGTTTTACGTGCCAGAACCACTTTCTGATTATGAGGCATGCCGTAGTGGAGGACTCCGGAAATTTAGACTAACTGGGGTTCTTTAACGTGCACCTAAACCTAACCAAGTCAACACTCGTGCTGCTCTTGTCAGTGAAATGAGAGGCAGCAAGAATGAGGAAACATTTGACCACAGTATGCAAACCACGAAACATACTCTCATTATTTATCATTTAGGTATAGCATTTTCTTTTCCCGAATCAGTCTGCTTACTGGCATAAAGAGTGGTTCTGTGAGTTATCCTGTGCTTGGAACAAGTTGACGTTCGGCAATGAAAGTGACCTAGTTGATGGAAACAGACACATGTGGTTAATGTAGTGTCCATTAATTTCTTTCAGGAATCATCCCGAAATATGGGCCCTGTTTCTGTAGCACCCAGGCAACGAATCTACGTGATGTTTTCCTCTAGTCCTGCAAGGGCAGCACTTTATGTGAAGAAAGGCTCACTGCACTGAAGAGTTGCAGATAAAAAGGCCAGCACTTGTGATGTGATTTTGTGTTTCTTTGTCTCAGTTGCGCTGCGCTTTTTGAAGAGCCAGAACTAAAATTATTGTAATGCTTTATTAAACACAGTGCAATAAAGCAGATGCGCGTCGTGTTTCCGATAGCAGCTCGGGGACGACAACAAGTGCTGTGATTGGCAAGAGAGCTCGGGCTGTTTGCTGCTGCTAGGCTGTTTATCTGTTGCTTCTCACCTTTAATTAAACATCAGTACAGCAGTAACACCCACATAAAACACATTGTCGTCCTTACTCAGTTGCACACAACTTTGCTAAATATGCTGTTTCCAGACATGCCACATACCTGCAGCGAGCAGACAACTTTTGGAAGACTGTCACCAAGTCATCATGCTGAAGTAGCCGCTCCAATATGAAGAGGCTGGATCAAAACATAAAGAGTGTAAAATGCAACTTGTAAGGAATTAAAATCAGATCATTACAGAGTTTGGTTAATTAAAGGGCCCCAAGCCACCTCTGGCATCTCGAGCACATTTTACATAGACACACCTACAGTGCACAGAATACCTCAAGGATCACCGTTGACAAACATGGCAGCGTTACGTACCACAGAGAATCCAACAATACAAAAAAAAAAAAACCTGTGCCCCTCCTGACTTTTCCGGTCCCTTCTTCGCACGGTGTGACCCCAGCAGGGTCAAGCGCATAACCGTAACCAGGCTAAAAGCTGTTGACTAGTCGGTTGATGAGGGACCATAGACCAGCATGACAAGAGCTGGCTGTGTGTTTTGAGGGATGGGAGCGGCCAAGGGAGCTTTGGAGCAGCTCTGGGAGCAGCAACTTTGGCACATTGCAGCAGGTTTGCAGCAGGAAATGTTCATTTTGGAGCAGAAGGTGCGCATTTTGGAGCATACTATAAGGCTCGACATGACTGAAGTACAGATAAAAATCAAGAAAAGATATTCTTTATTAGACTGTGCAGAACACTGTTAGGTTATGGCGAATCAGTTCTACGGAAGCCCGCAAGGTGGAGGAAAGTTCGCTAAAGGAAGGAAATGTCATACACCGGACAAAGTAAACCCATATTCGTTCCTTAGAAACCACTATTAAGTTACATACCAGACGTGCCTACTAAATGTGGCCGAGAAAAGAAATGAAACCAAGAGATTCATGCGAACAGCACCAATTGTATGTTGATATGCTTCTGTTAATGCTAGTCAAGAGTTCTTTTTTCGTTGTGCACAAGCAACAAAATTTTTAAGTTTAATTAGCTAACATCAATTACCTCATTTATTGGATAACAATATTGGATAATTCAAATCCTAGGTTGCTTCAAATCTCGTTATCACTCACGTTTCAACATTATCCACAACTTTTTCATTGACATCTCGTCGGTTAGGTAAGAGTAAGCTAATTAGATGAATTCATCCACGCTGAACAAGACACACTATCTGTAACAACCATGAACAAACCCCATCAACATACAGTGAACACTGTTTGTGTCATGCTCTCAGTTATATTTTAAATTCTTGGTGACATTCACTTGGCATAGCAGACTACCAAGAATAAATGTGAAGTTACTTTGTTGGTCATTGCATTTTTGCCAGTATTCCACATGATTTGGTGAGAAGAAAAAAATAACAGAACTCTGACATTTATGAAAAGAATAAAGGGAAGGAAAGTATTCAGTGGCTTTCTGATCAGCATCACCGACCAATATGTTGCATAACCTCGATTATTAGGGCTGCCCCATAATATCAGTGTAAAACAGCAACCGATATTTTGAATGCCAAGCAATAGTTTCTTAAAATTTTCGGACTCAATATGCACAAGTTGTGTCATGAACATCATTACTGTGAACGCAATTTCTGTCGTTCGCGTATTCCCCAACCCTTCACAACTGCCATTCAGCCCCTACGGCAGACTAAAGCAGAAAATTTACATTCTCGGTTCACGTTCTGTAGCCGCAAAAGCCCAATTTTGTATGGTGTGGTTGTGCAGAATATAGAGCACTCGGAGTGCAAATATGAGTGATGATTGTAGTTGCCATTGGATATTTCTGGTGAAGAAGTTTCGTGAAAGCAAGCAGCACGTTTGTCAACGTGCCACGCTACCATCCCGATAACCGGACGTGGTGCCCGTGCAAAATATATTTTAATGTTACACGCATGGTGTTCGCCATTAATTGATGCAGATTTAGGGCACACAAGCGTGCCCTAAAATGTATGATGACAGACCATACAACTTATTCATTCAGCTGAGAGGACAGCTTTATTTCCCAACTGCCCCATAAAGAGAGCGCGAGTTGAAATCATGTATACCTGGTCCGCACATTACGCAAACGTGCAAGACTTGTATAAAACATTCGTAATGCACTGTATGGCACAAAGGATTTTAATTTCCCGGCAGTCCAGTTACAATGCACGACCAAACACAAGTCACACTCCAAAAAATGGCGACGCTGAAACGGATTACTTTGGTTTGGCTTCTAAGGCTAAATGCTAGCAGCCAATTAACACATGGTTGTGTGGTTGTCACTGAACACGAACATCCTGCAAAATTTTTCAATCTCATTCGAAGTTAGTGCTTTGGCACAAGCTGGCACAGCTCGGAGATTTGGCACAAGATGACGCAATTCGCACAGCACTTCCAGCCCTGGTTGTTGAAGGCGAGGATGACTCATGCATTATGCACCACTGTATCTTCCATCAAGTTTTCATTCAATTGGTGTCGTGCTTTGGGCAATTAGGCACAAACAATGGAGAAGCCTTTCTTCTGGCATGTTGATGCGACTAACTGATATCACTGCACTGCATGGAGTTAGTGAGAGTAGGTGAATGAGAGGACAGAGCACCTGCGAGGACGATGGCAAAGGGGGGAGAGAGAAATTGTAGCGGTTACGCAGTCATTCATCAAACGCCTGTAACTTTGCTAGTGTTACAGCACCATGACACGCAGTTGCCACTATATATACCAAGTTCGCAAACTCAGGGTGGTTCATGGGCCCTTTGAAACAAATCTCGAAATTCCTGCAGGCCTGCTATGTTTTTCAACACATGTTGAAGTTCAGTTGATTAAAATGTTTTGCCCTCTCAGGGCACAAAAATGGAGCCTTGGACGGCTCACTGATGGGAGAACATTTATAAGACAGGGACAGTCAAAAACAATCCGTATTTGCTATTAGGGTGCCTGTGTATATTGACACGTGTACTTATCTTTATCGGGCGACCACGTTTTGCCGCTTAACAACTGTAATCGCACAGCGAGGGACGCGCCTGAATGTATCCGATGTTTCTGGAAAGTTATCGATGCTTCTACCCGGCTGTCTATTGTCGCCGAACCTTGTGTTATCTGATTTCATCGCGTAACGCGAATGGTGTAGAACTTTGTGGAAGGCACACAGGTCCGAACGATTAGTCTGGAACATTCGACGACTGCTCTATAAAAGCCGACGCGCTTGACCCGCTGATCAGATTTTCGACGATCGCCGACTGTGTTCGCCGCTATCGTTGTGCTTTAAGTGTAGCCTGTTTTGTGGGCACAGGTTCGCCCAATAAAAGCTAGTTTTGTCTTTCACAGTACTTTTACTGTGTTCTTTCTTCACCGTCACTACCACGTGACATCTGGTGGAGGTGCTCGTGCGTTCATGTACCGAACGCCCCCGCAAAGCCGCGATCCAAGCCCGAAGCCCGAGGACAGAACCAACATCGCCCAAGACCAACGTGCTAGCCGCAGACTGCAAGGACTGCCCCCAGAGCACGGACTTCTACCTGAGACGACAAAGAAGATCGTGGTCAAGACAACCCCAATGGCTGCCCCAGCGTCCCCTGTTATCCTACAACAACCTCGGGACCCACCAACCTTCCATGGAGCAGCGACTGAAGACCCGGAATCATGGCTGGAGACCTACGAACGAATCGCAACATTCAACAACTGGGACTCCGACGAGAAGCTGCGGCATGTCTACTTCGCCTTAGAAGACACCGCCAGAACTTGGTTTGAGAACAGGGAATCGACCTTGACAACGTGGGACCTGTTCCGTAGCGGCTTCCTACGCACCTTTACAAGCGTCGTGCGCAAGGAAAGGGCCGAAGCTATGCTGGACGCCCGAGTGCAGCTACCAAACGAGAACGTTGCCATTTTTACGGAAGAAATGAGCCGTTTGTTCCGCCACGCCAACCCGGATATGGCCGAGGAGAAGAAAGTCCGCCTACTGATGCGTGGTGTAAAGGAGGAACTTTTCGCTGGGATGGTAAGAAGCCCACCGAAGACCGTCGAAGAGTTTCTTCGTGAGGCGACGAACATCAAGAAGACACTCGAAATGCGGAACCAGCAATTCAACCGCCGTACAAGCTCTACCCACTACGCAGGAATTCAATCGCTGGCCACGGACGATCTGCGCGAGACCATCAGGGCCATTGTGCGCGAAGAACTGCGCAAGGTCTTGCCTTCGTCGCAGCCTCAAGTGGCCTCGATCGCCGACATCGTAAAAGAAGAGGTGCACCGATCGCTTGGAGTTCCTGAGGTGCAACCAGAACCGCCGCAGCCTCAGCCGCAAGCGATGAGCTACGCCGCCGTCGCCCGCCGCCAAGGTCCCCTTCCACGACCGCGCCAGGGCCCCGTAACGCCGCAATTCCGTCGACCACCACCGCCGCCGCCAGCACGCCCACCCGTCGCCGAGCGCAGGTACCCGAGGAAGACAGACGTTTGGCGCGCTCCTGACCACCGCCCGCTCTGCTACCACTGCGGAGAAGCAGGTCACGTCTACCGACGATGCCCATACCGAGAGATGGGACTGCGAGGTTTCGCCGTCAACGCGCTGCGTCCACAGCTTGGAGAGCGCCCACGTGACATCGCCGACTACCTCGCCGCTACTCAATGGAGCTCTCGACGACCGTCGCGTTCGCCATCACCAGGCTGCTACCTGTCGCCGCAGCGCCGACCATACACTGGCCCAGCCCGGGGCCGGTCAGCGAGCCCATATCCGGAAAACTAAAAGCAGCAACCGATGGAGGTGCGGTTGCTGTTCGTCGAACTGACGAAGATCCTCCGCCGCCGACGAATACGCTGAAGAAACCATCTCGACGACCTAATGAAGACACGCCGCCGTCCCGACGAAGTCAGCAAGCGAAGACTACACCGACGAAAGACGACGCGACGTTCCAGCTTCAGTTCACCACGACGCAGCCGTGATCCGACGCCAAGACCTAACTGCAACGCCAGACAAAGAACCACCGACCTCGATGTGCTTCTCGACGGCCACGCGGTTACCGCCTTAGTGGACACAGGGGCTGATTACTCCGTCATGAGTGGACACATCGCCGCCCAGTTGAAGAACGTTAAGACTGCATGGGAAGGCCCTCAAATTCGCACCACTGGAGGTCACCTGATTACGCCGACTGGAATCTGCACGGCAAGGATAACCATTCATGACCGGACTTACCCTGCCACCTTCGTTATCCTCCAATAGTGTTCTCGAGACGTCATTCTCGGTATGGACTTCCTGAACCAACACGGCGCAGTCATCGACCTGAAGTCGAAGTCAATAACGCTGTCGGAAGATAAAGCGATACCGCTGGAGAGCCCTCGTAGTCACCACGCCTTGAGTGTGCTCGAAGACCAAGTGAGCATTCCGCCCCGCTCCAGCATTGTTATTTTGGTCGGCACAGAAATACCCGCTGACATTGAAGGTGTCATCGAAGGCGACCAACGTCTCCTGCTAGACCGTGAAATTTGCGTCGCAAGAGGGATCGCTCGACTGCATGGAGGGAAAACTGAAGTGTTGCTGACAAACTTCAGCCTGGAGTTCAAGCACATCAACAAGGGCACGACGATCGCGTACATTGAGGAAATTGTGGAAACCAGTAATGCGTTTATCCTCTCCGATTCCGCCGCATCTACCCCGACGACCATGGTTCCCGAACCAGACTACGACATTAATCCAAGTCTCCCCGTGATTAAGCGACAGCAGCTCAGAAGTCTGCTCCGACGATACAAAGGCTGCTTTTCGACGTCATCGAGGATTCAACAAACACCAGTCGCCAAGCATCGCATAATCACCAAGGAGTGCGCTCGACCACTCCGCCAGAGCTCTTACCGAGTTTCGCCGCGAGAACGCGAAGCTATAAGACAACAAGTCGACGAAATGCTGCGCGACGACATCATCCAGCCGTCGAAAAGCCCGTGGGCATCCCCTGTTGTCCTGGTGAAGAAAAAGGATGGAACCCTGCGTTTCTGCGTCGATTATCGTCGTCTGAACAAGATCACGAAGAAGGACGTATACCCCCTTCCACGAATAGACGATGCATTGGATCGGCTCTGCAACGCTAAGTACTTCTCCTCGATGGACCTCAAGTCTGGCTATTGGCAAATAGAAGTCGACGAAAGAGATCGCGAAAAGACCGCCTTCATCACCCCAGACGGCCTCTACGAGTTCAAGGTTATGCCATTTGGACTGTGCTCGGCGCCTGCAACGTTCCAGCGCGTGATGGACACGGTTTTAGCGGGATTGAAATGGCAGACCTGTCTCGTTTACTTGGATGACGCCGTTGTATTCGCCGGAAATTTCGACGATCACCTTAGGCGGCTTGCCACAGTACTAAAGGCCATCAAGTCATCAGGGCTCACTCTGAAGCCAGAAAAATGCCGCTTCGCTTACGACGAGCTTCTGTTCCTAGGCCACGTCATCAGTAAATCTGGAGTACGCCCTGACCCGCAGAAAACAGCTGCCGTCGCAAAGTTCCCGCAGCCCACCGACAAGAAGGCAGTGCGTAGATTCCTTGGCATGTGTGCCTACTACAGGCGCTTTGTCAAGGACTTTTCACGCATCGCCGAGCCGTTGACACGTCTAACTAAATGTGATGTTGAGTTCAAGTGGGAAACGCCGCAGGCCGACGCATTTGAAGAACTCAAACGACGCATGCAGTCGCCGCCGGTACTTGCGCACTTCGACGAGTACGCCGATACAGAAATCCATACTGACGCCAGTAGCCTAGGCCTCGGTGCCATTCTAGTCCAGAGGAAAAACGGAGTCGAACAGGTGATATCTTACGCTAGCCGGTCGCTGTCAAAAGCGGAAGGCAACTATTCTACGACCGAAAAGGAATGCCTTGCCATCGTTTGGGCTACAGCTAAATTTCGCCCTTATCTTTATGGCAGGCCATTCAAAGTCGTCAGTGACCATCACGCGTTGTGTTGGCTAGCGAGTATAAAGGATCCTTCAGGACGACTGGCGCGGTGGAGCCTCAGACTACAAGAATACGACATCACTGTAACCTACAAGTCCGAACGAAAACACTCCGATGCCGATTGCCTATCACGTGCCCCCATTGACCCGCCGCCGCAAGATGACGAAGATGACGACGCCTTCCTTGGCATGATAAGCGCGGAAGACTTCGCTGAACAGCAACGGGCAGACCCGGAGCTAAAAGGCCTGGTGGAATATTTGGAAGGGCACACCGACGTTGTCCCCAGGGCATTTAAGCGCGGACTATCTTCCTTCACGCTTCAAAACAATCTCCTCGTGAAGAAGAACTTTTCACCAGTCCGCGCGAACTACCTTCTTGTTGTCCCGTCAGGACTTCGTCCAGAATTATTGCACGCCCTACATGACGATCCGACCGCTGGACACCTCGGTTTTTCCCGGCACTCTCGAGGATACAACAAAAGTATTATTGGCCGCGCCTGACCGCCAACGTCGCCCATTATGTCAGAACATGCCGAGACTGTCAGCGACGTAAGACACCGCCGACAAGGCCAGCCGGATTACTACAGCCAATCGAGCCTCCTTGCCGACCATTCCAGCAGATTGGGATGGACTTGCTGGGACCCTTTCCGACATCAACAACCGGAAATAAGTGGATCGTCGTGGCGACAGACTACCTCACCCGCTTCGCTGAAACTAAAGCACTGCCGAAAGGTAGCGCAGCAGAAGTGGCGAAATTTTTTGTCGAAAACATCCTGCTTCGACATGGCGCCCCAGAAGTCCTCATCACCGACAGAGGAACGGTCTTTACAGTGGAGATCACCCAAGCCATTCTGAAATACAGTCAGACAAGGCACAGGAGGACCACGGCCTACCACCCGCAGACAAGTGGTCTTACGGAGCGGCTGAATAAGACCCTCGCCGACATGCTAGCGATGTACGTCGACGTCGAACACAAGACCTGGGATGCCGTCCTGCCGTACGTAACATTTGCTTACAACACGGCGGTGCAAGAAACAACACGGATCACGCCGTTTAAGCTGGTTTACGGCAGGAACCCGACGACGACGCTCGACGCCATGCTGCCCCACGTCACTGACGAAGAGAATGTTGACGTCGCTAGCTATCTCCAGCGCGCCTAAGAAGCCCGACAGCTCGCCCGCCTACGGATCAAGAACCAACAGAGGACCGACAGTCGACACTACAACCTCCGACGACGCTTTGTCGAGTACCAGCCTGGCGACCGTGTTTGGGTCTGGACCCCGATACGCTGACGAGGACTCAGTGAGAAACTACTCCGACGCTATTTCGGACCCTACAAGGTCATCCGACGTATTGGCGCTCTGGACTATGAGGTCGTGCCAGACGGCATTTCGCATTCACAGCGGCGCTGCGCACGATCTGAAGTGGTCCACGTGGTGCGCCTTAAACCCTTTTACGGACGCTGCCGAACTTCGTCATTTTTGTTCTTTTCTTTGCTACGAGTGCTTTTGTTTATTACCTTCGTTTGTTTGCAGCATCGGGTCGATGCTTTTTAAGAGGGGGGTATTGACACGTGTACTTATCTTTATCGGGCGACCACGTTTTGCCGCTTAACAACTGTAATCGCACAGCGAGGGACGCGCCTGAATGTATCCGATGTTTCTGGAAAGTTATCGATGCTTCTACCCGGCTGTCTGTTGTCGCCGAACCTTGTGTTATCTGATTTCATCGCGTAACGCGAATGGTGTAGAACTTTGTGGAAGGCACACGGGTCCGAACGATTAGTCTGGAACATTCGACGACTGCTCTATAAAAGCCGACGCGCTTGACCCGCTGATCAGATTTTCGACGATCACCGACTGTGTTCGCCGCTATCGTTGTGCTTTAAGTGTAGCCTGTTTTGTGGGCACAGGTTCGCCCAATAAAAGCTAGTTTTGTCTTTCACAGTACTTTTACTGTGTTCTTTCTTCACCGTCACTACCACGTGACAATATATTGACAAGTGCTATTATGAGTGCATACAGTAAGCAACATTCCTTTTTTTGTTTAGCTTGATTTTGGGATTCTCGTTCTCAATTTTCAAAATAATTTGAAGAAATTACATTTTGTAAGGTGGCTGTATGCTGCATCAGCCGGAAAACTCAGTCACCCAAGTTATTTGCAGGGCCAGTATTCAGCGAATTCTACGGCATCCACAAAATTTAGGTACTCACTACAATACGGATTTGCAGTGTGTGCTCGTTAAAGCTATGTGAACAATTGTCCATGCATAAAGGAATCATCGTGCCGATTTTCGTTTTGGTAATGAACCCACCTCCATTCAGACTCGGTGTTGACCAGCATGTCCGCAAGGCTCTCTATCGTGCCCACAGAACCAGTTGATTTTAATACACTCTCCACGTGTGCTGGTGAAAGGCAGTTGTATAAAACCATACTGCAGTACTGCCGCACCTTGACGTCAGGACTTCTAAGAAGGACAGGGCACCTGTGCCAGAAGATGTGAACACATAAGAACATAAGGGAACGCATGAGAAGCCCGTGAAAGCAGCATCAGACAACAGATGCCATATTGGCAGAACCAGGAGCACCATAAGCAAACGGCTGAGAGAGCATGTTGCACTAATAGAGGCAACAGCAAGGCCAGAACATCGGGCTAATCACTGTGGAAAATATTTGTGTGGCTGTTAGCCACAATTTTACGACATATGTAGGTATATTAGGTAACTGACACAGACACCGGCGGGAAACACTAAACATGCTTAGACTGATAAAGTACTCTTTCAGAACTCATTAATATTATTGTAAATGCGCGACCACACGCATGCGAATTTCAAGTGACAGCAACGAACAACAAACTGGTTGCCGCGGAGGGTGATCTGTTGCCGTCACTTGTGAAGTCACCAGTTTCTGGCCAGAGAGAGAGAGAGAGTGAACTTTAATAAGCACCAGCAGTTTTGTCGGCTGGGCCTAGGCCTCCCACGATGGGACGTCGAGGTCTTGCCTCTTCGCCGCTTCGTAGGCCTGCTGGGTCGCCCAGAGTTGGTCGTCGAGGTGGGAGCTGCGCAGGGCGGCGTGACATGTCGACGAGAGGGTCACGGGATTAAGGTCTTGGTATTGGTGTTTGCACTCCCATAGCATGTGGGGGAGTGTTGCCGATTCAGTTTTACAGACCTTGCACGTCTGGCTCGGGTAGATGTCGGGATATATAGTGTGATAGCGTGTGAGGGAGGGGTATGTATTCGTCTGTAACAGGCGAAGGGTGGTTGCCTGTGCCCTGTTTAACTTGCAGTGAGGGGTGGGGAAGGTTCTTCTTGCGAGGTAAAATGACTTTACAAGGTCGTTGTATCTTGTAAGGCGGTCGCGTCCTGCGGGTGCACCTGCACCGTCTCCGGCACGGTTGACTAGTCCTCGTGCTACGGAGTGTGTAACCTCGTTGAGGTTGGTGAGGTGCGGGTGGACAACGCCGGCGTGTGCTGGGATCCAGACGAGGGTGATCTGATTTTCAGACGAATGCGGGGCTTGTCGTAAGATGCGGAGTGATTGATGGGAAATGCGACCTTTGATGTAGTTGTTGACTGCTGCGCGAGAATCGCTCACTATGGTGTGACAGGCTGGGTCAAGAGTGGCCAGGGCGATGGCCACTTCCTCGGCCGTCTCGGCATTTTTGGTAATGATGCTGGCAGCATGTCGGAGCAAGCCGCCCGCTGTGGTAACCGCCGCAAAGCGCCGTCCATCTTGGTACTCAGCTGCGTCGACGAAGGTGACGCCCGCGGTGTTGGCGTAAGCTTTGATGAGGGAAGTAGCTCGTGCCTTCCTGCGTTCTTTGTTGTAGTCTGGGTGCATGTTTCTCGGAATAGGGTCGGCGTGTATCCATTGCTGAATGTCGCGTGGTATTGGGTGTTTATCTCCATGTTGACGGTGGTAGGTTATATTAAGCTTGTTTAGAATGCTGCGACCCGTTTCCGTGAGAGTAAGCCTCTCTAGTTGAGATCGACGTTGGGCCTCGATTAACTCGTCTAGCGTGTTGTGGATACCTAATTGTAGTAGAAGTTCCGTGCTGGTGTGGTTGGGTAGTCCTAAGGCCTGCTTATAGGCTCCTCTAATGATGATGTCCAGTTTAGACTTCTCAGCTTTGTACCAGTTGAGAAAGGGCGCAACATAAGTAATCTGACAGACGATAAAAGATTGGACAAGGCGGATGAGGCTGTCTTCCTTCATACCCCCTCGCCGGTTGGTCACTCGTTTCAGCAGTCTGGATGTATTGGCGGTCTGTCGAAGGATCTTTGAGATAGCCGTAGAGTTAGCTCCGTTGGCTTCTATGGTCATACCAAGAACGCGGATGCAAGGGACCACGGGTATAGGTCTGCCATCGCTCAGGTTGAGCTCTATTTCCTCGTATTGGCGTTTAGTTGTGGAGCCCCGCGGGGGGCGTCCACGGAGTGTGGGGCGGTATAGGAGAAGCTCCGACTTTTCAGGGGAACAGCGGAGTCCCGTGCCTTCAAGATAATTTTCTACGACGTCAATGGCGTCTTGTAGGGCAGTTTCGATTTGGCCGTCACTGCCCTTTGCAGCCCAGATTGTAATGTCATCGGCGTATATGGTGTGTTCAATGCCGTCGAGTTTTTGTAGTTCTTGGGCTAATCCAATCATAACCAGATTAAACAGTATTGGGGAAATGACAGAGCCTTGTGGTGTGCCCGTGCTGCCGAGGGAGAGTTCCTCCGATCGAATGTCTCCGACCGACAGGAAGGCCTTCCGATTGGATAGAAAGTCACTTACGTAGTTGTAAGTGCGTTCTCCAAGGTTGAGCAAGGAGATGCGCTGAAGGATGGTGGAGTGCCTTATATTATCGAAGGCGCGCTCGAGGTCGAGGCCCAAGTTTCTGGCCAGCCCAAAAAATTTAACTTTTCTCATGGAAGTCTGCATGGCATTCCACCAGTTACTCATGATTGCCTAACAACTACCCAAGTATGCCACTTTGATCTGATTTTGCTCTCGCTACTGGCTCCTTGTTGGACAGCAAGACAAACAGTAAAATCAGCCTTCGCTTAGTCCCAACTCATGCTGAAGACAACATATTGTATGACCTTTTGTCGTGATTATTGTGATCAGCTGTGTGTTTACGTGCTGTTAGGCCTCAGATTCCACCGAGAGCGGCGAAATTGTTTTTGTTTGTATTTACCAGATGGCATCACCACATTTAATGCTGGCGAGGTGGAAAGCTTTTTTTTTGCTGGTGATGACGGTATATTAACCCTTTCAGTGTCATACATTCTTGGAGGTGATGAACCCCCAGTGTAGTTTTTGTTTTCTAGGATATTAAAAAACGAACACAAGGGCTTATCCTTGGCTGTGCACAAATAGAAAAATGACATGCACAATGGCGAATGCTCTTTATGTGTGGTCCTTACATTCATATCAGACAAAATGAATGTCAAAATGAATGTGGCAGGACAGAAACGTGGAAATGTACCAGTACATCATGATGCTCAAAGGGTTAAAACTAGATACAGTAAAACATTTATCTTGCAGCCCATCTGTAATTTTTTAATTCAATGCATAATTATGAAACTTTGTTGCTACTTCATGTCGTGATGGCACATCGATGTGGTTGCCCCGCACCGCGACAGAGTGCCTTTCACGTCACTTGAATATCGCATGCATGTGCTTGCCTCTTAGGTAGTAGGTTGATTATCAAAAGAGAAAACAAAGATCGAAATTCCATTTCATAAGTTTCACGCTGAACCCCTAACATCAGTATGTCAGTGAGCACCTCGGATTTTGAAGTACGTTCTCGAATTTAGGCAATTGTGTCCGAGCAGAAGTTCTCGAAGCTTGCTAAGTCTAGTCTGTGACTCCTTTAGAACGCAGCATAGTTCATCTGTCCCAATAAAAAATTAACTGGATCTGAGCAGGTGCCATAACAACAAGGAGCTACTGCATGAACATTAAGGCAGCGTCACTATGTGTCCTTTGCTTTTTTGTTTTGCATTGCTTAGCTAGCCTGCTCTTCACTGCGCCCCCCAGTATGTTTCCTGATTCCAGTCATCTTCTTGCACCTAGTCGGCTAACTCAGTTAGCATGTTACTACGCAGAACAGAAGGCTTTACCAGAAGGCTTAATATCTTACCCTGCGCCGGCAGGTCGTGGTCGTAAACGGGGTTCAGTCGCGCCCGCAAGCAGTTACATCCGGTGTACCCCAGGGCTCCGTCCTGGGGCCTTTACTTTTTTTATTGTATATAAATGATATTGGCGAAGGCCTTACTTCGCAGCTAAGGCTTTTTGCAGATGACTGCTTGTTATATAGGGTGACTAACAACATGGATGATGCCAGTCTGATTCAGGAAGACCTCAATCTAATTAGTGAATGGTGCACTAAGTGGCGCATGCAGATAAACCTAACCAAAACAGTCAACATGACATTTACTCGAAAGAAGAACCCTATAAATTTCTCTTACACCTTGAATAACAATTTAATAGCTAAAGTAACACAGTTTAAATACCTGGGTGTTTGGTACACCCCAGAATTATCATGGCAGAAACAGGTTAACTATGTAACCGCTAAGGCAGGGAAAATGTTAGGTTTTCTTCGTAGGAACTCCAGAGCATTCAGCACGTCTACACGAGAGCTGCTGTACAAGACGTACGTAAAGTCCGTCCTTGAGTACGGCTGTGTAGTTTGGGACCCTCCGACGGCACGTGACATTAATAAACTTGAGAGGGTACAGAATTTAGGTGTGCGGTACGTGTCAGGTCAATACAAAGTTAATTTCAGCGTTACGAGTGCTAAGGAAGAGTTTAAATGGGATACCTTGGAGGTACGACGCAGAAGGCTGCGACTGAAACTTTTCCATGCCATATTCTACGGTACAATTGGTATAGAAAGGGACAAATACATAATGCCGCCTCATTACCGATCACAACGCGTGGATCATGCGCTAAAGGTACGAGAAGTTCCATGCAAGACAGAACTGTATAAGAAGACATTTTTTCCAAGAACTATACAGGAATGGAATAGGTTACCTGCCAGTGTCGTCAACGTCGTGTCAAATGATGTATTTTTTGCCCTGTTGAAGTGACTCAACTAGCCCATTTCTTTTTACCTTTAGATTGAATTTGCCCATGTATAAGTTACCGTGTTTTGAAAATTCTGTAAGTTCTGTTGAACTTTTGTTGTTTTTTCTCACGTCGGGTAAAAAAAAAATATTTTGTGAAAATTTATACCTGTTCTGTTAAACCTTTCCCCCCACTGTAATGCCTTTTGGCGCCTGTGGGTAGTGAATAAATAAATAAATGAGATTGTACAAGGCCATTCACTGGTAGGAGAGATAGCAAATTAATATTAATTAATAATAATAATTAATAACTAGCACCAGTTTATATGGAAAGTCTACAGACTTATCTTTTAACAATAGAAGCCTGCCTAGAGTGTGGCATCAGCCACATTTTCCCCGCAAAACTGTGGCAATGTCGAAGCTGTGCTGGCTTGAATAATATTCCTTGCTAAACATGTATGGCCCCGTACATTCTATGATGTGATGCCTAAAAAGAAGTACTACAACTTTGATGTGTTTGCGAAATGCTAAAGAAAAAGTGAGGTAATATATTTAGGGTGTCTGCCAAGTTGACATTTCCAAATTCCCCGAGTTTTCCAGGTTTTCCCTGAGTAACTTTGCAAAATTCCCTGAGTGATGCAGAACTATGTTTTATGTCAAGATGGGCTGAAACCATATCGCCCGATGCTGTCACTCTCTAGTAAGCATATGGAAAAAAAAAAACGACTTAATACAATTTGAATACTAAGAAGTAGTGTTCTTATGTTATTCAAAAAGAGAATAGAAAGGAGGGGTTAGTAAAATGCACAGCAAGTGTATTAAAAAAATTGCAAATGGAGTCGGACATTCTCAAACACGAATAAAAAGTAGATGCATAAAGAAGCAAATATTTTCGAATATGAGCCATTCATATCAACTGATAGCAAGCTCATTGGTATGAGGCCCGAACTTTGTCACAATTTAGATTCTCTCTTGACAGCTCGTAAGTCAACCTCAACTGTTTTGATATACTCTCAGCCCGCGCACAACGCCTCAGTGTTGTGTTTCACGGCTTTAAAGAGTTCATTTTGGTTTGGATGAGGGACACCTGCATCTAGGCATCAGCCAACACTTTGTTTTTTGAGCTCAAGCTCCTTCAAAACAGCGGCAGCAAGCTTCCTTTCCCGTTCATTCCACAATGCGTAGGTCCTTTTTGTTCTTGTCCTCCTTCTGCAACTCGTTCGCCCCACGGCCCATTTGAAATATCTTCGTCAGTTCCACAATCCACGCCCGATTTTTCGAACTTCCTAGGGGCCGCGAAAACGTCCGAAAGATCGGTCAGTTGGAAAAAATAAATGCATGTCATTTACTGCCCTTAGGGGCTCAAACCGCCACATGCACATTCGAAAACGTTCTGAAGGCCTTTCCGTACACGTATTAGGCATATCGATGCTCGTACTGTGACAGGAAATACCGGATACACGCGTGTATAATTAAGGAATACATACTGTGTCCCGTGGCAATAGCCCCTTTCAAAGCTTGTTATGCTTCACTGCAATACGTTTGCGTATGCTTCACCACGTAACATTTCTGTATAAAGGCGAAGCTGACTTTCAGGAACCGGCATTATGCAACGCACCGTGCTTTCCAAGCTTCTAAGCCAATCGCGAGGACCATAGAGGCGGAGTTCGTGCCATTGCTGACAGCAGCGAACTCTTTCAATAAAAAAACACGGCACCCAACGGCAAGAAGCTTCACAGCGAACGACGAAGCACCTAGGCCTAGCGCTACCAGTGGATCTGCTTGCGAGAACGCCGGTTCGAGGCGACGAGGTAATCAAAATGGCAGCGGTGATGGCTTTCATTAATGCAGTTTCGGACCTGCGGTCACGGCAAAACGTCCGGAAAATCTGTCGGCGAAAAGTTCTCGCGTCCGAAATTTCGGACGTTCTGATACATTGGTGGTGCCGCGAAGCCATCCAAATTATCGGGAATCCGGAAAGTCGGTCGTTGACTGTACACTGGCAACTCCTCCAGCCGACGACAGGGCGTCAAAGACGAATCATTACGATTCCTGTCTGTTACTCGAGCCAGCATTACCGCGACTTTCAACCCTTTCAATAAAATTACAGATAGTTTTCCCTGATAGAGGCACAAATTCCCTGATTTTTTCCAGACTACTCAAGATCTCTGAGAATTCCCGGTTTTCCCTGTTGGTAGACACCCTGTTAATATTACTGCAAGTAAAAAATAGCTGCTTAAACCTCATCAACAAATTTGCAGGTTCTGATGATGCTTTACTGGCTAACAGAAGCTGTTCAGAAAAGTGCATTTTGCAAAATGCTGTTAAGAATAAAAGCCCACAGTTATTAACACTTTCAGTGCAGCATGGGTCACTAATAAACCATCGTGGGTGTTGTCCCTGTGCAGCCATGCAGGTGCTTCTATAGTGTTCAAGCAATATCTCTGAAAAAAATCACTGCATCATAAGAATACTGTAGCTTCTGATTGGCTGTCTGGCTACGTCATCTCCCTTAGGTTGCAAGGTGCACAACTCATTGGTGGGTCAAAAACACATTTTGCTGTTATGACATGGGACAGACAGCAAAGGTTGTGACGCGCCAGTATCGGGACCACACAAACTGAATGGCCACGAGTTAATATGTTATTTCCATGCCAACCACACATCCTATTTTGCTTTGAATGGACAAACAATTGACCACAGGTAAGCACAAACAGCCATTCTTACATTTGGGATTCCTGGGCCATCAGCAATTCCCACACAAGGTTCTCACTGGACTGGTGACTACACACAAGGTTACCCAGGCACTGTAAACTGCATCTAAGCCCAACCACACACTCTGAAAAGAAAAAAATAAGATGCGAGAACAAGCAATGACATTGTTACATGGGTGCTGATAACTAAGCTTATCAATCAAAGTTAGTTAATGAGCTTTGAGAGTAAACAGCTTTCCTCATATTTCATTATCTTTAAACCTTGGTCAGTAACTTTAGGGAACCATTTCCGAGGCTTGATTTGGTCGGAGAGTCACGCTAAATATGAATGTTGCTGACTGAACTATTCTTCCACTCATCTTGGCAGAAACACATTGACCTCGTGTCTTGTGAATGGCTGACACATATGCTTTTGAAATGTGTCTGCTTTGGCAAGCACCGATCAATACAATTTTGGGCAAGTGAGATCAGAGTAGAAAATCATCACCAGTTCGCTGTGGACAAGCTGCGAAAAAGCCACATTTAATGCTGGCAAGCTGTGGCCTTGGCCTTTAATGGGAACTTGTGCACACGGACTGCATGTATAATATTTGGAAAACGTAAAGCTTTGAGGAAAAAAGACAGGCTACCATAACTGCAATGCTTTTAGATGCCAGTATTTATTTTTAAAAAATAGCACACGGACTGCATGTATCATATTTGGAAAACGTAAAGTTTTGAGGAAAAAAGACAGGCTACCATAACTTCAATGCTTTAGATGCCAGTATTTATTTTAAAAAAAAATAAACATGTTTTTTTTAAAAAGGATACACAAACTTCCTCAAATAAGCAGGTATGTCAGAATTTCAAAAAAAGGGAAATAAGGCTAAGACTGCAAAAACCAAACAATTAGGTCTCACCTTTCGGTGATGTCTATTGTTTCATGATTATTATGTCCAATTCCTTTAAAAATGTTATTTCACCAAACAACAATGACTATCATGCATGCACCTTTATGATCAGTGCTTCAATAGTATCACTTTTAGCATCAAGCATTTATATGTGCAGACAGTTTGGAAGAAGTAAATGATATAGAGCTAACTATATGCAAAACAAAGAAATGCAAGTAAAAATCTCAATCTTAGATGGAAAGCCGCAGTGACCCGACTTGCGCCCTCAATTCTGATGAAGCAATCACG
Organism: Dermacentor albipictus; assembly: GCF_038994185.2. Lineage (NCBI taxonomy): Eukaryota > Metazoa > Arthropoda > Arachnida > Ixodida > Ixodidae > Dermacentor > Dermacentor albipictus. Next base: position 111,528,493 of record NC_091825.1, on the reverse strand, counting down.
ACTATCATGTGCCTTTATAACGAAGTACACAGAAAGCAGCAAAAAGAAAGATTACCATTCAGGCTGCTCCAAAACGTATGACTTGTAAGAACAAGCTTTTATATGTGTAGACACTTTTATGAAGAAACTATATGCTACAAAGCTAATTATGTGCAAGACAAGAAAAGCTAATACAAATATCAATTCTAGATTGGAAGTTGCAATTCCTCCAGTTTTGCCTACAATATCTCCAAGATGTTTTCTTTGGATTCATGTTACCGTTTTGAATTGTGCTACCACATGCTTATCCTATTTAGACCTAAAGAGAGTTAGTGACACAGCGCAACTAGTCTATTATGAGCCTGAAAAACCCTTCATTTGGTCAACTTGCACAGGTACATCTTGACTGCAGCATGTCCATGTGCATGGACAAAGTTACGTCTCTCATGTTTTGTTCAGGTAGAACCCTCTCTCTAATGTTTGCCTAAAGACACAGATAAAGCATAATGTTGTGTGGCCTTCATTGGGTATACAATCTCGTTCCAGACTGCAGTGTAACTTTTTGGCATGTTGGGCACACTACATGAGTGTTTTACAGTGAAGCCGTATATGACTAGCGTTCCGTGCATTTTTGTTCTCCATGAACAAAAACTATCATCATCAATGGCTCAAACCCCCCTAAAGCATTCATGCTCCCATAAGCAAGCAAAAAATGCAATGGCTCATAGCTCCATATGGCAGAGGCTACAAGCACTCAGCAAAGTGAAGCGAAAAGTGCTTAAATTCTTTCCAGTCACGCATACAACATATAGAACAGCATGTCAAAAACTGTCATCATCAATGGCTCATAACCCCGTGAGCAATGGCTCATACCCCCGTAAGGCTCATACCCCCGTAAGGCTCACATCCCCGTAAGGCTCATATCCCTGTAAGCAAGCAAAAAATGCAATGACTTGCATTTCTGTAAGGTTCATGGCTACTCAGTTTGCATGTATTAGCTGTGATGACACTACCCCTATGGTCATTTTCAGTGATTTCAACGTGTATGTGTCGGTACCAAAAAGGGAGCGGTTTACACATTCCGTGTTGCAGACATATCCCTAGCGATGCCATACTGATCCGGCCCAACCGACCGCCCAGCGGCGTACGTGCATCAATTTGACATTATGAAAGAATGTGATTGCAGTCGCGAGTGAAATAATGACCACCGATCAAGGCAATAAATGAGTGTGCGTGCCTTTCGTCACAATGACCACCCATCAAGACAATGAATTAGTTTGTACCATTGTTCAAAATTGTGTGTCACCTCCGTGTCATGTGCTAAACAGCTTTGCTGGTCAACCACCTTCACAGAGTGGAATGACTTATGATTTTTCATAGTTATTAATGACACCATGGTCTCACATGGAGTGGTATCAATTTTCTTGAAAATCATTGGCAACAAGATGAATAAAGTATACTGATAAATAGTGCCTTATGTACTGGCTTCCAATTACAGAAACATTTTGTTCACCCATGATTATCATTTCAATTTTTAAAATAACAAATGCCAATGTGCACAGCGGTGACCATGAGGTCTGACGAGGATATACAAGAGCTATTGCAGTTACCAAAACTGCCACAGGAATAAAGCTGAAGATTACAAACCAGCATGGGATGCATCCTTGATATGAAGCTCACAGAGGCCCTTTACCAGAGTCTTTAGGCTTTGCATTAGCAGATCATTCCTGAAACAAATGACATGGCATATATGGTATCGGACTGGCATTTAACATGAAGATATGCCATATTATAGCACCCTAAAGTAGACTCCCTTGATGCCTTTAATGCAACCATCACCATATCAACCCATAGACAACCTAAAAGTCAGGATTTGAACTAAATGCACAAGGATCCAACAAAAAATCTAGCTACAATGCCTTGGTGTTTATCCATAAATTTAGTTTTAACTATAGTGTCCAATTCTAACTACGTTTAAAGGGGAGAATTGGCTGCACAGTTAAATAAGATGTGCTGGGTATTACATGGTCAGGAGAGTCTGCAGAGCTGAACAGGTTATAGCTTATACTTATATACACTTCTGCTAGGATTAAATACTGATAAGATAAACATGTTTTCACAGTCCCTTTATGTTTGTCCCAAGGAGAGTCAGCCAATATGAAGAAAAAAACCCACACAAAGCAGGTATGATATTTCTTAGCAATGCCTTTTTTCAATACTTATGCCTTTCTGTGTTTTTGGCATTTGTGAGTGGTCACCACTCAGGTCCCCACTCACGAATGCAAAAAGGCATCAGCATTGAAAAAAGTCTCGCTACAAGATAGGGTCCCAGGATACATCCAGACTTACTGACTAGAATTGATCCTTTATGTCAACTTCAGTGAAAACTCCTTCATCATCGCAGCAGGGTCTGTCTTCAAGACATACAGCGGTGTACGAGCATGTTTAATGTGGATGTGGAGATTATGTGCAACAGTGACAAGCATGAGTGAACATAATCGCACAAGGCACATGTGATTACCTTGCAGTAAAAAAAAAAAAAGCCAGCGCTGCATCTAATATTGATCTGAAGGATAGTCCATGCTGCCATGGTGAATGAGTTTTCACCATGCTGGAATTCTGATTTGCAGGTTTTGCAGTGAGGGTCTTGTAGTCATTAGCAGCACCACTAGTGCCCCTGTATATAAACCAAAGAGTTAGCTGCTTAAATGCAATGGATAAGAACGTACCTGGTTGCAGTGGCTGCATTTTCGGGGGAACCAGCGAAAGCATTTCGCAAGAAGCGAAAGAGGTCAGCTACCGCCTCCCATTTTACATCCTCGTCCCAAGTGGCAGCGAGCTCCTTGGCAATGGCTTGCACTGAGCTCCATGTTTCACTGGGCACAGGTTGCCCGCTGCAAATGCAGAAGTGCCACATAAGAGCTATACTTGCCTGCTCACGACATATCTGAAAATTCTGAACGTACATTTGGCTTAAGTTCAAATGCAAACAAGTCAAAAATGAAAAGAATGCATTGCTGTGTTTCTCTGTTCATCAGCATTTCTAAGAGTGGCTAAATTCAGGCTTCATAATGCAGATTGGGGACTGCACCACACTTAAGAAACTTGCTGCATAGTGAATGCACATCACATTCCCATGTAATTATGCTCAACCGGTTTTCTCATCATACTTTTCGTGCCCGCTTTGCGATATGTACGTCCACCAATTTGATGCTTTCTTTCGAAGATAAATGAAATGAACTTTATGGGAATTTGGGTTTTCAGCAATTAACTGCCTACCAACTTCCAGGAAGACTGCAAAACATGGTGATATGACAACACTATGGCATTGCAGCCAGTTTTAATATAGACAGTAACTATGACCACACCCATTGCACTATGCAGCACAGGTCAGTTACCTAGTGTACCACAATATTACAGCTATGATAGAATCCAGTGGCACAACTGCTGTTGAAAGCCAACATCAATGCACAAGACAAATCATTCTGTTAATTTTCTGCTAAATGTTGTCATACAAAGTAACACATTTTGTTTTCATCGTGGGCTGAAATTGCATGGCTGGATCTGAAATTCATGAGACAGATTGTCAGATAGCAATCACATATCATTTGTTGCCAATCCCTCTGGAACCGCAGGCTTTCTCTCTCACTGACATTACCATTCCTATGACATCAGTGACGAGTCATCCACAGAGGATGACAAACATATTTTTGCGAAATAATGATATCTATAGCTGTGCTCACATAAATATAACAGTACTGCATGGCTCAGTAGCTCCTGCATCAAACACCACACCTGTGTAAATGCAATAACTTTCTATGGGCATGTACTGCATTACACACCAGACAATGATACTTTGAGACAGAGCTGTCACCCTTAGAAAATTGTTTGCTTAGTAAGGGATCTTTATTTTAACACACCCTATTGACAGGGGCAGAGCTAGCCATAGTGCTTAATTACCAATGAAGGTTTTTGTTTTCTCTGGATGGCAGAATGGAGAAAAGGAGTCCTAAACAAGTTTTTCAAATAGTGATCACGGTTTCAACAGTTCCACTGCACGAGGCTTGCTTTTCTGTCCCAACTATAGGAGTGTATTTGTAACCTGGGGTGGTATTGTTGAGCTATCCCTTTTGGGGATATGATCACTTTCATATGATATTGTGTTGCATAAGATATGTTGAAGTATGCTGCCAACAGGCACAGTGCAAAGAGCTTCGCAAAGTGCCAGTATCGCTGTCGACCATATACTGTGCTGTGCTACGACTTCCTGTGCCAAGCTGAGCAAAATCTCATGAAAGTGATGGTATCCCTGAATATGACAGCTCGAGAATACCGCTCCAGTCCATTCATGCAAAAGGTTGGCACATGGCATGAAGAAGACGCGATTGTGTGTTGGCGAACACAGGGCTCTCAAACCCTTGCACCAACGCACAGAGCTGAAAGCAATGTCAGCACCAGTTTAAGTTTACATAAAGCATTTCCACAGTGGCATACGATAATATGCTAAATGTAAACTGGGGTGTGTCACATTGATGTGATGCGGTATCGTTACCATTCATCTAAGAGCAGTTCCTACCCACCATGTGACGGTGATACGGCAACATGAAAAGAATGGTAGCCATCTGCTCTACCAGAAAGTATGTTAAAGAACTTCTGCTTGTGTGTTCACACAGCAGCACGACATTACTTCTGTGCGACCTTATAAAAGCATAGATGAGGAAATTGTGTACGCATACGTGGATAAATATAGCCAATTAAAGAAACCTAGCCACAGTGCATTACATAGTGTTGTACTAATAAACAGAGCTTCAGAAAAAGAAAAGCTGCAGTGAAGAGCAGCTGTAGATAAGTCCATTCACATTCCATGTTTCAACTATACTGAATGGCAATTGCCATTCAGTATAGATTGCCCAGGGACAGATGCAAATTCAGATGCTTGTTGAAGAGTTGTTGAAGAGTTGGAAACAACATTGATCGCAGTGACCATGGTAAAAAAAATCTATAAGACAGCAGAGTTGTGTTACTGCTTTCTGCACAAGTTTCCCACAATAAGAGTGACCTTGTCCATTCATAACTTTGCTTGAACATTCATTGCGAAGAAAGCCCCTATGTGGGAACTGAAATGTCCTGAATGTTCTTCTACACTCCTTTCCAACTCAGGCCGGCATACACATTCTTATCATGCAAGCAATTGGTGCTAATGGCACAAAACAGCAGGGCAAGTGCATTAAAGAATCAATTTAGAGATAAGAAAGGCCGCTACCATCACTATGTATGCATAAAAAAGACGAAATTTAGCGGATGCAATTTACAGTCACTATATTTCTACACTAATCAAGATCTTATGCCTCCAAAGTAATGACAAGTAAACTTGGGTATATGGTCATATTGGAATCAAAGACGTAGTTTTTATCTTTGGTCATTATTATGTATCGCCCAGATGTACCTTTTCTGCTCCCAACTGCATATATTGGCATCTTTTTCTGTGTACTAGCACTATTTTTGTCAAAGGTGAACTGCAATATCCAAGCAAGAGATAGCACTATCCTATCTTTTGGTATGCATGAACCCAAATGCAAGTAACGCATCTTTCTTATGGAGAAAGTGCATATAATTGTGTTTCAGTAACTGCTCAGTATGAAAGACCAAGGACAATGCTGAAATGTTCCTTTGATCTATATGCACCAAGGGCTTCTGCTGCATACCTAACAGCTACAAAGAAATGGCCATTAATTGTACAAATAACAAACAAACTGAGGAGTCAAATGAATAAACATGGTTGTCCTAACTGCCTTGCATAGAGACATGATAATCGGAGCTAAATTGCGCTCAAAATTTCCCTTTCTGACAAACCATCACTTAAGGAATGGCCGATACAGCGGCAAACATCACAATGAGACCGTAGCCAATGTGCCCGTAAATTGCAAACAACAATCAGATGCTCTAGTAATCTGGCCCAAGACTACAAGGCAGTGCTAGAGAGTCAGTGACACACCAGTCGGATGCCAAAAAGTTTGTTTATTTGTGAAGACACTAAAGAGGATATAAAAAATAACATTTGGCATCATCCAAAGAAGGCCTCACACAGGTTATCAAAACTATGCACCACACATGAAAATTGGCAGTGTAGCAGCATCCAGCAGTGGGCCACTGCGTCTCGAAAACCCAGCTCATGCACCAGACTACCGGCAGACGATACTCGCAACAGTGTACACGTACAAGCTCTTAAAAACATGTAATTGCATACACAACATGGAGGTTACACAGTATATCCACAGTGTGTTGCCAAGAATTCATCTCAGTTGCAGCAGAAAATAAAGTTGATGCAGCAACTTCCAGTGAATGTCCCACGAAAGTAATGTCCCACCAATTAAACAGAATTGATAAACGTATACATAGAGCATTCTGCAAGTTCCTCGCAAAGCAACTACCTTAATTTTTGCTGTCCAAATGTAATCCCTGACAAAGCTGGCTTGCATACGGAAAGTTAATGCATAGGGAACACATCTGTCAGAATTGAAAACGAATACTTGGCCATTCTGAATGGTTTACATTATGTATATTAAAAGAAATAAAATGTTATAGATTTGTAAATGTAATAGATATTGAAATACTGCTAGTGCTGTACAGTTGTCAACAGATATTTAGGACGTGGATGGGCCCGCGCGATGGTCAGAAAAAGATAATTTCGAGAAAAAATTTTGTTCTTGAAGCACCAGCCACGCAGAAAATGCATTCATATTTGCTCAGCTTTCTGCTTCAGTAAAATTATGTCTGCTTGAAATTTTGCAACGGTGAAAGCTGTGAAAGCGTTTCACGTTCGCCCATCGTGCAGCTCTACCTGCTTAACCGCAGTTTAGGTTGTTTTGCTCAAATTCACTTCCAATTTTTCTGCCTACACCCGAGTTAACCCCTTTCTTTCCAGTAAGCACACAAACTTGGCAGGCACGCACACAGCAGCTACAGGCCGGTCACACATGAAGCCAAATGCCACATTTAGTATTGTCTTCGGTACAAAACCATGCACATGATCTCAAGCCTGATCACTGATGAAGCATTCGGGTAAACACAAAGGCAAGCTTCCCATCACAACTTGCCACCACCACGCCATCAGCCAGCGGTGACATTGTGTCATGGTCGTGCTGCTTAACAATGCCTAGGCTGTTAGGCCTAACCAGTGCTGCTCTGTCCCGTGTTGGCGACTGAAGATATTAGAGACCTTTAGTTTATGGGAGGCAAAGGTCTTGCATTCTGCTTGTACAAGCCAGCCACTTGGGCCTCGGCTAACCTAAGCAGACTTTGGGTTCATGGATACGCAACTCACTTGCATCCCCTACTCTAAAGCTCTCTTGACATTCAGGTGCAGAGTCAATGTGACGAGATGTATTCACAGTGGCTGCACAACACACACATAGCTGAAAAAGTGCATCACCAATGAAAGCAAGGGTATCAGCAGTAGCTTAAATCACACCAACTTCATTTATGGACACCATCCTGGTGTCATCGCAAACACAGCTCACGTCCAAAAAATTAAGCAACGCATCATATGGCATATGAAATTTAGCCACCTTATATGCATAGGTTTTGTGAAGAAGATGACAGTTCCTTAGAGAAGTCCAAATAATCAGCCAGCAACTGTACTACTACTACTACTACTGTTAGTAACAAATTTTCAAACTCTAGCTTAAAGTGCAGCTAGAACACATGGTCAAGGTCATCAGGTCATGACAAAATTTACAAATGTAATAGGAGCTTAAAACCACTTAAGACCCACAGGCTGGTAAAAAGTAGACAGCGCAACATTACTACACTAAATTAAGTTACATTGCCACAAAATATTTTTTTATGGCAAGAAGGCACCAAAACAAAAAGTGCCAGAAAGAAGGTGGCATAACAAAGGTTTAACAAAGGCATTTCTTGGGTGAGTCACAGTAGCACACCAAGTCTTTAGCTATCTTGCACTGTTCTCATGCAATGAAAGTTCTTTGCTACTCAAAGACAGCCTTTTCAGTGTTTGTGGTTCCAAGTGGAAATGCATACTTCAGATGTCTATGCAGCAAGCACAAACACTGAAAAGGCTATTTCTGAGAAGAAAACTAGATCCATCACAAGCTCATCGCATGAAAACGCTGTAAGCTAGCAAGCTAGCTAAAGACTTCCTGCGTTACTGTGATTGATGCAAGGAAAGGTAGAGGCATTGCCAGAATGCTGCTCGGGAAACAAGATCGGGAGCGCAGAGAAAGCGTCTCCGACCTCAAAGCTTATGCTCTGCTGATTGCCATCACTGGCTGCAAGTAGACCACAAAGATAGGGTGCTGTACTTCAACAGGGAGCACTGACAAAATGCTTTCAATGAATAGCATCGACAATTTTCTAAGAAAAATAAAATTAACCAAGCTGCATTTTCTTTTTAGTTTAAATGAAATAAATATTTTGTTACTTTACTGTTTGCAAATAGTGTCTGTAACTACTCAGACCTGGTACAATGTTTTGACAGTAGTGGCATGAAATCGTGTTTTACATTAATGTTTTCTACTTGGTTAAGGGATGCTTTCCATATTTTAGGGCTCTACTTGATCACCTTAGATTTACATAATGTTTGCCTTTAGTATCCCTTCAAATGAGTGTCTCATAATTCGATCTGCCGATAATGGAAGGGCGAAAATGACCAGTACGCATATCCAAGAGGCACCTAACCTTTCCAGTCAGTAAAAATGAGATGGTACATGAACTTGGTGATGTTACCGACACTATTATCGCAACCAGCACACATATTGCTTGTTCATTTAGCAAGGCTTCGGAACACTCGCAACACCAACTCAGCAAATGCAGTACGAATTTCCAGTGCTGCTAAAAACACATTCTCACCCGCTGTGAGAATCGAAGATGTTCATAAAATGAAAAAAACATTCGCAATTAAGACCTTTACTTTAGGCTGCCAAATATAAAACATGTTAAGGATGCATGCAAAAAAGAAAGATCGAAGAGAACATAAACGAGGCTTCCACAGAGACACTTGTTCCGGAAAATCATAGGTGTATATAGAAGGGCTTGCTAAGCACAAAAGTTACTGCACGAGATAAGTACATTAGGAGCACCGCGCTCGGGCAAAACTTACAAAAACCAAAGGAGTAAACAAAAATGTTTACAAGTCTAAGTTTAGAAGTGATAGCGCTTTTGCATATCACAGCTAAACAAAAGTAAATTAAGCCACAAGAGTGTTCAAGCAAACAAATAAAAATACATTACATGAAGACAGTGTGAAACACTTAATGTTTTAGCAAGCTTCTGTTGCAAGTAACGAAAGGCCTACATCATGAAACAATCTCCAAGAGCCCGAGCGTTCTTTCAAAATGAGCAGCTGTGTGACCTCTTAATAATGCATAATACGGAGCTGAGAAGGAGTGTTGAAAACAGCCAATCTCATAACTCTGGGCAGCATACACTTAAAACAACAGATTTAACGCAATGCTCAAAAATGGATGAAGGCACAGTACTGTTCTTTCAACTTCGCAACACTGCCAAATGAAAAACGTCATTCTTTAGAAAAAAAAAGAAAAAAGAACAGTATGCAAGAATTGATAGGCAATGAACTGAGCCCATTGCAGGCATAGAGAAGTGACTGTTGCAATTCACCCAGATGTTATAGCAGCTCATTACAAACAGATGTCAAACCACAAAGAAACCAACAAAACACTGCACAGAGATCAATCCATAACTGTAGATCACTTCAATCAATCACCTCTACTAGCTTGACTAATTCAATTGCAGCCAGCAATCTGATTGTCTCTCAAGCAGCTTCATTGCGCCAATTTTGTTGCAGTAAAAAGACTTCTGGCCCCTTACAGGCAGTAAATGCACTTTGATGCAGTGGTTGCTTGTACTTAGTTAAGGCCAGGTCACAAACAGATAACTCAGGTGAAAGCTTAAGCCCCACAATCAAGCTGGAATTCTTGTTTCCTTGTCTTTTTGCATATAAGGGCACATCGGAATAGCTTTAGATGTCTGGGGCACTGATTAGTCTGCAAGCCCATCTTAGACAAGGCATGCATATTGCAAAATTCGTTCCCATGCTGAGAAACCTGCTTTGTTGGAGCAAATTGGTTTGGCCACAACCTGACTTAGACTGTATTGTGCGCAACTAGAAAAATGGCATATTATTGGCAAGGCAAGTGGGATACTTTATATGCATGCTGAACTGACGTGCTTGGTGGATGCTAGATTTCTGCAGACGCTAAGTCCTAAAAGATAATCAAGGGATAATTCAGACAAGAAAAGTATGTCGCCAAAGATGGCCACACAACACCAACAGCTGCACAACTGTGTCCTGCATTATTGCTGGCAATTTGCACTGCGGGAAACCCTGTCAAATAAGCCTTCCCCAAGAATGCTACATGCAGAAATGCATGTGAGCAATAATACTTAAATTAATGCCTACAAGGTAGGCAATGAAAAATGAAGATATCCTGGTACAACACATGCTTGTAGAAGAGCCAAGAATGAAGGTATGTAAAAAACTGACAAATCTACCTTCACAATGAATCAAAGCAATTAGTAAGAACACGCAATTAAGAGGGATGCGAGTTAGCAAAAGAGCTAGAAAACTTGAACACTGTTCTATGCATTTTACAAAAAGAGAGAACCCTCAGTCAGTTATTGATACCACTGTCTGCTGCTTTGCAAGTCTGACAGTGTCAAGAAAATGCGCACACACAGGAATAGCTACAAATAATGTGGCAAAACATGAGATCTGAACAAAAAAATAATAATAATGATGCTGCACAAGATGCATCTTATATATTACACCTGACAAATACACAAGGACCAAACACTGGAAGTACTGGTTTGTCCAGTGAGCAACACAAGGGCCATACAAGGCCAGGAACCACGCTTGCCAACCTTGGACAAAAGGAATTTCCGGAATGGCACACATCAGTACATCACCCATGTCACACTTTGAGGGTAGTTCCAACTACTTGAAACTTTTGATAAAGAAATCAGATTCTGAGATGCACAAAAGCAAGAACGAAAGACTAAGCTGCTTCTGATGAACTGAGGTGTTTGTTTGCCACACTTGTTCAGAGTTTAACAGTGTCTACTTAAACGATGTGCAACACATTAAATTACCACTAATTTTGTCCCACTTCAATGTCAAAATGTAGGTCACCTCAGTCAGAAACAGACAGGGTTCTAAAGTTCTCTTTCCAGCACCAATTTTCAGTAGATGCTTTGATTAAATCAGCCAGAGTAGCATGGGTGACTCTTGAAGTGGCCTATGAAAAGGCAACCATCTTGCCTCCGGACCTATATCATTATCACAGCCCAAGGCACAGAAGCATAGTTCAATGGGAGACAAAACCAGCCAGCGTATCGATGCTAACAGGCAAAGTGTCTACATAAATAATGACTGCATAACAACATTCCTTAATGCAAGGAACGTCAACATGGCAGTGCAAAAGAACAAATGATGAGATGCACAAGGAAGACTGCCTGTCCACCAACGCTTTGTCAATGTTTATGCCCACGGGGCAGCATGCGATAACAGCCGTGGCAACAATCAACGACGGCACATTCCCGACAGTTTGAATGTACGACAAAAATCTCCTGCCAGTTTTGACAAAAGATGAGCAATTCGAGAACTGCAAGAAACAAAAAGAAAAGTTGTGTGTCATCAGCAGAATGAGCATAACATGTCCAAAGGCTTTCAAGAGCCAGCTCCTCTGCTCACCAGTTCTTCCAAATGTAAAATAGAACACCCACGCACACAGCAAAGCCTGCGGCTGTGATGGCCAACTTGGGCAGGTAGCTTGTGAGCACGGCTTCCCATCCACCATGCTGGAGCACCCAGCAGCAGACGCGGTCACGCAGGAAAGCCCACACCCAGGCAACCACTTGCCATCGCAGCCCTCCCACAGAGCACCGGACAGACTTGAGGATGAGGTCGCTGCAGAAGAAGAAAAACGTGACGAGTCTCTCACGGCTGAACCCGTCTTCGAAGAGCTCGAGCATCAGTGTCATGAGGTTATCTCGGGTCAGGCTCGAGATGTCCAGCGAGTCAGCTTCCTGTCGAACACGTATGCGTTCCCTGCTCTGTGAAAAACGGTCGGCAAGAGCACGCAGCTCACGACCCATGTTGCGGTAGACGGGGTGGAGGGCCTCGGCCTCGGTGCGGCTGTGCGGAGTGCCAATGTCTTCTTCGTCGATGGTGTGACTGTACACCATGTCCCCGATGGACTCGCCGCCAGCTCCGGCGTCCATGGCTCCTTGCTGTGCCACCTGGTAGTCCACAAAAGAGCTGAGAAGCACTCTGCCTTCCTCCCGTGTCTCCTCGTGCGTGGGTGTGTTGCGTAGCAGCGGGAGGGGAATGCTCATCTGTGTCTGCAGAGGCAGCAGAAATGGTCGTTGTGTGCCAGTGGGAGTTGATCTGCCTCCGTTGGCATCTGCAATTACCAAGAAGGCCATCAGACATCCTTTGCACAAATGTCTCATCTTCAAGACATATGCTCCTATGCATAGCCAAGTCATCTACACCTACATAAGTATTATCAATGCATAACAAAAAAGAGACGAGCAGGGCACTTTAAAGGGCCCAGGTTACTAAATTTGTGTAGCAGAAAAACAAAAGGCAATACTACTGTAATACATTACATCTCTCTTGACAATAAACCGAGTTTAAGTATCGGGGCTTTTCAGTTGAGAACCTAGAAAAATCTCTCATAATCTTATAATAATGCATGCGTATTTCTACAGACTATGCAAGAAATATCTTACTGAAGTTGCAAATCTGAATACATATGCAGCACTGACGCACACACATAAGCCAGTCACTAGAACAACCAGGAATCAAAACCGTAATTCACTGAAACTGTTATTGGCAACCCTGACACTCGCAAGTGTCACAAAACAGGTCGATTTGCTAGCCAAGATACGGAAGGCAGACTATTGGCACAGACAAGAAGCGGTTGAAGTGCAGCCCTATTTGAATATACTTGTGGCCATGGTCAGGCAGTCAGAGTACAATAAAGCATAAATATGTGAATGACTGTGCTAGTTTTCACAAATAAAAAATGCAGACAGTTTTGATGAAATTACAAGTTCTTTGAAACTAAACCAGTCATTTACAGCAAGGCAGTGAGAACATACAAAGGAATTAAGGCTTGGAATTCCCAGGTTATGCTGAGGCACCTGAACAGCATAGTGCACTCTTTTTTTGTGCTTCTTTGAGCAAGCCTGCTGGCCATCCCCGCATTAAACGGTTCTTACAGCCCCTAGGGCTTCCCATTTCACAGCCCCACTTGCTAAATGCTCTCAAGTAACCTCAACCCAGTTCTATACCTAAGTATTCTGAAAGCCTTATTGAATTGTCACAACACACTTTTGCATGAGATTCCATCACATAAGCAACTGCTCTGCTAAGCAGAATTCCTTGTAAATAATAATAATATTCAATCCGGCCTTTCCATGCAACAATTATTTAACATCAAATAACGACTATTCAATGCCAACTCATGGGAAACCAAAAAGATGCCCAAACATAGAAATAAAGATGAACAAGAACTTGCAGGGCTTTAACGAAGGCAGCAAAGGGGCAAAAGGTCAGCTGAAAACCACACCCCCAAAAGCAAACCCTACCTATGTGCAGAGACTACAGGAAAAAGTGGCACAAGAGAGTTGCAGCCCTTTTGACATGCGCTCGTGTTGCAAAACACTTACTCCACAATGCCATGCGACGGATACGAGTGCGACAGGCGCCTTTCGTGGAAGTGCCAATGGAAAGCTCATCACCACTAACGTGACTCTGAATCACTGCCACAACCTGCTCTCTTTCCACAAAACCTTGGCTTTTGGAATGTGTTTCACAGCTTCCTTTCTGAGTAAACAATGCAGGGGGGGGGGGGGGTGCACTTGAGAGAATACTAGTCTTGGCTCGCTTGTTGCAAGCATAATGAGCAGCACATTAACATGACGAAACAAAAGCAAAGAACTTATTCGATCTTGCATCTGCAGGTTAACACAAAAATGTGATCATTACTTTTGTCGCAAAAGGGAATGCACTAAATGAACAAAAGCAAGATATTAACCCTCCCTCTCCTCTCCCCCGCACAACCACATGCGTTTTTACTGACATTAACACCATCTTTTCTAAAAACCACAGTGTTAACACTATTCACGTTCACTTTTGAACACGTGTAAACTTCTTCGCACTCCTACAATGAATTTAATTGCCTTGGAAAGTGGTTGAACATTTGAAAATAAGGGGGGGAGGGGGTGAAACATTTCTTATGTCAAGGAGCATTATGGCACATTGGATTATCACATTTGAGCTAATGATGTCTGCAGGGAATGTCAGTCCAAAGTGGACAGGAAGGAATTGACTGTACGTAGACGTAGGCCAAAGGGTAGCAGAAACAACGGCAGTGCCCAAAACGATAACGCCTCCAGCAAATTCGACCACCTGTTCACGGCGATATATCACAAACTCGGAGCTTGCGTCGCACCAAGACCTTTACCTCACCTGACCCCCTCCCACAACGGCCGCTGTAGCACAAACAGGTCTCACCCTCCCCCCCACCTCACCCCACCCGTCTACCCTTCGGAGCAAAAACCAACCAAAAATCTTCAAAGGCCTCGACAAGGGATCCATGCACCAAGCGCATCCCCACAGAAAAAGAAAGCACGTGCTCCGATGACTCCTCTCACGTCGCCGAAAGCAAAGAAAACAAAAGTAAACAAAGAAACCACCTCCTCTACTCCCGCCGCGCAATCAAACATCGCCGCAAGCAATGCTGAGAAAAAAAATAAAATGAAGGATAACGCGGTGGTCGGGAGTACAGGCGGCAGCGGCGCCTGCGCTTCCAGGAATACGCAGGGCCCGATTGTTCGTTAATACGCAATCGAACGAATATACGGAAGGGCATGTTGCATCATGTCCGCGAAAGCGGGCTGCGGCGGCCCTCCGAATTCGCCCGTTACCCTCACTTCCCGCCCCCTCGCACCCGAGAGGAACTCGACCGACCGTGAAATAACGCGCCGCCGGAGTAAAAGGTGCATGAACTGCGTGAACTCCGAAATGAACTGACTCACGTTGCAGCCGGCGCCAGGTTCATCACGCGAGATGTCCGGCTTTCCACCCGTGCACAATGCGCGGTTGCAACAGGTCGCGGCACGCAGCGTGCCAAGGGGTTAAAGAGGCGCGGGGCAGTAAACAAAGCGGTAAAATGATGCAGATCAAGCGGGCGTTCTTGCTTCTTTTCGAGGTGCATGCACAAGCAAATGGCACAAGAATTAAAATGCAAGCAGCGATAATGCATAATAAACAAACAACGCTGCAGGTGCACCGACATTTCGGCCCAGGTGCTGGAGAAAGCGCGGCGCGATCCGAGGGGTGCGGCTATGTTGCAGTGCGTGTGATCGGAGAATAAAGCGTGCATGCAAATTGATGACAATACGTACCGCCACTGTTGGCACTGCTCGACGATGAAGCGGAATCGTCAGAAACCTCGACCAGTTTTCTTGCCATATTCTTCCAGTATAAGCGGTATAAGTTCTTTGGGCGAACAAGAATACGTGCACGAAGTTAGACCAATAGACAAGACAAAGCTAGGAGCCACACGATGGCAAACGCCGCAGTAGCTGCACAACAGTAACTGAGGCAAGCCGTCTCGTCCGCTGGTGGTGGTCTCCAAGGTGGTGTATGAGTCATGCCCAGACCAGCGGCGGCTCCCGCGAATTCCGAAAAACGATGTTCGAGTGTCCGCTAGCGCAGACCAGAACAAAGCACAAACCTGGTCCGCAGGGCGGCTAGCTCTTGGAGGCTGCTGTGCAGGTGAGGGGCAAGCAAACAAATAGGGTCTCTGTTAGCTTTCTTGTCACCAGCTAACGTGCCCTCGCTCATGACACTGATCGTCGCCGCCGAAAGTGCACTGCAACTTGACCAGACTTGCTTGCGCTGCAGCCGTTCCCCTTACCACTCCCCCTTTCCACAACGGGCAGCGTCGTTGGTCGCAGCGTGCCGCGGAGAGCGTGCAGGGGTGACGCATGGCAACAAACAACGGAAATGTGCGTCGGTTGCAGGTGGCAGCACTAGACATACCCATGTAGGTTGCTCTAGCTTTAGCGCAGTCTCGGCATGATCTTGTAACATTTGTCCACGTCTATGCCTCTTTCAACATGGCCGCTCCCAGTAACGATGGCACGATGTCCACTGTCAAACACCCGAAAACTGCGAATTTTGCAGACCTCAAACTTAACAAGTGGATAATCGACCAGCTCGAGACATTAGGTATACTTGTTCGTGATACTCTAGTAGTAGATGTCGTTAAACTGCCGGTCTTTAGTCATCTTGGCAGCTAAAGTAATGCTTACATGGTGCCGATGCTCGAAATACGCTCCCAAATGTCGCCTGTCGTTTAGTTTAATCTTCAGAACACGCGACGTTTATCTTTAACATTAAACAGCTTCAGAACTGTTCGTATGCCGTAGTCGATTGTCATCTTAGCACGAAGGGCAGCGGATGTGCTCACAGTTTCAAGTATTTATTTCCCTTCCGATGTAATCGTTCCATTACTTCCATTCGCTCACCTACAACTTCTCAGGTATCAGCAAACCTTCACCAATCCAGGAGAACTGCATTCCTGTCATTTTGAGCGGGAAGGACTGCATAGGATGCGCAAAAACTGGCAGCGGAAAAACGCTTGCCTTTGCGCTGCCGATTCTTCAAAAGCTTTTCGAAGATCCGTACGGGATCTTCGCACTTGTTCTGACTCCAACTCGTGAACTAGCATTCCAGATCTGCGACCAATTCAAGGTTGTCGGCAAAGCAGTTGGCTTGAAGGTAAGAAACGTACAAGAGATGCAAGTGCGGTGCAACACTGCTTTCTTTCATCCTAAACCAATGCTAGCCACAGCTGAAAACAGAGCACGCGAGCATATATATTTTATTTTTTTTTTCTATTCCAGGAATGTGTCATTGTCGGAGGCATGGACATGGTGACGCAGGGACAGATCCTGGCCGAGAGTCCCCATGTTGTTGTGGCCACACCAGGCCGATTAGCTGACCACCTGGAAAGCTGCAACACGTTCACTCTCAAGAGAATTCGTTTCCTGGTGTTGGATGAAGCAGACAGGCTGCTTGAAGGTCATTTCAATGAACAGGTTTGTGCACCTTGCAAGGATCCCAATGCTTTGACCTTACTGAGGCTTCTAAATGCATGGTATTATTTAATGCTGTGAAAATGATTCCTGTATGAAGCCTTGAAACTATCAATGTGCACGATGGAAAGAAAACATGGCTTCTAGCCCTTCAGTGAAGTAATTAAAGAGTAGCTTGTGGCTGTCATACACATATCCATTTTTTAGGTTATGAATGCATTACAAATGGCCAGAAGGGCTAGGTAAAGTGCTGATACATTGCACACCAACATGCTCTAATGGCTTAAGTCATGCAAGTGGTTGTGTTGTCAAATCTTATGGTATGAAGCTTTGTGTCTCTTATCTCTTGCTTTATTTTGTATTACGCAGCTTAAGACCATATTTGCTGCACTGCCCAAGAAAAGGCAAACATTGTTGTTCAGCGCCACCATTACAGCCACCTTAGAAGAACTTCGCAATGTTGCCATGACAGATCCTTTCTTCTACATGGCTCCCTCTGACGTGGTTACAGTCGAAGAACTTGACCAGCGTTATGTCCTGATGCCAGTTTCTGTACGAGAAGCTTACCTGGTGCACATTCTGAAGAGGTTTCTCGACTCCATGCCTAAAGGCTCCGTCATTATCTTCACAGGCACTTGCAAGTATGCATCCTGCTGTCTTATAGACATTTGAATGAATTAATGTGTGTTGTTTATTGGCGCAAGGGCCATTTATGGCCAAAGAGCACCATGCCAGTGTTAGTGACTTCGCAGTGGAGTGAAGAGTTCTATGAAGTTGATGTGACGTGGCTGTATAGGGGCCTTAAAGATAGTCACTGTAAAGTGCACAAAATATATGTTTAATAAGATTATGGCGATGATTGATGACGTGTACTATGACGTGGTCTTACAGACATTTCTTTGCTTCTCTTTATAGAGTTAACGTGTTATTTCAGATGTGCACGAAGATTTACTAGGTAAAATTTATATGTGTGTTGTGTGCCTTTTTGTCCTTGTCTAGTTTGAGATTTTTAACATTCTCAAACTTTCAGCTTAATAGTGACACGTATACTTTTCTTTATCGGGCAACCATGTTTCGCAGCCTAACAAAAGTAATCGCACAGCGTGGGACGCGCCTGTATGTACCGAAGTTTCTGGAACGTTATCGATGCTTCTATCTGCTGTCTGTTGTCGCTGAACGTTATGTTATCTGATTGCATCACTTGACGCGAATGGTGTAGAACTTTTTGGAAGGCATGCGGGTCCGAACGATTAGTCTGGAACATTCGATGACTGCTCTATAAAAGCCGACGTGCTTGACCCGCTGATCAGATTTTCGACGATCGCCGAGCGTGTTCGCCGCCATCGTTGCGCTTTAAGTGTAGCCTGTTTTGTGGGCACAGGTTTGCCCAATAAAAGCTAGTTTTGTCTTTCACAGTACTGCTACTGTGTTCTTTAACGTCACTACCACGTGACATCTGGTGGAGGTGCTAGTGCGTTCATGTACCGAACGCCCCCGCAAAGTCGCGATCCAAGCCCAAAGCCCGAGGACAAAACTAACATCGCCGAAGACCAGCGTGCTAGCCGCAGACTGCAAAGACTGCCCCCAGAACACGGACTTCTGCCTGAAACAACAAAGAAGATAGTGATCAAGACAACCCCAATGGCTGCCCCAGTGTCCCCCGTTATCCTACAGCAACTTTCCATGGAGCAGCAACTGAGGACCCGGAATACTGGCTGGAGACGTACGAGCGAATCGCGACTTTCAACAACTGGGACTCCGACGACAAGTTGCGGCACGTATACTTCGCCCTAGAAGACGCCGCCAGAACGTGGTTCGAGAACAGGGAGTCAACATTGACAACATGGGACCTGTTCCGTACCGGCTTCATGCGCACCTTTACAAGCGTCGTGCGCAAGGAAAGGGCCGAAGCCATGCTGGACGCCCGAGTGCAACTACCGAACGAGAACGTTGCCATCTTCACGGAGGAAATGAAGCGTCTCTTCCGCCACGCCGACCCGGATATGCCCGAGGAGAAGAAAGTCCGCCTTCTCATGCGTGGTGTGAAGGAAGAACTTTTCGGCGCAATGGTACAAATCCCACCGAAGACCGTAGAAGAGTTCCTTCGCGAGGCAACCAGCATCGAGAAGACACTCGAGATGCGAAACCGGCAATTCGACCGCCGCACGAACGCGACAAACTACGCCGGACTTCAGTCACTGGCCACCGACGACCTGCGCGAGACTATCCGAGCTGTCGTGCGGGAGGAGCTACAAAAGCTGTTCCCATCATCACAGCCTCAGGTGGCTTTGATTGCCGATGTCGTGCGTGAGGAACTCCAACAACAACTTGGAGTAGCCCCTGAATCGCCGCAGCCCGAGCCGCAAGCAATGACCTACGCCGCCGTCGCACGCCGTCAAGGCCCCCCTCCGCGACCGCGCCAGGGCCCTGTCACGCCGCAGTTTCGTCGTCCGTCGCCGCCGCCAGCATGACCACCCGTCGCCCAGCGCACCTACCCGAGGAAGACAGACGTTTGGCGCGCTCCTGACCACCGCCCGCTCTGCTACCACTGCGGGGAAGCCGGCCATGTGTACCGCCGATGCCCATACCGGGAGATGGGACTGCGAGGTTTCGCCGTTAACGCGCCGCGGCCACAGATTGGCGAACGACCTCGCGATATCGCCGACTACCTCGCCGCCACTCAGTGGAGCCATCGACGAGCTTCCCGTTCGCCGTCACCAGGCCGCTACCTGTCGCCGCAGCGCCGATCATACACTGGCCCAGCCCGCGGCCGGTCCGTCAGCCCATATCCAGAAAACTAAAAGCAGCAACCGATGGAGGTGCGGTTGCTGTTCGTCGAACTGACGAAGATCCTCCGCCGCCGACGAAGACGACGAAGCAACCATCTCGACGATCTAATGACGACACGCCGCCGTCCCGACGAAGTCAGGAAGCCAAAACTACACCGACGAAAGACGACTTGACGACGCGACGTTCAAGCTTCAGTTTAACACGACACAGCCGTGATCCGACGCCAAGACCCAACTGCAACGCCAGACAAAGAACCACCGACCTCGACGTGCTTCTCGACGGACACGCGGTTACCGCCTTAGTGGACACAGGGGCTGATTACTCCGTCATGAGTGGACACATCGCCGCCCAGCTGAAGAAGGTTAAGACTGCATGGGAAGGCCCTCAAATTCGCACCGCAGGAGGACACCTCATCACGCCGACTGGAATCTGCACGGCAAGAATAACCATTCATGACCGAACTTACCCTGCCACTTTCGTTATCCTCCAACAGTGTTCACGAGACGTCATTCTCGGTATGGACTTCCTGAACCAACACGGCGCAATCATCGACCTGAAGTCACAGTCAATAACGCTGTCGGAAGATAAAGCGATACCGCCGGAGAGCCCTTGTAGTCACCATGCCTTGAGTGTGCTCGAAGATCAAGTGAGCATCCCGCCTCACTCCAGCATTGTTATTTTGGTCGGCACCGAAACACCCGCTGACGTAGAAGGCGTCATCGAAGGCGACCAACGTCTTCTGCTCGACCGTGAAATTTGCGTCACAAGAGGGATCGCTCGACTGCACGGAGGAAACACGAAAGTGTTGCTGACAAACTTCAGCAAGGAGTTCAAGCACATCAAGGGCACGACCATCGCATACATCGAGGAAATTGTGGAAACCAGCGATGCTTTTGTCCTCTCGGATTCTGTCGCATCTACCCCGACGACTGTAGTTCCCGAGCCAGACTTCGACATAAGTCCAAGTCTCCCCGTGATTAAGCAGCAACAGCTCAGAAGTCTGCTTCGACGATACAAAAGCTGCTTTTCGACGTCATCGAGGATTCGACAAACACCAGTCGCAAAGCATCGCATAATAACCGAAGAATGCGCTCGACCACTACGCCAGAGCCCTTACCGAGTTTCGACGCGGGAACGTGAAGCTATAAGAGAACAAGTCGACGAAATGCTGCGCGACGACATCATCCAGCCGTCGAAAAGCCCGTGGGCATCCCCTGTTGTCCTGGTAAAGAAAAAGGACGGAAGCCTACGTTTCTGTGTCGATTATCGTCGACTGAACAAGATCACGAAGAAGGATGTATACCCCCTCCCACGGATAGACGACGCATTGGATCGGCTCTGCAACGCTAAATACTTCTCGTCGATGGACCTCAAGTCTGGCTATTGGCAAATAGAAGTCGACGAAAGAGATCGCGAAAAGACCGCCTTCATCACCCCAGACGGCCTCTACGAGTTCAAGGTTATGCCATTTGGACTGTGCTCGGCACCTGCAACGTTCCAGCGCGTCATGGACACGGTTTTAGCAGGATTGAAGTGGCAGACCTGTCTCGTTTACTTGGATGACGTCGTCGTCTTCGCCGAAAATTTCAACGATCACCTTAGGCGGCTTGCAACAGTACTCGAGGCCATCAAGTCATCAGGGCTCACTCTGAAGCCAGAAAAGTGCCGCTTCGCCTACGATGAGCTTCTGTTCCTAGGCCACGTCATCAGCAAGTCTGGAGTCCGCCCCGACCCGCAGAAGACAGCTGCCATCGCAAAGTTCCCGCAGCCCACCGACAAGAAGGCAGTGCGTAGATTTCTTGGCATGTGTGCTTACTACAGGCGATTTGTCAAGGACTTTTCACGCATCGCTGAGCCGCTGACACAGCTAACTAAATGTGACATTGAGTTCAATTGGGAAACGCCGCAGGCCGACGCATTTGAAGAACTCAAACGACGCATGCAGACTCCGCCCGTACTTGCGCACTTCGACGAGCACGCCGATACCGAAATTCACACTGACGCTAGTAGCCTAGGCCTCGGTGCCGTCCTAGTCCAGAGAAAAGATGGACATGAACACGTGATAGCTTACGCTAGCCGGTCGTTGTCAAAAGCGGAAGGCAATTATTCCACAACGGAAAAGGAATGCCTCGCCATCGTTTGGGCTACAGCGAAATTTCGCCCCTACCTATATGGCAGGCCATTCAGAGTGGTCAGCGACCATCACGCGTTGTGTTGGCTAGCTAACTTAAAGGACCCTTCAGGACGGCTGGCACGGTGGAGCCTCAGACTACAAGAATACGACATTACTGTAACATACAAGTCCGGACGAAAACACTCAGATGCCGATTGCCTATCACACGCCCCCATTGACCCGCCGCCGCAAGATAACGAGGATGACGACGCCTTCCTTGGAATAATAAGCGCGGAAGACTTCGCTGATCAACAACGAGGGGACCCGGAGCTAAAAGCCCTTGTCGAGTATTTGGAAGGGCACACCGACGTTGTCACTAGGGCATTTAAGCGTGGACTATCTTCGTTCACGCTTCAAAACAACCTACTCGTGAAGAAAAACTTTTCACCAGTCCGCGCCAACTACCTTCTTGTTGTTCCGTCGGCGCTGCGTCCAGAAGTACTGCACGCCTTACACGACGATCCAACCGCTGGGCACCTCGGATTCTCCCGGACGCTGTCGAGAATACAGGAAAGGTATTACTGGCCGCGTCTGACCGCCGACGTCGCCCGTTACGTTAAGACATGCCGAGACTGTCAACGACGCAAGACACCACCGACAAGGCCAGCAGGGTTACTACAACCGATCGAACCTCCTCGTCGACCATTCGAGCAGATTGGGATGGATTTGTTGGGGCCGTTTCCGACGTCAACATCCGGGAATAAGTGGATCGTCGTGGCGACGGACTATCTCACCCGCTTCGCTGAAACAAAAGCTCTACCGAAAGGCAGCGCAGCCGAGGTGGTGAAATTTTTCGTCGAGAACATCCTGCTGCGACATGGCGCCCCAAAAGTCCTCATTACCGACAGAGGAACGGCTTTTACAGCAGAGCTCACCCAAGCCATACTGCAATATAGCCAGACAAGCCACAGGAGGACAACTGCCTACCATCCGCAAGCGAATGGTCTCACGGAGCGCCTGAATAAGACCCTCGCCGACATGCTAGCGATGTACGTCGACGTTGAGCACAAGACGTGGGACGCGGTCCTGCCGTATGTAACCTTCGCTTACAACACGGCGGTGCAAGAAACAACACAGATCACGCCGTTTAAGCTGGTTTACGGCAGGAACCCGACGACGATGCTCGACGCCATGCTGCCCCACGTCATTGACGAAGAGAATGTTGACGTCGCTAGCTATCTCCAGCGCGCCGAAGAAGCCCGACAGCTCGCCCGCCTGCGGATCAAGGACCAACAGAGGACCGACAGCCGATACTACAACCTCCGACGACGCTTCGTCGAGTACCAGCCCGGCGACCGTGTTTGGGTATGGACCCCGATACGCCGACGAGGGCTCAGTGAGAAACTACTCCGACGCTATTTCGGACCCTACAAGGTCATCCGACGCATTGGCGCTCTGGACTATGAGGTCGTGCCAGACGGCATTTCGCATTCACAGCGGCGCCGCGCACGATCTGAAGTGGTCCACGTGGTGCGCCTTAAACCCTTTTACGGACGCTGACAAACTTCGCCATTTTTGTTCTTTTCTTTGCTACGAGTGCTTTTGTTCATTACCTTCGTTTCTTTGCAGCATCGGGTCGATGCTTTTTAAGAGGGGGGTATTGACACGTATACTTTTCTTTATCGGGCAACCATGTTTCGCAGCCTAACAAAAGTAATTGCACAGCGTGGGACGCGCCTGTATGTACCGAAGTTTCTGGAACGTTATCGATGCTTCTATCTGCTGTCTGTTGTCGCTGAACGTTATGTTATCTGATTGCATCACTTGACGCGAATGGTGTAGAACTTTTTGGAAGGCATGCGGTTTTGAACGATTAGTCTGGAACATTCGATGACTGCTCTATAAAAGCCGATGCGCTTGACCCGCTGATCAGATTTTCGACGATCGCCGAGCGTGTTCGCCGCCATCGTTGCGCTTTAAGTGTAGCCTGTTTTGTGGGCACAGGTTCGCCCAATAAAAGCTAGTTTTGTCTTTCACAGTACTGCTACTGTGTTCTTTAACTTCACTACCACGTGACAATAGTGTGCTTGCTCTAGCTAGATTCATACCAAAAAGAGCCTGTTTTAGTTTTTCGCATCTTGGTACCAATAAGGTGGATTCAGTGACAGTTGGATGTCCCATTTAGATGTGTTACAAGCCCTTTGCAACCACTGAAGAAATCGTACTCAAACCGAAGTTTGGGTGAGAGAAAAAAGAGCCTCATAATTGCTGCTCACATTTAGGAATTGGCAAAAGAAAGATGATGTAATAACACAACGTTAGTGAACATATATATATATATATATATATATATATATATATATATATAGATATATGTGATACGTCATCAAAGGAGCTGCCATTGTTGCAAAATATCGAGTGGGCATGGATTACATAGAGTTGGTTATACTCTTCATCGTGCACATCCAGTGTACACACTCACTAATATATATTCTGTACTTGTCTGATAAGTGAGTGAGTAAACATCTTTATTAGACTAAATGAAAAGAAAATTGTAAGGAGCAGCCATCTTTACAAGTCATACGTAAATTTATTTTCTGATTCTTCCATTGTTTCTTTGCCCGACAGGGGCGAAGTAACGTCCCGCTAATCTCTATGGATGCTTTGGGTGCCTGCATGGAGGTTGCCTAAATAAATTTCTCTAGCATTTACACCAGTGCACTAGCAGTGCTGATGAATTATTGTAGTGCAAGCATAAGTTTTTGGAGCTAACATTGTCATTACCACATAGCTGAGTTTTGCTTTTGATATTGCGGACAGTGTGATCACAACCAAAGGGATCCCACAGAGGCACCAATGGGCAACAGCCGGTATTATGGTACCCAAAAGAAAGTTCAACAGAAGAATAATGCATGCATACGTCCTGTAAACAACGTGACTCGGCTACAGTGAAATAAGAAGGCGTACTGACTATGCCACTTATGTAGTACTATGCCATGTAGTCCTAAATTAACATGTTTGTTCTGTGAGAATCATACATTGGTTGCAGCTAGTTTAGAAATGAAATTACTGCAGAAGCTATTGATCATGATTGCCAACGTAAGTGAATAGCCAAATGCTTCAAAAAAGCTGCTCGCTTTACTGATGAAATGGTGCACTTGATGGCATATTTTTGTCGCAGTGAGGATATTTAGGTTGTGCTTGTTGTACCATAGCATTATTTCGTGGAGAACATAGCTACAAGATTTAGCGCTTGGAAATGAATGCGACCAGCAACTCCTGCATCTGAGGGCATGCACTCTATGCGTCGGCGCAATGCCCAACCTCCGACCACGAAAATGGGCAATAGGGCCAGAGAAAGCAGTTCGCTTTAAAAGATATAATAAGACTTCATCCATTTAAAAACTTGGTGCCACCATAAACTATGCAGGCTGTTTCTGTGCATCGTTCTGGGCCATGCATCGTTGCCATAGCAACAAGCTATCGCAGTGACAAGTTGTAGCAGCAAGTCATGAGAACAAACCCTTACTGCGATTAACAGTGGCACTGACATTCTGCGTTAGTGGTCCTTAATAACAACTTCCTGTTATTCTGAGAATATTTGAGCGCTCAATTTCCTTCTCTTAATTTCCTTCCCTTGGAATGCATGTTTCAGGCGAGCTGCTGAAAGAGAGAAAGACTTCAATAAGCGCTGGAGAGTTTATCCTACCCAAATTATTGAAATGCTACTTCAGAGCGATAGAAGTAGAACATGTCATTAAAGCTTCATGTTTACTCTATGTTAGTAAATTGTCAATATGCAGCCAAGCAACTGAGTGTGTTCAGTTTGTTTAGATGATGTCATCAGGTGTTCTCGTTCCATTAGTTCTGTTTAAATACATAAACAACATGTTCAAGCACAGGCTTCTCAGTGTGATTTAATTAGATAAAACAATCCTAGTGTTGGGATGGTTAAACAAATTGCTTTGGATTGATTGTAGGATCTCTCAGAATGACGAAAACTTTATCAAATCACTTCATTATGCTTATGCTGGATTCATTTTGCTTGCCGCATGCTCTGTTGCATTATCGTATGAAATCTGTATCCTGCTCCGCTCAAACTCCTGCTGTTAAAGGGGCCGTGAACTACTATTTATCGAAGTGAAGAAAGGCATTCGAAGTGAAAATAGCCTATTTAAGTAATACTTTGTCACAAAAAGCACTTCAATACGTTCAGCAGAAGCGGAGTTATTGGCAATTAAACACAGCCTCAATTGTGCTCCCGTTCCTTCTTCAATGCCTTGCACTGCGAAGGCTAAGGCGCAGTGGGGTGAGCTCACAACGTCCACCTTCTAATTGTCCCCGTGGTGCACAGTTCAAATTTCATTTTGGATGCTAACATAGACGCCACGACTTCTGCCTTTGGAGCCTACGACGTGCTAAACATGAGCCAAATGCGGTTGTTTTTAGCGAGCTGCAATACGCTTAGCCAATGGACGCGTGGCGGTGCCCCACGGTGGCCGCAGTATCTACGCCACGTAGCCGACCGCAGCTCAGTGTCACCTATTGGCCAATAGCAGCTGTCTAAGGGAATAACGAAATAAAGTGGCCAAAAGAAAGTGAGGACAGGGCCTTCTGTTGAAAAGAGAGCATTTGAGAGAAAGGTGACTTCGTGATCCGCTTGCGAGCTCAACATGTACGACAGCAAAACTTGGCTGAGATGTTCACAGCAGCGTATGCTACTCACAGACTATGTTATTTCACCAAGCCCGAGAGGTGGTTCAGGGCCCCTTTAAGATTAGTAGCAGTGTTTCAAGCAAATGATATCGGACATATTTGTGAGCATTAAGTGATACTGGTTCTTTTTATGCATTTCAGAGGGTGCCAGGTACTTTCAATCGCCTTGAAGTCTCTTGGCTTTCCAAATGCACCCCTGCATTCTCAGATGCCACAGAGAGAACGGCTTGCTTCACTGAACACATTCAAGTCGAATACAACTCGTGTGCTTGTAGCCACCGATGTTGCCAGCAGAGGTACCCTCACTGGGCTTGTACTTCTTTTTCTGTTCCTAGCATTAACCATATAACTTAGATTACTCAGGTTCTTTGCGTTGACCATATTTAAAATAGAACTCCAACTGCTTTCATGATTGGTTCAGTATGTCTAGCGCAATGGGGCTTCGCTGTGCCGTCCATTTTCAAAGGCCATAGTACCAGCATAGTTTTGTTCTGTCACTTGATGTTGCCACCACCTAATTAGTGATGAATTTATTCCCCCTTTTTGCTCTTGTTGGATATGCTTGTTAACTGCGGTGTCTAAAGAGACATGAGACAAGACATTGTGTTTAGAAGTATGTAGGAATATTTAGTGTTGGAAATATGTTTTGATACAGTGGTGTCATTTTCTCTTACCAGGTGGTGTCACTTCCCAATGAGTGGTGAAATTAGTTTTTATTCTTTTGTTCAGGACACTACCTAGTTGTGACATCTAAAGAGATACAGTAAACCACCATTGTGTTTACAAGTGTGCAAGAATGTTCAAGAAAAGTGACTCTAGAAGTTGAAGGGAAAACCATCTGCTTTTTGGAATGAAGCTACATGCATGTGCTTCTTGCTGCGAGTACAAGAACAATAGTACTAGGATAAGTTGTTTATGACAGTACTGTCTATTGACTACACTGTGTTTATTCAGCATGTTTGAAAAGTGCCGCTGGGCCCCTTTAAAAATACAGCATTCAAATGCTAGGAATTGCAAAATTGGAATGCAACCTAACAACTTGCCTGCAGGTTTGGACATTCCATCCGTGGAACTGGTGCTCAACCACAATGTGCCTTCAGCACCTAAAGACTATGTGCATCGTGTGGGCCGTACAGCACGTGCTGGCCGTGGGGGAAAGGCCATCACTCTCGTAACTCAGCACGATGTTCGCCTTGTGGAAGCCATCGAGGCACTTATCAAGACTAAGCTTGCACTTCAGCCTACAAAGGGTGAGAGCAAGGTTTCGCCTACCCGTTATTCAGCTAGACTGACTGATGTGTCCATCCATAAAGATTGGCAATATTGGTGACTTGCAGAATGGCCCCTGTCACACGTCCTCATTTTCAAGCTAGCACTACATGTAACGCTACCAATAGTATTTGGAGCCCTAGTTCTGACTTACAGGTGTTCTGAAGCAGGGCAATTTTTCGAAAGTTGGGAGCTTTGCTGTACTCCGTTTCATACATATGATGCAATGCTACAAAGGCTAGAAGAGAGACTTCTCTGACTGTTTCGCATCTGCGATGAAACAGTAGTGCGTCACATATGAAAGAAAGATATTTGGGAATCACCGTGTAATTCGAAGTAAAATTTAGTATAGTCCTTATACAGAAAAAAAAAAACAACAACACGCTACATATTTATTACATGAAAAGTGTCAGAGAACTAAACCTGTTTGTCGCCATACAAGCAGAGTAACATGTTTGTGGCATCCAGCAGCCACAACACATCACTTGTGCTGCGATCAAAACGTAGCATGTCGCCTACTAGGAGCAGAAATATCTGCAAGTATTGTGTGATTTGATGTAAACTTCTGTCCACAAATAGTAGTTGGAATATACGACATACTTATTTCCTCGGAAACGTTGCAATTTAAAAACGACTGCGCTTCAAAGTATGAGAAGCAAGGCCTCTATGGCAGCGCTACTTGCATAGCTACCGCAGCGTTGCCTGCTATGCATGAATCAGAGTATAATCATGACTTGGAAGTGCTACAGAAAAGATTGCTGAAAAGCCACTTTACGTTCCCTAGGTGCTATACATCCAACCTGCACATTGCCCTCTTATTGTACTTGTGTTGAGGCTGTGTTAGAAGTGGGGAAATGCGGTTTTTGGGGTGGATTGTATTCACAACGTCAACTACATTGAATCAATGTTGACATTACCACCTCACCTGACCCACACACTAAGGAACTGCTTGCTCAGCTAGATTGAAGCTTTGTTTATAGATATAGTCGGGTCATAGTTGCTGGTAGCAAGGTGAAATGCATTCTTCAGCAGTAACTGTTATGTGCTGTTGACTAACGACAATGACAGGTAGCAAAATTAACTTCACATTAGCTTTTAGCTATAGCAGAACATTTGTTTATTGATAAGGTCAGGCCAGAATTACTTGTAACAAGGTGAAATGCATTCTTCTGTACAGGCAGATGCTATGTACTCTTCCATGGCTTGAGAGGATATAGTGTTATGTTCCCACAGAATAATCAAAAAGGCCTTCACATTGTTATCACAGGTGTATTAAAAGTTACATTTTATGGTACAGAGGGCTTGATGATATGCCACAGTTGTCACTGTGGCTATGTACTACTGCATATAACATAGGACCATGGAGGTTGTTTGTGAGCATTGAATTACACGCAGTTAGGCACATGAAAAATTAATGTCCATCCCAGCGGCTTCCAGCTACTTTGCCACCATGCATGCACAAAAATACTTCTCTGGGCCAATCTAGCCCTTTCTAAGATACTATGGGTATACAAAGAACTTCACTGTTTTCTTTCTGGTTGACTTGTGACAAATAATGTATCTTGTGACTAATAATGACTTGTTTCTTTTGTCTTATCCTCTCAACAGAATCGGAAGTACTGAAAATACTGACACAAGTGTCGGTGGCCCTGCGAGAGGCCGAGATTCGCCTGGACGAGCAGGACTTTGAGGAACGCAAGTTGATCAACTGGCGAAAAAAGCTCCTTCTACAGGGTCTCGATCCCGATGAAGTGGAGGCCAAGAAGCGCAAGAAGCAGCAGCAGCGACTCCTCCGAAGGAAACGAGAAGGAAAAAGACTAGCACAGGCAAAAGGAGACCACAGGAAGGAGTCTGTAGAGACGTGAATGCAATAAAAATTAATTATATTTGTTGTAAATAAAAACAATACAGATGACCACACTGTGTTTTCATCTTCTTTGTGTAAAAGACAAACCCTGGAATGCGGGGGAAGGGAGGTATTGAAGGCCTGTTGCGTTGGCAGAGGACTGTGGCATGAGGCCACACAAGCAACTTTCTGGAAGGCCAGAACACAAGAGGCTGCAGTTTCACCCGAAAAGTAAAGCATTGATAGCGATAGCAAAGGTTAGCGTTGCGCTTGAGCTCCTCAGACGGTCTTGTAACAATACACAGGGGTGACATAGCATGACACAGCGTGAAAGGCAACTGCTACTGAACAGCAGAAATACCGCCCTGGCAGCTACCGGGTGTTTCACAGTGGTGGTGTAAATGAGGTGTCACCATGTGACGCCAGCATACGCCGCCATTGCATGATTGACAGCAAGATGCGCCTCTCCATCCCAAGTGTTCTGTCAGCTTCTGTTCCCAATGGCATCTGCATGCTGATCCCACCATACCCGTCCGCTAAAATCCTCGGAAGACTTTCCCGAGCTTGCGAGGCCCTGCAAATTAAATCAGCTACCCAAGCAGAGTCGTTACGCGTGTTCCACCACTCCCAGCTCGTTCACACCGCCTCTTCGGTGAGTGCCTGGCGATTGCTAATGGGAGTTCGATCAAATACTTCAGCTGGGCATTACTTGTCCTTCATCCAGCACTTGGGCCTCCCCACTTTACCTTGTGTCCAAGAAAGAGTCTGTGTAAAATGCATACATGGTCCATGATAGCTATCCCCTTCTACACATCCAAGATTTCACAGGCCACTTAGAAGGATGCAAGATCTTTAATAAAGTGGACCTTATCAAGGCGTACCACCAAATCCCGATGGGGCTGCCAATATCCCGAAGACGGCCATTACTACAGCCTTCGGGCTGTTTGAGTATGTGCACATGTCCTTTGGGCTATGCAACGCAGCTCAAAAGTTCCAAGGATTTTTTGCCGAGGTAATGCGCGGCCTCCCAGCTGTATTTGCCTACATCGATGATGTCCTCGTTGCGAGTCCCAATTTACAGGATCATGAGCATCACCTCCGGGAACTCTTCCAATGCCTTCAACAATTTGGCCTGGTTGTCAGCTACCTGAAATGCGTCTTTGGGTTTTCTGAGCATAAGTTCCTGGGCCACCACATCTTGGCACTGGGAATTCGTCTGTTGCCCTCTCATGCCCAGGTCACGAAAGAATTCCCAGCACCCACTAGCCTACGCAAGCTGTGCGAGTTCCTGAGCCTAGTGAATATCTTCCGATGCTTTATTATGCACTGCGCTGAGCTTCTGCACCCGCTGACTGACCTCCTTCACATGACCAAGGGCTCCTCAGCTGCAATTTCCTGGTCTTCCTAAGCTCAAGCTGCTTTCAGGGCTGCTAAACATGCAGTCGCCAATTCGGTGCTTCTCATCCACCCAAGGACTAATGTGCCTACTTGCATCATGGTTGATGCTTCCAGTGTGGTCATCAGTACCGTTTTCTAACAAAAAATCGACTCAGAGTCTCACCCACTGGGCTTCTTCTCTTGGAAGCTCCAACCTGCTGAGACTCGCTGCAGTGTTTTTGGCCATGAGCTGCTCGTCATCTACTCCACCATCTACTCCAGTGGCTCGCAGGGCCAGCCACTTTATGTTGTAACCGATCATAAGCCCTTGGTTTTCTGTACAAGTTCATACAGAGGGTTCATCTTCCATACGAACTCTCCCAAGTATGTTGCACATGAACTTTGTCAACTGGCTCATATATCGGAGTTCACAACAGATATCTGGCACATCAAAGGCACCGACAACAAGGCGGCTCACGCACTTTCATGCATCACCTCACTCGGCACTTACAAGTCTTCTGTGGACTGGGAATGTCTAGTCCGGATGCAGATGGAAGACCCTGAGTTGCAAGCACTGCGTGACCACCCCCGTTGCCTCCATCTGCAACTCGTTCCTCACCCATTTGTGACTGGCTCACTCTGGTTCGACATGTCAGCAGCTGCACCTCGCCCCTTCATTCCGGCTGCCTTTCGTCACCCAGTTTTTCTATCGCTTCACAATATCTGCCATACCAGCATCCAGGCCACGCAACACCTCATTACACAGTGACAAGTCTGGTCGAGCATTAACACCGGTTTGCCAGTGCCCGCTCGTGCCTCGCTTGCCAGACTGCCTAATTTACTCACCACTTGAAGACCCCCTCGCACTTTTTAATACCAGCTGGCTGTCGCTTTGGCCAAGTACGTATTGATTTGGTTGGACCACTTCCTCCCTCTCACGACTGCTGGTACATTCTAACAATGATTGACCATTTCACCTGTTGGCACAAAGCCGTGCCCATCCTGGACATCACTGCGGGAATGGTCGGAAAAGCCTTCGTTTCAGCATGGGTTTCCTGCTTCGGCTGCCTCAGCATTGTTACAACTGATTGTAGATGGCAATTTGACTGTGCACTGTTCACTTTTCTCAACTGGCTGCTTGGTACTAAGCAGTGTCATACCACTGCATATCATCCCTGTGCCAACAGCATGGTTGAGTGGCTCCATCCCCAGCTCAAGGCTGCCCTCGCTGCACAACTTGATCGAGAGCACTGGATTGACCACCTTCCTATGGCGCTTCTCGGCCTACGCGCCGTCCTTCGTCCCGACTTTGGTTGTTCAGTGGCCGAACTCATCTACGGTGCACCCCTGCGGCTTCCTGGAAAACCTGTTTGTTACTTCGGCCCCCTCGCCCCAACCGCTGCAGTACCACCAATGCCTACAGGACTGCATTCAGCAACTGCACCCCGTCCCACCTCAATCTCCGGACCACGGCATCTTTGTGGATCCCGACCTTGTGTCTTCGACCCAAGTTTTTCTCAGATGAGATGCTATAAAGGCGCCTCTTACACCCTCTTATGATGGGCCGTGCCGCGTCCTCCACAATACGCCAAAGTCTGCCACCATCCTTTTGAATAGTTGTGAAGAGGTCGTCTTGTTAGACGCCTCAAACTGGCCTAACTCGAGATGCTTCCCAAGGAGCTCCTCGCAGATGTCGCCAGCGTAGGTGCCGATCTGCATGTCACTAAGGCAGCCTCATCTCCACCTTGTCTTTGTGTGCACTTCGACGTTGCGTCTGGGTGGGAGGTCCTGCAGCACACATGAATGGTGTAATGTGGGGATGCTAACTCGGCCCTTTCAGGCGGCACCTTGAAGCCGGCTGCGAAACATGAAGCGAATAAAAATAGGTGGCGCATGCTCGATGCACGGGCGCGGCACGCGCAGTCAGGTTCCAGAAGCATACTATGCTGGTCCTCCCTCTTGACCTGGTCCGCCGTTGTGACCCCTTGGTTCTCTACAGTTCTACGCCATATTGTCTGGTAGCCTGGCATAAATCTCATCACAATCACTTGACTATGCATTTGAGAGCCCTTATTCATAATAAGGTTCGGAAAGGCGCAAGTTCTTAAGGCTGCCATTATTTCACAACCTACTAAACAACACAGGTACCGATGAGGACAAGCATTTCAATGTGCCCACCTACGTGTTCTCAGACGTAGACCACGCTCTTATATAGTACGAGAGTATAACTGCTGCATTAACTTACTCAAGTACTAATCTTTTCCCGTACTCTACTGGAACTGCTTACTGGGAAAAATTATTGCACCTTTTACGCCCTTTCTTTATTTATTGCGAGATTATATTTGCAATGCTGAGAAAGGTTGAAGCGACTGTTGTCTTTAGTTTATTTGCCGTATAGTGCTGTCAAGCACCTACAGTGTATTCCACATTATATTTTTATTGTACTTAATTCTGTACTTCCTGCTACAATAATGTCCATAAGGGCACTGTAGGAATCTGTAGAAATAAATAAAAAATAAAGGTAATTCATAAGGAAACTTTCCATTACTGCTGTGCAAACTAGTGCACAAAGAGCAATAGGCAACCAGTTGCTTCAACTTTGCATGCCAACAGCAACTCTCTAACAGAGCTGAGATTTCGCACCAGCACATTCACTGTCATTTCGGGGCATGCGTATCCAAAATGCGTCAGCGCATGTGCTTCTCAGATTGCACATGATCACGAACAAAGTATGGCTGGACACATCCGGCTTTAGCAAGTGTTAAAACAGGCGTCATTAACAGGTCTGCTAGTGTTCGAGAGTTCAGTCATTTTTGTGGCGTCCCTACTGGATGCTGTCAACATATTTTGACATTCAAACTCCTGTAGCATTTCCGGTTCCAGTGCTTGTTCCCTATAGATATTGAAAATATGAATCTCAAGACAATTTGTTCCTTTTCTTAAATTTTTTCTGTGAGATTTGTGTCCTCCTTTAACAACACTTTTTATATCAGGCAACACAACTTTCCTTTGCAATTTCTCTGGAGGGAAAACAATAGGTGTACGTAAATATAGGAGGATGAGACATGCCAAAGTGATTTCTTTGATCATGGATGCCATGTTTAATATGTACAAATTTGCCGTTCGGGTGAGATGAGATGTCAGTCGGCACTTCTCTTACACAGTGCTTTCTTCCCAATGGTCGACAACGTCTCTGTTCAGTTTGCATTCAACCTGGAAACAAGGCAGTGGCACGCTCTTTTGACAAGAATCGTTAAAGATGACTACAGCAATACTCTGCTACAACTAAGTTGAAGGGGGGAGCCAAAATTATTTTGTTATATCCATTATTGTAGGTACTGCAATATGAATCTCTATGTGCATTTCAAGGGTAATTTCACTTATTTCGTTGTATCTCATTTCATTACGAGGTTTGACTATGTGTGAAATTCAAGCAGTCATTTCCGGCAAACTACAAAGTGAAGATGCTTTAGATGCATTTTCGCCATATGGCTGCTCAGTTTTTAGCACTTTCCCAATTCACTGCTTAAGACAAACTTGCAAAATTTCTGCACCATTAAATAATTTTCTTTTGCCCTTAGAAAAATTGTTCATGTGATGTTTGGATGGACACTGTGTTAATGCCAAGTTCTTTTCAGACTGAGCTTGGCAGCTTTATCGACGGAATGTAGCACCATTGTTCTTGCTCTGATGGAGTAAGAATTTCGGGCAGAGAATATGTGTGTGCACAAAGCTTCTGTGGTCACATTCCCCGACTGATCACTTTTGGAGATACGATCACTTTTGCAAGTTTTTACATGACTTGGCAACGTACATCTTGGTGCCCAAAGGTGACAGTATCCCTAGCCCAGTGCCACAAATGCCATTAGTCACAGACGGTCATACGTCTAGCGCCAAGTCATGCAAAATCCTGGCGAAAGTGACTGACAGAGAATGCTGCCACCGTTTAATATCTTGATTACAATGCAAAACGCAAGCAAAAGTCTGGCCAAATTCATGCTAGTCACAAATTGAAGCCTATGTGAAAGCATCAAGGTCTGAGCACTAGATCTATAATCCAGACAGAAGCTTTGAAGCAGGCATATCAAGCTTTTCTGGTGTGGTCTCTGTCAAGGCGAACAGCACAGATAACACTATGTCATCGACTCCATTTGCATTGAGGGTTGCTGTGTTGAAGCTTGCACGAATTCATAGCCTTGTTTACACCATGAAGCTCGTGTGCTTCTACAGACGAAAGAAATAAATCCCAATTCCAGCTACTTTCCTACCTACCTAGAAGTCCCATTTCAACAAGAATAGTTCTCAATGCCATTATAGGTATCTTGAAATGTTGACACGAGCCTGGTGAAATTGAAAAACTATATAACTCCCTAAAATTATGTGGCTGAAATTTTTCACAAATCGGGGACTTTGGATATATTCCAGGCAACTTGACTGCGATTTTGAGATTGTGCTGTATGGCTCACTTGGGCCGCAAGAACTGCTTCTCATCTTATTTCTTTTTCACGATAACTGCCTTTTCAAAACAATGCAGTATGTTCAGCGTTGTGCGTGTCACTTCAGTCACATGTGTTCTTCATGCATCACTTATTGTCCGAAGGATGCATCAGCTTGCGTGTAGCCAGCAGAACTAGCTGGCAAAACAAATTTACAGTTTTCAGTATAGTGTCCATATATATTGCCTAAATTTTGCATGCCCTCGAATTTTGCAACATTTGACTTAAGACTCGAAAATATAAAGTTTTATGCTGTTCCGTGCAAATTACTGTTTGATGAATGATTTATGGCTGTCCAAATCAGTTTTTCAAACAGTCAAGGTCAGCATACTGACTATGCCACAGTTCGCTTTTCTTAATGAAGTATGTTTTGTCTTGTGCTTCCATTAAGACAATCATTATTGACACCATACACTAGCGTGGTACCGTTACTGTGGGAAACTACGGTGACTGCAAGCACAACCAAAAATTATTTTACAGGTGCAGTTTCATTCAACTTTTGAATAAGTTTAATATGGTAAAGTTTCAATCAAACCTGTCTAATGGCATTTATTAAACAACAATCACAAGACATACTCTACTGCAAGTTGTACAGTGCGGTTCACTGTTAAAGGAAATATCAAATTGGTATTTCGGGCATTATTGCAGCTCTGTTATGACATAAGGCCTCGGAAATGTTTTATAATGTTGACTGCACATTCAGGTTATGGATCTTGAATACAAACTATGTATTCCCTTCAAAAATGGATTGTACTGTACATTAAGCACTTCTTTTTGCATCACATCTGGCACATTCATGCACAAAACAAACTTGCAAAGGCAGATACTGTATTTGGATTGCTCAAGAAACACCGCAAGAATTTTTAAACATCCCTGTAATATGTATACAATTGTGTTCAGGGCCTATCACTATGTTTGTCATCACAGGATGTATTGACACGCACACAGGACTGTGTAGGTAGTGAACATGAAGCAAAGCATTTACTCAGTGGTACTTATTTCCCAAGCAGTGCAGTCCAGGATCGCCGACCAAAGTGTGCATGTTACGGGAATAGCACAATTCTTTAAGTAGGTTCCTCTTAATTTCATTTAAGAAGTGGAGACATAAAAAATTCAATGTTTCTCACGGTTGAAGTGAGAGAAGAGTCAATGTCATAAAGTTATGCAGCATAACAAAGAATTCCTGCACATGTCAGATTTTTTTGTGGTGTTGCACTCCACATCACAATAGTACTAGCTACTGGGGGTGTGTGAATAGCGATTTTCGAGACCGAATCGAACACGAATTGAATACTACCAGAATTGAATAGTTATCGAATAATGAACAGCCATTATCACAATTAATATGAAATAATGTTCACATTGTAGTATTCTTAAAGTTAACTTTATGTCATTACATAACATGTTATGAGGCATTGTTTATTAAAAGAACAAATGGAGCATTAGGAGCAAACAGGCAGTCTCTTTGCAAGTGAAGGACTTTTCAGACGGCACGAATGATCGCTGTATACCCTATAAAGCATGGCTACCTGAGCGACGTAGCCTGCTCCACTACACAAGTCCTCGTGTTTTATGTCGATATCGTACCCGCGGGGGCAAAAGCATACAATACTTTAGCTCTAATGTTATGTTTAATTGGGTGCAGCTGTCTTGAAGTATTCAAAAAGTATTAGAAAAATATTCGCATTTATGAATAGTCACTATTCAATTCATTATCCAAAAGTTTTTAATATTTGCACGTTTCTACTAGCTACCATACAGAGCCTCAGTAGTTGCTCTGGTTAGGCAAGTGCAGGTTGCCTAAACATTT
The DNA here is from genome assembly GCF_038994185.2 of Dermacentor albipictus. Taxonomy (NCBI): domain Eukaryota; kingdom Metazoa; phylum Arthropoda; class Arachnida; order Ixodida; family Ixodidae; genus Dermacentor; species Dermacentor albipictus. Next base: position 111,490,946 of record NC_091825.1, on the reverse strand, counting down.
CATCAACAATAACAGCATTGATACATTGCTAAGAGTAGTGATAAAGGATTCTGTTGCAAATGTACGGGGTCTGTTCCAAAACTTCCCGGAGTGATTCTTGTAGTCGGCAATGCCGCCTGGCGGGGCGGGGCTTTGGGCAGAAAAGTTTGTGGAGGATCTAAGCTTCGAGACGAGACCTGTCTCAGTTGCTTGCGGGGAGTTGTTGAGGCAGGTTATACACCACAGAGATGTATCTACTGCACCCTCGCCGAGTAAAAAAAAAAAAAATGGACCAGTCTTTGGAGCAGCGTTATGCTATCAAGTTTTGTGTGAAACTGAGTAAAAAGGGAGCGGAGACGCTTGAAATGCCTTGGAAAGCCTGCGGTGACAACACGATGAAACAAAGCCAAACTTTCATGTGGCATAAGAGGTTCTGGGGAGGTCGGGAGTCCATCAATGACAACCACTCGGGTTGCCCGTCGACATCACAAATGGAGAACTCCTTGTAAAAAGTGCGTCAAGTTTTGGACAAGGACCGGCGATTAAGTGTTCGAATGACCGGAGAGTAGTGTGGAATACCCAAAACAATCGTTCATTGCATTTGAACAGAGGATCTTCAAGTGAGAAAAGTCTGCACAAAAATGGTGCCAAAAGTCCTGATGAGTGAGATGAAGGAGGGGTGTTTGTTGAAGTGCCAGGAATTGCATGAAGGCTACAAAACAGACCCAACATTTTTGGACAGAATGATCACAGGGGACGAGACGTGGATTTTTGAGTACGATCACGAATCAAAGTGTCAGAGCAGCTATTGGCACACCACGGAGTCTCCTCGCCTGAAAAAAAAGCAATGATGAGCTAATCGCGAATCAAGGCAATGCCTATTGTGTTTTTTGATACAGCATAGGTGTGGTTCACAGTGCCTTTGTGCCGCATGAAAAAACAGTCAACAAGGGTTTTACTGTGAAGTGCTCGAACGGTTGCGCAACAGGGTTCGACGCGTCCGAAAAGAAATTCGCGACAATTGGATCTTGCACCACGACAATGCGTGATGCCACACCGCTCTCACTGTCTCCGAGTTGCTGGCCAAAATGGGTGCGGCGACGCTGCCCCAGCTGTGGCACAGCCCTGATCTGGCACCACCAGACTTCTTTTTGTTCCCAAGGGTCAACAGAACCCTGAAAGAAACTTGGCATGGCATGCTGGAAATGGTAAAAAAAGCTGCAATGACCTCACTGAAGGAGGTGCCCACTGACGGCTTCCAGGGTGCCTTCAATGATTGATGAAGCATTGGCAATGGTGCATCGAAGCAGGGGGAGAATACTTTGAAAAGTTCTGAAAAGATTGTAAACTGTTATTGATTAAATGATTTATAAAAAAAAATTTGGGGAAGTTTTGGGACAGACACTATGTTTCTTCTAACCTAATGCTGGTGTTAGCATAAAGCTGGATCGTATGTACAATATTGTAACTACTAGATGGTAGCAACAGTGACCTCAAATGTGCACCAATGAGCAATTCCAAAGTAACGGGGCACAAGAAACAATTTTGACGAACGTAAACTTATGTGTCCACATTGCAAACAATGTGTCTACACTACAGTGAACAAAGTGGGTACACTAACTCTACCGCATAAAGCGATTTGACATAGAACTGAAACAAACTGGCTCCTTTATGATAATTTTAAGAAATTCTATATAATCAAAAGCTCTTCCTGGCACACTGCACTCACGATAACAGGCAAGAGAGGGCAGGTTAATAATACTAAATGCATGAACAACACCAGACAAAACTTTGTTTACTGAAAACCGTACGTAACTACGAGCACCGTTACCAGTAGGTACGTTATGTATGTACATATATGGTAACTAGCACACTTTGGCAGATCTTGTACTGCAATTTGTAGCTGAAGGCCATGTGTGTATGCTGCATTAAAGATGAAAACAATTAAAACTGATGTCTCTTCTACACTCTTTAGAGCTAACCAGTAAAAGCCTGCTCTCTTGAACTTCATCAAACACACAGACACAACACATCAACAGAATCATTGCTGGATTAAAAAACGTAATTCTCCTGGTTACTGCAGTGGCTGTTGCAATGCTCAGTACAAAAGACGATGTACAAGTGGCAAAATTTTAGTGTTCCTAAAAAGTAACATTGTCACACAAGTCGTTCAAAACCAATTGCCTCTGTACACTATGGTTTGGGAAATGCCATTCGGTCAACAGATGCTGCAGTAAAGGAATATTTCACAACCTTGTAAATCGTATGCCGTGTAAGGGGGCACAGTAAACTTGGCTAGGCAGGGGCAATATTCTCAGCCATTGACTTTCAGAGATACAATCGCTTTTGTGAGATTTTGTGTCACTAGCAACAGATGCATCAGCGTCTATGGGCAACACCACATTCATGACACTGTGCTAAGCGTGCCTGGCTCCGTGCCAGAAATGCTTGTTACCTGTGGGCACTATCATGTCCGGTGTTAGTCAGGTGAAATCTCGCGAGAGTGATTGTATGCTTGAAAGTAAGCAGCCGAGAATACTTCCCAAGCAAGCAGGATGACCAGTTCCCATTGATATATAAGCAGATTAGGGCGTTTTTGTTCGGAGTCCTATATTTCAGAGCACATTTGACTCACTTATGTTTGTACATTTTTGTTAAAAACAAAGGGAGGGTATGCTAATGTTCATTTTCACCTCTGTGAACATTTCTGCACGGTGAAATTGTGAGGTGGCCAAGAACAGTGCATTTTACGTAGGTGCCACAACTCTAATCGGAAACAAGAAAAAGCTAAGAATATCACATGACACTTATGTTAATTAGCACAGAAATTGTAATCAATGATGACAACATGGATTCGACTTCACAAAACTTCTCCTGTGAAGTGTTACTGATTGGCCAGTAGTTCGGCACTGGGCAATCGGTGTGACAGTGGGATGGCATGGTGGCAATGGCTAATCACAGAATTAAGAGAAGTTGTGTGAATACGGGTCCAGTTTTTGCCATTTTCCCTCAATGGTTTCAACAAATCCAAGCATGTATAGTAATATACATACAAAGCATTATATTTATTTGTACCTGAGCAGATGACTTATAGGATAAGTATGACAGAACTTGGGGGTTGGCTTAGATTAAGGCGAACATGGTATGTATTATGTAGGCCTTTCAAGCATTTACTTTGAAGTAAAGTCCATGCAGAAACTCCTCTGGGAGTTGTCCAGGTATGCGTCAGCACTGTGCCACTTGCTCATCTCCATGCAGCTTGGTGTCATTATCAATGTTACGAAACTTGATTCAACCAGGAGAAACGACAGCGCTGCGGCGACACAAACCAAACTGCTGCAGACAGCGGCACAAGGTGAATTAATGACGCAAGCAAACTATTGCAGGTGGCGGCACCAGGTTCGCTGATGACGTTTCAATCATTATAAGCCATTACTGCTCTTTAGCGCCTCATCCATCCACATTGAACCATTATCAACCGTGATCGCCCAAACTCCGGCGGCAGCGGCATGTGGCAACGCCACATGCCGCTGACTTACATCTTGAAAGTGATGTGCGATGGGGACAGAGTGCACCGAGTGCTCATAGCTTTGTGTGCACTGTGTTCTCGCAGCTTAGTTCGCGTTGAAGCAAAAGGCAGCACGAAGGTCTCTTTATAGCAATTTATATTATGTGACGGACGGACGAATGGTCGGGTGGATGGGTTTCCTCATTGGGTAGGCGCAGAAATGCTTGCGCGTTGAAAAACTTCACTTGCTTTGGGTTATTGTAAGAGAGCCAACACTGCAAGCTCAGACTTGTTTTGAGAAAGCCATCTGCCTATTGTCGCAAATTAAACTGGTCACCCTGCTTGGAAGTTCGTAACACAGACAGAATGTAGAGTTTTCCAAAAAAAGTCAGTTTGTACTACCTCGATTGCTATAGCCTTTACAGCTGAAAGAGACAGAGAAAAATAGAGTGACAATGAAGTCATCAAGATACAAGCACGTCGGCCAGAAAAAGAAATTGTTTGATCTTCGAACCAGACTGCTTGGACTCGTGTAAACATACTAGTGTTTTCAGTTTGAGATGTTTACGGGACATGGGGGAGCCATACAAAAGAAAACAGAAAAGAATTGAAACAGGATCACAGAGCTTTGCCATAAACATTTGGGTTTTTCAGGCATCCGCACATTACCAGCATTATTATGATGCACCTTGTCCCTTTGACGCAAAAGCTTAAGTACTGTTCAGCCGTCATGCTATAGTATCGCAAGTTGCCCATTGTGCGGAGCATATTTGTGGATGACTGCTCATAAGAGCCAAGAAAAGCTAGGAAGGGTAGCATACTTAAGAGTTGCAATACTGGAGGTTCTGGTGCAGGTTACAAACTTTTACACTGAGGAACACTTGTCGCATCACATAACGCTTCCTGCATAGGACATAGCAATAATTTGCAATGTGCAATATTTTGGGTGTTTCATTACCAACGCAACAAAATTGATGGGCCCCCACACCGCCCTACCTGTTTGACTATTCTAGGAGCGATTCAAATACACATTTCACATATACTAATCTGTTTTTCTTTTTTTTGCTTGATTAAAGTAACGAAACAATCCTTTAAAGTATGTGTCCCACGAATGAAGGCTGAAGCCCGTACACTACAAATTTAGGTTGCATGCGCAGGCTGAGTGAGAATTGTGCTTTTTTTTTTTTCAATAACCGAGTGCACACTGCACAAAATTTCTTAATTGCACACGGCACGCTGTCTGTTATTTTTCATGGTACACACTGTACACATCAGTACACTCTAAGGTGCGCACTTTGCCCACAGGCAGCAAACAACAACCTATTCACAATGCTTAGAATTTGTAACAGCGTCTGCAACACTAGAGGCAGTTGCAGATATTTCTGTCGAACTAGAAAACGCATTAACAGTCAATTGTAAACACAACCAAAAAGCTTTAATAAAGACAAGCATTACGGTTCACTGAAGCACACTGAAGAAAAACAGCTTTAAGTTCAGTACCTTCGTGCACAAAAAAATGAACTCTCCGAATGAGGATAACTTCAAGACACCCCTTAAGCATACTTTAGGAATTCAAAAAAAAAAATGAAACCTGTTTGCAAAGGCTACACAGTTATGCAAAGAGTGGGAATTTCGGCTGGCTGGGCAGCTGCCATGACAGCGAAGTCGCATGACCAATTGTATGATAGGCAGCTATAGTTACATGATATGCAATTTTGTTGCTGCTGTGGTTGGATACTAGCTATCTATGGGCATCAGAAATGACCAACCTCAAGCTGAAATCATGCCAAAATTATATTTATGTTCTCTGTGTATAATGCTTATGCAACATTCCACTCTCATTACAAGCACCTTGCACCCAGAAAAGGGAGAAGAAAAAATATCTTAAGAACTACGACCCATTACAATAATTATACAAACATTTCACACCTCTACATCGTCATGAGAGTGGCTTGTTGGGCTAGTTGGTACATGGTTATGCTAGGAGAATGCCAGCAAACTTTAGAGTAGGAAAAAATCGAGAGGCAGACATAGACAAAGAGACCTTCCACCTTCCTGTCTCTTTGTCTATGTCTGCCTCTTGATTTTTTCCTACTCTAAAGTTTGCTGGCATTCTCCTAGCATAACCTCTACATTGTCACTTCCATACCTATTCAGCCAACATGTCACACACTTGGACAAAACAGTGCGTTTCTGTGTCTGGCTGTCTTTGGGGAGTTTGACTTAGTGGAGCACTTACTCATGGAGACCAGTGCCACACAGCAAGATCAACAGGAGTGCTGACTCACCCTGTACCCTCCTACAATGCTGGTAATGTTGGTAACACCTTCAAGTCTGAAAAGAGGCGAACTGCCGACCAAAAGAGCTAATTTCTACTAACTAACAAGGAATGTTTCAAGCATGCAGCATATGAGTGGTGTTGACATTTGCCAGTGGCATGAAAAATCGGTCACTGCAACATGGCACCTGAATCCTCTGATGACAATGTTTGCAACAATGGCATATCTGCAAGTGCAGAAGTAAGCCAATTGCTTTAAGGAGGTGCAGATAGGCACTTGTAGGGCATCGACACAGTGGTGTTGACATTTGGCACAGGCGTCTAGCATCAGCCATGCAACACTTTCTGTACCCTCTTATAGCATGTTGGCAACACTGGCAAGAGCTGGAGTAGGCCAACTGTTGCAGATAACTAGCAAGGAGTGTAACCAGGCACGCATTGTTATTGAGATGTTTCCTGCTCTCATCAAATGCATTGTGCAATAGGCAAGTCAGCGCTCCTGTAAAGTCTTCCTGTGTGGCTGGTACAGAGAAACATGACCAAGAAGTTTTCAGTGTGATCAAAATGGATGAAGCTAACACAAAGCGGCATCGAAATGCAGACATGTCGCCGCAGTCATCCTGAATTCTTTACATTCCCAACTTTTCATGGTGACACAATGTGTAACCTCTTAAAACATGGTGCACTAAATAAACTGAAATTGACATTTCGTGTGCAAAACTATACAAATGAATGAAAAAGACAATGCAGTTCGGCACGCATTTGTACAGTACGGCACATTCCGAAGCAAAACACTGAGTATTCTGCTACTGATTGCAGTTCAGATATGACATGATCCTGGGAACTATCTTTCATGCACAAGCCTTATGCCTGTGTGCCTTATACCTGATCTTATCCACTTTTCTGAAGTTATAGCAACATTGAACCAGCACAACTCTTTACGCTTCTAGGGTGTTCCATTTAGGAATGAACCTTACTGTACAGTACACTGCAATCGAATGCTGCACAATAGTAGGCACTCAAACATGCTTTTAAAAACACCTTGCAACTAGTCTACAAAGATGCACAGAAATTTGGGCTTTTATAAGTAGTCAAGCAAATATAACTATTAGTATAACCTCTATTTTACAGCTATATTTCTGCACCCTCACATGCCAGATGAGAGGGTGCAGAAATATAGCTGTAAAATTATATTTCTGCACCCTCTCATCTGGCATGTGTACCATGGTCTGCACGGCAAGAAACGTATCTACAGCAGTTGCTCACTTAAAAGATGACCATGAATACACATAAGGGTCAGATTAAAACATTCTAGAAATCAAGTAAGGACCTCATGAAGGAAAACAGCGACACTATTCAGCCATATTTAAGTAAAGCACCAACTCTTGACTAACTGCATAAAAATACATCATCACAGAAAACATTCAAAGCAGGGCAGTACACTAGAAAATATGAAATACAAACTGTGGCTTGCTGTACATGAAAGACATCAAGCTGACAAAACTGCACAGTGGAACCCCGGTTATACATCCCCCGGTTTTGCGACGACTCGGGTTTTACGACGGATTAGCGCAGTCCCGACAAAGTCCACATAGAAGCAATGCATTAAAAACCCCGGTTACCCAACACAATTTTACGCCTGGCCCGCATTATACGACGACCCTCGTGAAGCGCAGGATGGAACGGTGGATGAAAGAAAAGTGAAGCAGGTCTCTTTCCTCACTCTGTTTCTTCGCATGCAGAGTACCTGACACTCGCTGTGCTGAAATAGCGCCTTTTCTTCTCCACAATCACTTTCACCCTATTTTCTCGGTGTCGTCACTTCTCGTCGCATTGGGAAAGTGTTCCCCCCCAGCAGCCACCCGCGACGCCCGCTGTGGTGAAATAGCGCCTTTTCTTCTCGACCATCACTTTCTCCCTCTCTTCTCAGCAGCGTCACCACTCGTCGCGTCGGGGAAGCGTTTCTCTCCTTCCAGTTTCCCAGCAGCAGATCGTCGACAAGGTAGCACGGAGAGGCCTAGGTTTATCGTACGTGTTTTTCGTCGTAATCCTAGCGACCAGCGTTCAGCGGAGGTCTTGAGTTGTGTGGAGCAATCTGATGCACGATGTCTCAAAAGCGGACAGTTTTGTTGCTCAGCGTTAAGCTGAATATTATCGAGGAAGCGAAAAGCGGCGTGGAGCCAAAAAAGTCAGTATTGCCCGGGACCTTAAGATAGCTGAATCTTTGCTTAAGGAGATCCTGGCAAACAAAGCGGTGATATTGCAGAATGCCAACAAGTTCGGGGTGAAGCGGAAAGCAGCAAAAGAAGGACAGCATGAGAAGTTAGAAAAAGTCCTCGTGAAGTGGCTGCGTCAAGCACGGAGCTCTGCAATCAACGTTCATGGCGCCATTCTAAAAGAAAAGGCGGACCTTGTGGCAATGCATCTGGGCATCCACGACTTTCAGGCATCGAACGGGTTGCTGGATCACTTTAAAAAACGAAACAGGATTGTGTACAGCCGCTCCTGCAGAGAAAGCAAGCCCGTGGACGTTTCGACGGTGAACGAGTGGATGGAGTCGCTGCCGGAGATGATTGTTGCATGCAAGCCCGGCAACGTTTTCAACGCCGCCGAGAGTGGTATTTTTTACCATATGCAGCCCAAGCAAACCCTTGCGTTTAAGGGTGACAGCTGTCATGGTGGCAAGTGTAGTAAAGAGCATGTGACGGCACTATACTGTGCTAACGAGGACGGTTCCTAGAGGCTGCCCATGCTCGTTGTTGGAAAGTTTGCAAAGCCACAGTGCTTTAAGAACTTGAAGACGCTGCCGTGCAGCTACAACTTCAACAAAAAGGCGTGGATGGCGTCTTCGCTCTTCAGCAATTTTTTTGCAGCAGCTGGATAACAAAATTGGTGCTAAGGCGAGGAAAATATTGCTTTTCGTGGACAACGCACCATGCCACCCACCCGATACATCCAGCCTGAGGAATATAAAGGTTATTTTTTTTCTGCCAACTGAACAAGCTGGCTGCAGCCGCTGGATGCCGGCATAATTAAGTGCATCAAGCAAGGGTACCGGAAGCGGTTAGTGCAGCGTCAGCTGGCAGCTATGGAGCGCAGCGAGTTGGAAAAAAAGATCACTGTGCTTGACGCCATGCATTTTATTACCAGTTCGTGGAACGCAGTGCTGTGAAGCACAATCGCTAACGCGTTCAAGCACTGTGGCTTTAAGAGAGAGACTGCCTCCTCTGCTGGGGATGCAACAACCTCGATGCTCTCGAGGCTGATGCAGGCTTCGCCGACGAAGATTTCGAGGGTTTAAACCTCACCACGACCTTCGCTGAGTATGTGGAGGCCGACAACGTTGCCTTCTGCGGCGAGGTGTTGCTGGATAACACCATCGAGGAGGCTTTGCCTAGTGCCGACACTGCCTAGTGCCGACACTGCCTAGTGCCGGCACTCCGAGTGCCGACACCGCTGCGACATGGGACGAGGACAACGACAACGCCACAGATGCCGTGCCTGTGCCTACCACGTTCGCCGAGGTGCTACGGCACATAGATGGCATCTGGAACTTCATCCGTTCACATAACGCCACAGAGCACCTCCTTTTGGACGTTGCCAAACTCGAGCAAAAGCTCTTGGTTCACAGATCAAACAAGGTCCAAAAGAAACTTATCGACTTTTTTTAAAGTTCGCGCCGGCTGCCGGGAATCGTGGCAGTGGGCAGTGGAGTGCGGTAAAGGCTTGTTTGAATAAGGCGTGATTGGTACGTGTACTGCCGCATTAATTATTATTGCATTTACTTTTTTTTTTGTAATTTGGGTTTCCAAGCCCTGCAGAGTATGTTATTAGTTTATATTGAAGTTTCTCATAAATCCACTGCATGAAATAAGTAGTATATTTATAGGCCTAATTTATGTTCGGATTTTATGACGCCCGGATTTTACGATGCTTTTTTGCGGTCCCGAGAAAGTCTTATAATCGGGGTTCCACCGTACTTAGCGACCTAAACAAATTAATGGAATACCACGGGAAAAAAGAAATTGTAAGTATACTTTAGGCACTTGCAAGACACAGTTGGCATTAATATAATTGACTTAGTTGAGCCTTGCTGATATATTCCTGAATCACGTTATCATCCAACAAAGAACACTGATATCCATGTGGACCATAGGATTTCCCACACAATACCTCTTCATTATACAAGTGCTATATACATTTCGAAACATATGAAAAAGATTCTGCTGTAAGACTACATTAATAAGGAAGCAACCGACTTTTCCAGTTAAACAGCTGGCTGATGAATAGCTAAATTAATTCACGGTTTTGCTTATTACCATGCTTGGATGCAGTTTACGTACACTGCCTGCTGCGGTGTTGGATAAAAGAATTTTTTTTAATAAAACAAAAATTGGTGCCATCTGTCACCAGGTGAGTGAAGTAGCTTTGCATTTCTTTGGCTCCAAGGCAGGCATTTCACCTCCATAGGACAGATAGCGATACTGTTTCTTTCACTCAGAAACTTAGCTTTCTCAGTAGGCATTCCAGCAGACGATGGGCACTAGAGACTTATAAATGGAAGCCACCATAAAAACTTGCATCGATGCAAAGTTTGAGCACAGACAATCCAGCGGTTTAGTTGGAAGAGCTATTTACACTGGGCTCTCCCACTTGACACAACCTACAGTACAGAGTGGTAGTCCTAGCACAACTTGAGACAAAGTTCTGCGTCAACATTGGGACATTGTGGACTGATGGCTGAAAATTTACTAAAGCCTCCCCGAAACTTATATGCTCACTCTAGTGAACCTAGTTCATTTGGCGTCCACAGTGCCAAACAAACAGGCAAAAACTTACAGTGTATTGAACTGGTTATTGGGAGGACTTAGCTATGTTTTACATCATGAAAGTCTTCAAAGACTGGCTAAATAATTATTCAGTCTGAACAATGAAAAATGTCTGTTACCAATGTCTGCTACTCGATCACATACTGTAACATGCATTGCATACATCACATGCAATGAATAATAAATATCGGCCAACAAACATAAACTTGGTTAGGAAACTGCTATTTTGTACCTACAGTGGAGCCACGCTGAGAGAAAGAAAGACGTTTAAGGAAAGAAACGTCAGCAAAAGTGCACAATTAACAATTGACCACTTGTATACATAATGCATTAACCAATCCAGCTCAACAAACTAACTCCAATAGGCTCATCTGCGATTCTTGAGAGAAAAACAAAGCTATGATGGAAGGAAAACAGCTTCCTTACTATGGAGTGTTGGCTCTTCATACGGACAACTTGGGCTAGCTTGTGAAAGAAGGTAGAGACAGACAAGATATCTTTAAGTATATGGCAAAATCCTTGACTCGATGACGAGCAAGACTTCCCGGAAATCACTAAAGCCGTCGCTTGTCTCAGAATGTTGGGTAATGCTGAGGATGCTCCTGCTTCCACTTCAAAGTAGCAACACTGTATAAATCAGCACTGGCAAAGTCCTTACAAATGCATTGCAGATAACAGTGCTTAAAAGCACACTAAAGAGAAACACTACACATACTTAAATCGATAGATTGTGAAACACTATTTGCATTTCTTCTACAAAGAGAGGTGCTGTCAGTGGAGAAGACAAAGGGCAAACCTCTAATATTTAAAATTTCATGCTTAAAGCACAGCGCTGATTACATCAGTCTGTCGCGAATTTCACAGTATATCTATATATCTGCACCACTTCTGTGCAGGAGACGTCCACAAAAGTCACCAGGTTGAGTCACAGATAACTTTCCTATGGAACATACCATATTTACTCGTGTAAGGCCAGCAACCCAACTTTGTAGGGCAAAAAATACAAAAAAAAAGAAACGTAAAAATAGCTTTCCTAACTATCACATTCATACCTGCACGCATTACCTCCAAGACTGCTACGGTGCGTCATTGCAATTTTGGAGGCCAGGCTCGTGCACATGCCAATTTCTGCAAGCCGCTACTAAATGGCACTAGTTACTGTCGTGCCAATGATGGCATCGTCATGGTATTCCTCCAAATCACGATTATACAACATAATAAATCCAGATTGCTTCAATAGTACCGGGTGGGCTGAAGCACACTGTTAAGCAGGTTTAGCTGACATTGTGCTTTCAGACACACTAAAAGGGCATCACTGCATGAAGCGTACGTGTGGATTTTAAATGCGCAGCTTGCAATTCTGCCCGAGACTGCTGTCAATAGCTTAAAGGTGACAGCAATCTGAAACCGTAATGGATGGTTTGAGGAAGCACCAAAGATGTGACCTCGTCACATGACGAGGGCAGCAGAAGCAATGAGGACAACTAAATAAAAGTAATTACAATCTATCGCTAGTGGTCACGTAATTCTGCACAGCAGTCTAAGTGTAGTTCGAGACTTCACTGAGTAGCCATAAGCTGGCCTTGTGCAAGACCCTGTTTATAAATTTTTAAAAAGTGCGAACCTTACACGAGTAACTACGGTAGTCTGCTCTAACGAATACACAACAAAAACATGCGGTTGGGCTTGCTCAACGTTAACTAACACAGCATTAAGACACAACCACAAAGAAAGCCACACTATGATGTATGTCTATGTGTGCCTTCTTTCGTGGTTGTGTCCTAGCACTGCATTAATTATGTCCTGATGAATTGTGAACTGGTGCCTGACAGACGCTGCTAATATTGATGACTTAACGAAGAGCTGGAATTTAAAGGCAGCATTGCCATCTTCATTCTTGCTTTATTGGCTTACTGAGCTCCTGTTCCCAGTAACACTGGCTTAACTGAAACTTCAGAAATATAGCCTAGCATTACAAATCTTATTATTCTTCCAACGCGCTCCCGCAAGATCGCTGACCTCTTGCTGGATGATTTATATATTCCATTTAAGATATGACTACATTGCTGCTCAAGTGTACTTACAGCCATTGTGAGGAATCTCTCTTGAAGACAACTGTTTTGGGCTTAATCACTTCAACGCTTTGCAAAGTGCAAGCTACGGAACGTGCAAGTGTCGTCAATGTAAGTGAAGTGGTCAGTGCAAGTGAAGCGGTGTCCGCGTACGCTAGCAACAGCGGCTATAATTTTTGACACAGGTATGTGGTACAGGATTTACAAGATATCAAAGAGAATGCATACCAGCATACCTAAATGCGGTACCAGCAGTGCCACCTAGGGATGACCACCTTTTGTCATCAGTGAGACAGGATGCGCACACAGTGCTAACCAGACGGTGGCTACAAGCTATGTGCAGTTTGATCTAGCTGAAGAGGAAAATTGCACTGTATTTGTCAGTTTTGTCATCACAGCAGTTAGTCCATTAAGAAATGCATGGTCACTCATAAAGTGCAGATCACTAACCCCTCAACGTCTGCCAGCTAAAAAACAAACTTACAAAATTGCCTCAGATGCTCACTAATGATTGCGTAGCTAACCATGCAAGCTGAACAGGAGCAGTGCCATGGTTATCTGCAATATGATTATCCACATGTAAACATCTTTTTAACCTTGGCATCAGTTGCTCCGGTGAAATTGATAAGAGCAGCTGACCTATCTTACCTTTAACATGAGGTAAGCATACAGGCATTACACTGCTGCACGTGAGGCATTCTTGCCAATAATGGTGGTGGTTCACAAGATGGCTCTGCCGGTATTGTTGCATTCCTCTTAACATCTTAATCCTCTGCACTCACTACAGGCAAGAGTTGAATGCTCTCCCTGGAGAGCTCCCTATCGCTGTCTGGGACATAAGAAGGTTTAACACTTCCTGATAAGCTGATCGCGCTCTCACTAAAGACACCGCTGCCCCGATGGATAACCACAGTATTGCTCAAATGTGCCCTGTGACCACGGCAAGTCATCTCTCTCTCAGAGAGGTCTGTTCTGGGCCACTTTCTTCTGCGCTTCGCGAATTGCGAGCTGAAGAATGCGCTCATCACTCAGGCCTAAGAGGGGCCGGTGTCAGTGGATGCTAGTGACAGCGAGTGGATCGTCTTTGGAGCTGATGCGCTGGTACCCACTAGAGACTAGGGTTGACGACCGGTGCGACGAGCCCGGCGGCGAGTCTAGCAGAGCGGTGGTCAGGTCCGGCAGAGTGCCGTCGCCCATGCCACGCTGCTGCTGCTGTTCGCGCGTGCTTTGGAGCAGACCCTGGAGGCTGGAGAGGGACACATCCCAGTCCTTGAAGGCGTTTAGCAGGAATATGGCACACACCACTGTCATGAAGCCTGTGAGGCTGCCTGCAAGAGGAACGATGCTGTTCGTCCATTGTTGTAATCCCAACATCTTTTCCCCCTGGCAAAGCTGCAATCTGAACACTGGCTTAAACGGACAATGCAGAGGAACACTAATACCAATTGATAGGTTACGTGATATACAAGCTGAAACACTAGTTGATAAAGCATTTTTCAAAACTCTACTTTCATTAATTTTATGGCAAGAGCTTCATGATAGAAGACAAAATTAAGGTAAAAATTTATTTTCTGCAATTTCGCACTGAAACCCCAACACCGGTATGCCAGTGTCACATTATGAATTTCAAATTTTTTTTATCTTTGGGCCATTGCAGCCCAGTAAATGTTCTTGAAACTTGTTAAGTATAGTTTCTTGCCCTTTTAGAATACAATACAGGATTAATTAAGACTCCTGCAGATTTCACCACCAGTATTCCATTCTTTAGTGCCTTTTCTGGCTTACCTTAAAGGGGCCCTGAACCACCTTCTATCGAAGCGCAGAAATGCATTTGAAGTTAAAATAGGTTATTTCAAAAGTGCTTTGCCGCAAAAAGTACTTCAGTGCGTTCAGCAGAAGCGGAGCTATTGGAAATTAAACACCTTCACTGCGCTCCCGTTTCTTCTTCAATGCCTTGCACTGAAAAGGCTACAGCGGAGCGGGGCGTGCACACAATGGTCTGCCTTCTAAATGTTCTTTTGTATGTTAACGTAGTTGTCTTTACTGCCACTACTTTCAATTTTGGGATCTGCAACGCGCCAAGCGTAAGCCAAATGCAGTTGTCCTCAGCGAGCCGTAGTGCGCTTATCCAGTGGACTTGTGGCGGCACACTGCGGCAGCCGCAGTATCTACGCTACGTAGAATATCGCAGCTACATGCAACTGTAGCGTGTAAGAGCAGCGTTTGCTTTGTGCCCTACAGGATTTCACTGCATGCTCACGCTCACATGCTACAGCCTGATCATGCTACGTGGTGCAAACCGGCTTTGTCCTTTACCAGCTTGACCGATGGATAGTAGCCACATCCCACTTGCTCATTTTGAAGCACTATGAATAGATCAACACGAAACGAAGCCTGCCAAGGCGTTTAACCAGGAGTGGCCAGGAGTGAGCGTGCATTGGCAAGCATGAGTGTGGTCCAACCTCAAGTTTTGCATGGTTCGAGGCTAGCTGAGCGTTCAAAACAAGTAGAAATTAGCGAGACCCGCCGGCTGTGACACCGATAAGCAGGGTGACCAAAGTTTAATGTCTACGTGGGCGGCCGTAGCTGAGCTTACCTGAGCAGACAATTGTTGGATTCTTCCATAAGTATACAATTATTATAGAAATTTTAAAGCACATTTTTGCTTGCTTCAGCCTGCTTAGTGAACTTCGTCAATAAATATACACGGTGACAGTAAGAAGTGCAGTGATACAAACACCCTTCTTGATTGATGTCGGGTATTGGCCAATAGCAGCTGCGTATGGAAATACACTTTATTAAGAAATAAAGCGTCCAGAAGAGAATGAGGTGTAGGCAAGTAGGCTCCCATTGAGAAGAGAGCGCTTGCGAGCTCCACTCGCTGCGTACGACAGCAAAGAATGGCTGAGATGCTCACAGCAGCATTTGCTATCTGCAGACTATGCTTTTTCACCAAGCCCGAGGGGTGGAGTTCAAGAACCCTTCAAGGTAAAGGTGGCTATTTTTGGTATGGTGACATGGGTAATTAATTTACACAGCTCAAATTATTTTTCCCTCAGGCGTTCCTTTAAAAAAGAACCAAATACTTTTAGAAGACCATGGAACTGAAGTTTTTCTTAATTGAGCAGAAACAGCGGGACATACAATGGACAGACAACAGTGCTAAAGAACAATTTCACTGTGAATGACTGTGCGCACGACGAACACTCGATGATCAGTAAGCAAGGAAGAGATAACCACCTGTCATTGCATTGCATTAAATCTGGCCGTGAGCCCATCTTTAAAAGACTGTGCCGTAACGTCAAACCATCATGACGAGCACATGCAATTAATCTCTTAAACGTTCCAAATCCAGAAGAGTAGCACTGCTTGTGTATGTTTTCATTTAATTTCACTCCTCCCAAAGGAAATTTCAGTCTTGTCAGATTGGTTACCTCTTTTTCACTACTACACATGCTCCCTTCACATGTTTTCAGGTTTTTCCTTTGCAAAGTGGTATGCATATATATACTGCTTGAAAGAATAAACATTTGGTTATTTGTTCAGCGCTGTTGTCTGTCCCTTAATTGTGCCCTGTTATATTGGGTGTTTTTGCTCAACTCATAAACCAACCAGCCCAAATGCAAAAGCATCTGAAGCCTGCTTTCTTTTTATTTTAATGCAAAGCAATGCACAGAAAAATAAACAAAAAAGCTAAACTCTTTACAAATTAATGAATGTCATTTTTTATCAAATACAGTCAAATGTTGAACCTGTGTCATCGTGCTCAGAACAAAAAACACTTTAGCAGCTGAACACAGTGCTCTACATCATCATGTTAGCACTCTCTAATCACTGAGAGTCGCTACGCAGTGAGAAAAAGTTTACCAACGACCCCTCCAAGGCTACTAGTCTAGATCAGCATCAACTCTGCCTCTCACTTTTGAACTGTCCGCAGTTGTCGATGAGCGTACCATGCTGAGAAGACTGAACAAATTGTATGCGGTTATGAGTTTCTCTGAGCTTGTTGAAATTGTTTACTCTTACTAAAGCAGCAAAAATTACATTGGCACAAACACTGTACGCCTGCTTGCATTGTCAGTATTGACAATCATATGTCACTAAAGCTTGTTGCAAGTCTCTTAAGGCAAGCAGAGTGGCAGGTCAGAGAATGAAGAGCTTTCATTAGAAGACACGAAAGTCATATTGCTATTGAAAGGTGGATAAAACACGGGGCAGTCACATGTGCACTAAAAACCGAAAAGAGAAAACTAAGTAGTAAGGAATGTCCACATTGAGTCATGAACCATACCACAATATTTAGACATGAAAAAAAAATATGTACTACAATGGTTTATCAAGGCTTACCAAGCACATCTTCGCCGCTCATGTTTCCCCATTCCTTGAACAAGATTGCCGATGCAATTAGCACAAACGTCGTAAAGAATACATAGTAGATGGGAGTGACAACGGAGGTATTGAAGACATCCAGTGCCTGAAAATAAGATTTCAAAGGCAGTTAGGACTACTCTCCATAAAAAATGAAATATGGTAGACATTGAAGATTAAAATATAGATTGTAAAGAGAAAATTAAAGAATTAAATAGCCCTTGAGGCACTAAGCATCAAGCCTGTAAGCTCAGCTGAAATGCTCCCAAAGCAAAAAACAAGCTGCCCTAAAGTAATCATTGCCACACTTCAGCAATTACTGTGCTTGCAGAAATACAATGGAACATAATATTAATTTGAATCTGTTCAAAACCGCACAACAGCATTCATTCTACACTATCCATATAATATCAGCATTTCTGCTTTAAAAGAAGAAATTCACCTTCCTGCTCTAGTTTTACTACCACAAATGTGCCTGGCTCTACCTTTTTCGTAAGTTTTCGGAAGTAACAAGCATACTGTATCTTGCTTGTTACTTCCGAAAACTTACGAAAAAGGTAGAGCCAGGCACATTTGTGGTAGTAAAACTAGAGTAGGAAGAAATAGCCGAGGCGCAGCTCACCACGCAATTCGAGCGCCTCTCTACCACCAAGACGGGGCGCAGTTTACTGACGTCCCTGGGTTACAACCCCCAAGCTCCCAGCCGGCAACCGTGCGAGACCACAGATGAGGCGCGGGCCCACATTTACGTGGACCCCATCCCAAAGAACATGCACCCAGAATACAACCAAGAACGGCAGCAGGCCCTCACCGAACAACACGCCCAAGACCCGCACGCCCGGTACGTGGACGCCGCGGAATACAAGCGGGAAGGCTTCACGGCAGTGGTCGTTGCGGCGGCTAACGGCAGCGAGCGTGCGGTGCACGAACGCCACAGACGCTGAGGAGGTTGCCATCGCTCTGGCGATCACCGAGGCCGAGTGTCGCACCGTGCTCAGCAACTCGAGGAATGCCGTGCGCAATTTTGCCAAGGGGCGAATATGCACGCCGGCAGCCGCCATCATCGGCAAGCTCCAATTTCAAGACCGCGGCAGCACCGTCCGTATCAAGTGGTTCCCGGCACACGCCGGCGAGTGTGCATCCTCACCGAACCACAACGAGACGGCCCATTCGGCGGCGCGAGCGCTTACCTTCCGCGCCCCCGAGAGTGATCGTTCCGTGTGGTTTTGAAACCAAGGACAGATTGACTAGTTATGCCGAAGTAACCAAGTGTTACCGCTTAGCTCGACGGTCAATGCCGCCTCCCCACCCGGCACTCAGTCGGGAGGAGGCCGTAATCCTAAGACAAATACAGACCGCGTCACTCCTCGCCCCCGCAATGCTGCACGTGCTTCAACCAGAGCTCTATCCGAGTGCGCTGTGCGGTGTTTGTGCAGCGGGTCCGGCGGACCAATTGCACATCATGTGGGACTGTGCCAGGTTCCCGACCGCAGCTACCTCCAGGACTTACCTGCCAGAACTTCAAAGTGCACTGCAGTCTACAGACAAGGACTCACAACTATGGGCCGTCCAGCAGGCCCGGGGTGCGCTCAAAAAGCACAAGCCTCGTGACCCACTACAAACGGGCCCAACGGGGCTAGTGCAGAGTAGAGTATAACCCCGGGTCGACACTTGGCCAGCGTCACGACTCGTTAAATCGTCGTTTGCCGGCACTTGGCGGCACGGTGCTAAAAAGAGCAGCATCGGCATGCTTTTCACGTCGTTTGGTAGAAATCCACGTGCGCGTTCTGCCAAAAGCACCATTTGCATGCATATCGTGTGGTTTTGCAGAAAACTGCAATCGCGTCTACCAAAAGATGCATATGCATGCTTAAAACGCGTTTTGGCACAAATCCATGTGCGGGTGCTAAAAAGAGCAGCATCGGCATGCTTTTCACGTCGTTTTCCTATTTCTAAGTTATTCCTATTTTATCCTATACTGCATCTTATGCAAAAGCCATCCAAAATGCTCTGTGCCCACTTGCAAGTACGACATTATATTTCCAGCAACAGTTTTCTTTCTTCGCTCAACCAAGAATTGAACTGCCCTAACTACCAATAAGATTCTTATCACTGAGGCTTCCTGCTATAAGACTACAATATAAAAAAAAAACATAAGTCAAGTCGTCTTGCCTAACTTATACTATTTGTCATGTCCTCATGTAATGCCACTGCCCAGTGGAATTAAATAAACAAATATAATGTGAAGGCAAACATTTAAAAGTTCAGTAAGGAGGAAATTGAAGGAAATCTGCACAACTTTTAGCAGCCACACATCATATACAGTGACCAGGTGCCAGTATTGCTTCACTTGTTTCACACGTTTGCTGCTTTACAACAGCACTATGCAATGGGGCACGATGCAGCAGAGTATTGTGAAGAAAGCAAGCGCCTCGAGTAATGCCCTCTAGGATTGAAAGTGCAGTGAAACGAAGGTGGCAATGACAAAACTGAATTTCATATAGAGTATATTCACTGAGTTATTAAGAGCGCACTACAATGTGTGGTAAAATGAGGAGATATGTCATCGCTTCAAGATGAAGACCACTCTCAGATATCCCTGACTGACCGAACCAATTGCACAATTCTGCAAATATTGTAATCCCACCACTCCATCTAAGGCTCTGCTGCTCGCAACTAAGCTTTCCTTTCCTCAGCACCCGTTGTGTTATTTTAAAAGACTGCTGGTCATTTTCTCTGTGCAGCAGGTCATCATCATCATCAGCCTATTTCATGTCCACTGCAGGACGAAGGCCTCTCCTTGTGATCTCCAATTACCCCTGTCTTGCGCTAACCGATGCCAACAAGCGGCCACAAATTTCCTAATTTCATCACTACACCTAGTCTTCTGCCACCCTCGACGGCGTTTCCCTTCTCTTGGGACCCATTCTGTAATCCTAATAGTTCAATGGTTATCTAACCGGAGCATTACATGACCTGCCCAGCTCTATTTTTTTCTCTTAATGTACATTAGAACATCAGCTATACCCATTTCCTCTCTGATCCAAACCACTCTCTTTCTGTCTCTTAATGTTATGCCTAGCAATCTTCATTCCATCGCTCTTTGTGCGGTCCTTAACTTGTTCTCAAACTTCTTTGTCAGACTCCAAGTCTCTGCCCCATATGTGAGCACTGGTAAAATACACTGATTGTACACCTTCCTTTTCAATGATAGTGGTAAGCTTCCAGTTAGAAGCTGACAATGTTTGCTGTATGCGATCCAACCCATTCTTATTCTTCTATGAATGTCCTTCTCATGATCAGGGTTCCCTGTGATTAATTGACCTAGGTAAATACACTCCTTCACAGATTCTAGAGGCTGACTGGCGATCTTGAATTCTTGTTCCCTTACCTGGCCATTCATCATTATCTTTGTCTTCACTGCATTCTCTTAACCTCGTAAGGAAGTAATCGACCGGCACTCGACTTCCAAGTCACATTGCTGCCTTTTTATCTTGCAATGTTAAATAATTCATTTTCCCCTCTATAGTTGATAGCGAAGTTTGCTCCTTTTTAAGCCTGTCATTTTCAATGCTTTGGTTCTATGGGGGAGTAATAACAGCACAGTTTATCCTCCATACATTGAAGTCACATTCAGAGCAAAGTTATGTCCATTACATATAGCACTTGCTATAAAGAAACAAACAAAAATCAGTGCCAAGAAATGTACAATTGCAGCCATGCAATTTCAAAACTTTTGCCTCAACATAAGCATGTGTATCGTTCACTACCCATTTATTCACCACAAACCAAGTCAAGCCGAGCTTTTGCCCGAGATGAGCCTTGTCCACTAATCATAGATCGTGCCTGTGACTACAACACTTTTGCTGGTCTCTGATGATTTAATGTACAGAAGAATGAAAGTTAGTTTTACAGGCGTTCCAGGGTCTTTCAGCTAGCTTGCATGCCACTTTGAGCCGAGTGCAAAGAAAATCTGCTTCGCTATACACTACGTTCAATCCTGTATTTTCGGTTTCCTTATAGCGGTAAGGTACTCACTGAAGTAATACGTGGCCAACCAAATTTCAGATTTACTTCACTACATCCGTGTTCACTACATCAAGGTTCGACTGAACTGTGCCATTGTCCCACAGTGTCGCACTGTGCAAATTTGCAGTGCAGCAGAAGTGTGCTGAACTGGGCTGGTTGATGTATGTCAAAGGGAATCAAACGGCGCAGAAAACAGAGCATGAGGGGAGACAGCAGACACAGCGCTGACATTCTTTATTGCATATGAACTGCAATATATATAAAATGCAATATGCACAGAAAACATGAAAACCCCAATTCATCACAAGCCACTGCTATCCATAGGCTGTCACACTTTCGATAGGTAGTGTAATTCGCTACAGTTTAGGGATACAGAGGGCACGCTTACACATGAATCACCATGTTGGCACATGTGAAAAGCTTTGCTAATCTCGCAGGCACATTGCTCTCTGTAGCGTCTCAGGAATGTGCAGCTATCAAGATGCGATTCGCAACCACATTTGCAACATTGCAGCACAGAAACTAGACAGAGAGCAATAACTTTGGGAATGAAAACAGGCTCTTCCCAGATTTGCCCAGAATATCATATGTTGCCCAGTTCACCTTGTTGAGATAGTTCATCTGGACCGAGATGCAGATTACGACGCCGACGAGGCAGACCCAAGTGACCCAGGAGGTGAATTCATTGTGGCCGGCAAACGTCTCGCGCAGCGCCAGGCCCAGGCCTTTGCAACCCATGACTGAGAGGGAGCCGATGACCGAGCAGATGGCCACGTAGATCACCACGTTGGAGGTGCCGTACTTTGGCGCATAGATCACCATCAGGATGCTGGCCGCCGTCACCACAAAGATCACATACACTATGAACGCTGGGGATGTCGGCGTGGCAAGGAAGGAGAAAAAAAAAATGAAACACTCATTTCAACAGAAGTGAGGAGACAATTTAGCTGCAATCAGAGCAGACAACTAAGTCTACTAAACTTTGGTGCGAAATTTAACTCGTTCATGGGAGGGCTCGTCAGCAGTATGTCCCTTGCACCACCAGGCATCAGAATTGCATGATAATGTAAATAGTGTTAATTACTCATAGTCATCTGCTTGTGTTACCTTGGGTGTTCCATAAGGCATTGTTCCCGGCCCCATTGTTGTTTCTTATTTATATTAATGACTTGCCAACTAATATAGCGTCCTGTGCGCATTTGTTTGCAGATGATTGTAAAATATACCATGAAATAAAATCATCTGATGATAATCGCCTTCTTCAGCAGGACCTTAATAATATTACTAATAGGTAATGTGAAAAACCTTTTATGATGCTTAACTGCTCCAAATGCAAAATGATGACTTTCAGCCGTATACACGCTAAGTCCAAGTTCTTTTACTTTTGAAATAACATGCTTGTGTATGAAACTGTCGTACAGATACCTTTGCATTCATTTGACACCAAACCTTTCCTGGTCTGACCATACTACTTCCATCTGTGCTAAAGCATCTTGCTCACTTGGCTATCTCTACCGGAACCTGCAAAAGTTGCCTGCTCATGTCCATAAATTAGCTTATGTAACTTATGTACACCCCCAACTTGAATTTGCCTCTCCAATATGGTCACCACTCCAGAACTATCTGATCACAAAATTAGAATCAATACAAAAGAGAGCTGTAAGGTTTATCTCCAACAACTATAACTGGCAATCCAGTGTGTCTGATATGAAAAAAGAAAATGTTCTCCCGCCTTTAGAAAATCTCCACTTAGTCTCGCTTCTGGGCTTGTTATGCAAGTACGTGTATATGAAGGGCCTTCACCCCTGCCACTTAGCACTCCACTGCGCAAATCTAGATGTTTGCATAATCATGTTAGTTTTTCACGCATTTTAGGACATACAGAAGCTTTCAATTCAGCTGAACTCCTGCACTGCATGTCACTATGGAATTATATTCCCGATTCGACTGCATCATTAACAAATCCTGTTTCTTTCTGGGAGCATGTGTATAGCTTGTACTGCTAGGAGAATCTATGTTTACTTTGTTACCATGCTAGCCTTCTCTTTCGGATGTCCCCCTTAAACAATGCTGAATGGCCTGTACGTTTCAATAAATAAATAGTCACTTCTAAACGCTTTAACATAAATTCACAAATTAAGTAACCAGTTAATTACTTCAGGAAACATTGCAGTTATAGAATAGAAGCCAGTCAGTGCTAAGGACCTGTCCATTAGTAGGAACCTTGAAGCAAACTACAGTGGAATCTTGTTGATATGATCTTCATAGAAACTAGAAAATGTAACATATCATCCAAAAATTGTATTATCTAAGGCAAGCTCCAAAAAGTATGAAAATTGGCGAACTCGGTGACGAACTCAATAGCAAAGGTAGGTTCGTGTGGTGCCAAATGATGCTGCTCCGTATAACACATTATGCAGGGCAGCATCACTCGACACCACACAAAACGTAGCCAATGCACTTTTATTTAGTAACGTCAAAATAGCTCGTCAGTTTGTACTGAACTTTCTTCTTTTCAGTATCCATAAATTCTATAAGGTAAAAAATAAGTTGTCATTTCCTCACTCTAATGAGCAGCGGCACCCCACCAGTCAGTGTGTGATGCCGTACAGGGTGTGTTTCTCTTCCAGCGTGGCTGGGGTTCAACACATTGTTCGTGGGTCGTTGGAATGTTATTTAAGCTAGTACGCTGGAATATAAAGTTATGAGTTTTAGAAATACCAGTAAAATCCCCCTTCTGCAATCGTATTATCCAATTTCAGGTGATAACACGCTCGCAATAACCATATAAATATAAACTGCTCATATGGGATCCTGGCTGGGAAAAGAAAGAAAGGAAACGTATTATCTCAAACAACCTATCATTCAGAATCGTATCAACGAGATTCTACTGTACCCTCTGTATCGAGGCCTGTTTCCAAGGTATTTGTTCCCGAAATCTGCCATAACACACAAAGGTGCTCCATGCAATTTTGCTCTGCACCATAAGGAACACCTTCTAAGAAAGTAAAATGACAATGCTGTTTGCTGCAAATTTGTGAATGGGTATCTCAAAAAAAAAAAAATTAAATTATGGGGTTTTATGTGCCAAAACCACTTTCTGATTATGAGGCACGCTGTAGTGGAGGACTCCGGAAATTTCGACCACCTGGGGTTATTTAACGTGCACCTAAATCTAAGCACACGGGTGTTTTTGCATTTTGCCCCCATCGTAATGCCACCGCCGCGGCGGAGATTCGATCCCGCGACCTCATGCTCAGCCGCCCAACACCGCAGCCATTGAGCAACCACGGTGGGTTGGATATCTCAAAGCTGGTGCTAACCTCAAAACACCACAATGTGGACATATGTTGAGCGGACAGGCTTCGATTCTCCAATGAAATGTTCCCGATAGTAGCTAAAGCGTAAGTGGTAGAGTACACACTAGTAGAGTAATAATACATGAGCGATTACCACAGCTGGTGTGATAACCTGGTGTATATGAGCAGATGTATACAACCTGGTGTACATGTACACAAAAATGCTAGGATGAAAAGCATGTATAGCATATCTGATTAGCTCAAGCAGGATAGGGACTATTTGTCACTGCCCCATTTCGAAGAAGAAACCAAAAGATCATCATCATTATCATCATATCAGTATCGCCTCTGGATTCCAGTACACTTAGGGACAGGTAATTTGGCATACAAAAAAAAAAATCTTTTTATCTGCACTTCATTTGAAATTGCATAAAGCTATCGCAGAGATATGGAAATGTTGAAAATGGAATGCTTCTGCATAAGTCTCACACAGGTCGCCATCCTTGATGTATGCAAGACATTTCAGTATAGATAAAACAGCAGAATGAAACACTAATATACTGTGCAGAAAGCACACGTGTAATGCAAACGCCCCACTGTTTTTTACGCCATGCTGACATGAACCAACTGGCTGAAAAGTGGCCCCTCTTGCAGGGTATTTTAGTTTTACAACTTTGTGTTGTATCACAGTTTGAACTCATAGGGGCCCCTAACAGTCCTAACAAGAAAATCTTGTGTCTTGCATTTATTTTTACTGCTAAAGCATAAAATGGCCCACTGAGCGAAAAAGCTGGTGTCTGTCACCTGTAGCAGCGAAATGGCAGGCAAATTCCCATTGGCTGTGATGCCATGTCACGAGTGTGCCTTGATGCAATAGAGCAGGTGAAAGGGAACACCTGCAGTAGCGCTAGGGGAGAGGGCATCGCCGCAACGCCATTTAACTGTCACTCTCAGAAGCCTGTGTTTTCCATGCGTTCTTTGTCCATGCAAGCTGTCGCCTGTGTTCTAATTGCCTCTCGGTAAGGCTAAACAAAATGAGCCAAGCGTCTCAACGTGCCCGCTTGCCCACGAGGAGTTCATAACTCGAAAGACCGCTCAGCAGCATTCAATTGGACGTTCATGCTTTTGCATTCACAGTGCTTAGGTGTCCTCAAATTTTTTTGTTTCTTTTCTTGCTTCATTAAGTAGCTGCCCATAATTACAGTACAAATCCTCAATTCTTCAAAAAAGTGACAAATAATCATTTGTATTGTAGGAGTCATTATTGCTCATTTTCACTCTAACACTGTACTGCTTTCACCGAAAATAATTTTCGTGGCTAACTGATTGTTTTTTAACACAACAGTTCAAAATGTGCACCAAGTGTAGTGCAGATTTGGGATGGCGGGGGGGGGGGAGTGTCAATCAGGCTGCCGGTTGCATCACTGAGATTGGAGGCAGTAGTAGTGTCGTCACAATTTATCATACCCATAACTAGCAAACCTGCTGCAATAGTCAAATGTCAGAGCATGACTGCAGTGTGAAAAGCTGGCTACGTGTTGCCAAATCAGCCCTTCTTTCATCTTTTGTTCTGCAACTGTTCACAATCAACTTGATTTTGCTTCTGCTTCTCATCTCACCTCTCTCAGTTTGTCGACCACTTAATGCACTCGGTTTTTGGCAGCACCATGGCACAATCACAGTGCAGCCCGTATCTACACGATGACACGACACAACTGCACCACGCGGTGACAACAGGCCGGCTCTGGGGTGTTGTCAGAATGCCTCCGACTAAGATGTCTCGCCAATTCAGATGAAGTTTGTGGTGAACCAGTGATAAAAAAAGCAAAGGCTCACCAGGTTCGACAATCATGGTGCCGAGCATTTCCATGCTCTCAACATTGCCCTCTTTGGGGCTGTGCAGTACGATCACTGTAGAGCCAAGCACACAGAGAAGGCACGCAACTTTCCCAATGAGGTTCAGTCGTTCGTTGAGGAACTTGGAAGACAGGATGGCACTGCACTCAAGCAGACACAACTGTTATTCCACACTGTGACCCCCTCTCCATAAGAGCTTACTGCCATTAGATGTCACACCCAACTATATACTAACAAACCAATATATAAGCACAGAAGGAACTTAGCTAAGTGCAGCCTCAACATTAACTCAGTAGTTTTATGACCAAAGTGTTTCACATGTTTCTGCACCAAGAACTGTACGTGGAGTACTTTGCTTGCATACAAGGATACCTTGTTCTCACAGTAAATCCTACTTTGTGCTTCTCTCTCCAGAAGCACACAGTGAATTTATCTTCTAACTGCATGCAGTTATTACAGAAGTCAGAAAGGTAAATATTAAGTTCAGCCAGAGTAACAGGTTACAGTCCTGAAAAGTTCTGTATTGGTTCCACACCAAAGGATTGCAGTGTCATTGCGAAAGAAATGTGTCTGAAGACAGCGCATTTCTTGATGATGGCACATCTCCCAGTAAGACAAGTAGAGACATATCATCTGTACACGAAAAGACCTGAACTGTGTCAGTCATCTCTGAGGTGATCAGTGGGCAATCGCTATTTCCCGATTGCACACGTGACATAAGATGCCATTCAGTGCTGGTTTATTATTTTGGCAGTGGCAACCCTGCTTTAGGATTACACCCTTCACTTGCTTAAGCAGATGCATCACTTAGAAAAGTGGCATTTTGGAGCAATTATCTGTTGCTTAAGTTGGACTCAATACTTGCCTCTAGCATTTGCATAAGTGACTACTTTGAGCTGTACACAAACTGGCACACACTGGCAGGCTAAGTAAGTTGGTCTACATATTGAAGCAAAACACTCAGTCCTTGAACACACTAGCCACAATTTCATCAGGAATTTGATAAACAGGAAAAGGAAACAATTTCCGAATGTGCTCCACATCAAAACAAGAATTCGGTAACCTTTCAAAGTCTAGTTTTACTCAGTGAGCTTTCGCTCTGCAAGTTTACCGAAACAGACGCAGCAGCCTCACCTGACTAAGACACTGAGGGCACCCAGTGGTGTGACAAGCGATGCTGGTGCGAAAGCATAAGCTGCAAAGTTTGCAGCTTCTCCAACAGCCACTGAAAGATAGGCATAGTGCAACTTAGATAACACACAGTTGGTTTATGAGCAGATAAAGAGAAAGGTTTATGAGAAGATAAAGTAAAAACAAACCAGATCTTACTCATGTCTATGGTAACAGCTGTTTTACTACCCGATCCTGAGAAATTATGCACAATGCTATGTACGACCTGCCCAATCTTCTGAAATAAAGTGGAAAGCTAGAGGCACAGTGCTTCTTGTGTGCTATAGTAGCATAATAGTGCTGTTGCCACTCCACTTTGTTTATGTGTCTTCACCAAAAGATCACCTTCAGTTGAGGGGTATACACTTGCATACATGACTTGTTTTTGCCAGTTCTGTCCAAAAGTGGCAACAGAAGAACCTCTTACATTGTGCTGTACGTAAACTAAACCACCTGCCTACTTAATGCGGCTTCACTTCAGTTCAGTGTGCTGACCATTGCTACATACGACCACTTTGGCGAAGGCATCGCAATGTTTGACACAATGTTGCACGTGTTGAAGTTCCATTAGCGAAGGTGAAATAATTGTTTTTTTTTTCCCCTATAACGCTTGCAGGAAATGACTAATATGATCACGTGCTTTGAGCTGGTTAGTCAGCTATATTTATAAAAAATTTTATATCAATGATCGTGAACTAATTCAATATTCAGTTGTTCTGTACTCATGTGTACCGATTAAAAAACGTACAAAACACTTTTCTACTGCCTTGAATTTAGTTCAGTGGAGTGTGCAATGCCTCAAAAAGAAAAAAAGGAATTGTTTACCTTTGACAGATTTACTGACAGTCCATCATTATTTGCGACTGAAGGCGATATCTTTTTGAGTTACTCATAAGCAGCTTGAAAGGGGCAAAAAATATGGCTAAAAATTTTGCTTCTAGCAGATGCATGCAATCTAACATCTTTCCAACCTGTGCACTTTTGCAGGAAGTGTACTGGGCTGAGCAATGAGGTAGTACACTTAATGATACTGGTTACACACGAACAGAGCACTTGAAACGTGTGCATTTAGTGCGTAACAATTCACTGTAGAAGAAGTGAACCAAATTCTAAGGAACAGATTAATTTTGCATTGCACTCACTGAGGATGAGCCCGGCCCACCACACCCATTCCTTGAGGTAACCATAGCCCCCAGCTCCTGCAGAAGAAAAGACCAGTCAGAAAAAGAACTGCTGCCATAATAAACACTGATGCAAGAAAAGCAATTGCAGGCCAATCCACGAACGCTGAATACCTGCTCTTGTCTGGCCCTTGCTGTTGATGCGTAAGAGACCCTTCTTCTTTACAATGAAGCTGGTGCCGATAAAGATGCTTGAGCTGATTGCCAATATGAGGCCAGTGTAGAAATGGCTCTTGGCCAGTGCGTCGTTTAGGTCAAAGTCGTTAGACGTCGTCGACATAGCGGGATCGTCGTCCATGGGCTAAATCTTGAAGGTGCAGGTGGTGCAAAGTGGTGGAGAAAATAGAAAGGACAAATAAGTTCCTAGTACCAAGATGACCTTTCCACTACAACCTAGACAGCCCACAATCGGAAATATTTGATGCAGTATATTTTGACAGTATATATCATGCATACAGTCAAAGTATCTCTCCAAACTGTGCATAATGCTATGTGGCATGATCTCATCCTCATAAGCCAGTTAGACGAGTGTGCATCACTTTTAATGCCGTTAGAACGGTGCCAATATGACATTTCCGACTTGTCATTTTCTTGTGTTAAAACGAAGGTCCAAGCACTCTTAACCTCAGAAGCAATACTGGCAAATGCCAGTGCACTATAAATAATTTACTATGATACTTGTTTCTATGAGCCAGTTTTGGTTTACGAACACACAGAGTTGATGCGATGGCATACTGGCTCACTCTGTTCCTTTGATTGATGCAGTTGCCACATGCAAGTACTTCCTAAAGATTCCTAACGTGCACAGCAATAATACCTAGCCTCATTGTTACACCATGTTGGCAAATTTCACTGTGTCGCAACAGCGCTGATAATTCCAAGTCCAGCATTTCGAGACAAGTAACTTAACCAACCAAGTAGGATGCCTTATAAATGTTTCCCAAGCTTAATAAGTATGATCTTTTCACTTGTGAGAAGCACGTGGCAGAGTTGTTGCAACTTTGAAAATGTGTGGCAGTACCCCTTTCACCTCAGAAATGCATGTTCAGCATCAGACCTTGAGAGATGTGGCCTTGAGCACAATACTCACAGACCAAATTCTGCAAAGGGGTTTGTTCATACATTTACAGCTTCTAAGTTGTGTACTGGCATCTTTCAAAGTCTTTTCGAAATGACTGTGTCTGCAATCAACCTTCGAAATGGCAAACTTACATACAAATGCGCATATGCCTTAAGCCCAGAGCCATTTATAGCTTTATTAATAGCTTTATTAAAAGCTTTATGCCACTAAGACCTCGACCATGGTGGCTCTGCTCATAAGTAAGACATGTCACTGCACAGATGCTCAACAGTATGCAGACTAATTCATTCTAACTAAAACACATGTCAATACAGTCGAGTGCCTCTGCAACAAAATAACCTGTATAATGTCCCAAGTAAATGTTTATCCTTCAGACGTATTGTGAACACCTATGCAGCAAAGACAACTTCAATGAACTTGGCGGTACAATGAAGGGATTTAGGTGTCCCTGATGATTGATTTGTTGCTTTGCAATGAACGCACACTTTAATGATGCCACTCAACTTCTGTGTGCATAAATCAGACAACACCAGAACAGAGACCATGCAGCAGGGTCCCTACTCGGTCCTAAATAACCCCTGAACCACTATCACCACCACTGAACACAAAAATGAAAACGAAAAAAAGCTGAGAGAGAAGGATGAGCTTTTGAGGAGGGGCACAAGCATGGCCTGCCGGCAAAAACAGCAAATATATGCACAACAACCTTCATCTTTGCACTCCCGATCAGCAGCAGCCATCGAACTAGCCTCAGAAACCAACACCCCGACACTGGCAAGTGAGACGTTCAATGCTTTGCAGCTGTACCTTGGGTAACTTCTGGGTTTCAATGCACAATATTTTCGCGAAGCCAGCTGCTGGTGCACATTTTGTGGGATGAAGAGTGCAGATAAATATTAGTGACTTCTTTCATCAAGTATTTTTTGAATTCATCTTAAATCTTTTCTTTTCCTGAACGTGCACACGAACTTTACAACAGAGTGACCTGTATGATGTAGAACTTTTGAGGCCCCAAGAGCTTGGTTAAAAGGATTTTAACTGTAGTTTACTCAATAAACATTAGGAGTTAACCTCACTATGGAGACACTTTCAATCAAGAGAGCACAGATGAAGTTTTTTTTTTTGCATTAAACAGCGTTGACTTGGGCTGTACCAACGTTGGGAATCTTCGACGAAGTCTAACAACGATCGAGGCAGACAGCCTCAACAGTTTATATCGAACACTCAAACAAACAAAATATAACTACAACAGTCAATGCAATATTTCCCTGACCTTAGCGATATACAAGTGGATAAATAGTAACGCTGTGTTATAACAACAAAAGCAATTAATGGGTGTGTAAACAAGAAACAGTCAATGTCACATCAATGCATGCAGTCTGATACGTCTTAAAATGAAAGTAAAATGCTTTGAAAATACAACCAAACACGGTAGCAGAGAAGAGATTCTTGGCATGTAGAAGGTGGCATGAAAGTTGGGCAACATTTATTCACAGCATTCGTGTTTAGCGCAAAGCGCCTTCCTGTGGACATGCTTCGTGCGCCATGGAAGAACATCAAGTGCGACAGCGCCGGTATTGGCACTGCGTTCTTCGAAAATGCTGCTCGGGAAATAAACGGAAAGCGGAAACTCACCAGCTGTTAAACGAAAGCACATGACACTGCGTTCGAAAACACCGCTAAGGAAATAAGCCGAAACTCACCAGGTGTTAAACGAAAGCATTTTCACTGTGTTATTTTGATGTATGGTAACCTTGTACCGCATTTCTTCGGCCGAACGCTGACGGTATCAACGTAATAGGTGCCAATGTGCCGCCTAAAGGCACCAATTTGGCTTAAAACGTGGTCGCCGTGGCGCGAACAGATATTGACACCAACGCAACATCCTGCTAGCAGCCCAAAGCTACGCATTGCGCAAATTTCGTTGTTTTGGTGTTTGCTTCGTGACAGCTCCTCAATATGTGCCTAAATAAACAATGTCGAGACACATTCCAAAGCAAATCACCTGCTGTCATAAAAACGGTTACTCACCTTTTAGCCTATCAAGGATCCATGCAGAGATAATCGGTTACTGCTAGCCGAGCACCGTGCACCTGATATGCAGTCGTCATTTGGCATGCCAAGGACGCGAAGTCTCTATTCGAATAATTTTTGACAACCCGATCATTAAACCGGGCTGTTTCCGACAGCCAAGACAGACGAATGTGCTACCTCATACAAATCGGTATCCCACAGATGGTACTACACGGTCCAACGTACACACACGGCGCTTTAGAAACCACTTTGGCCACTTTGTTTCCGTCACTACGCTGCAAACATGCAACTTATCGCGTTTACGGCAACGCATCGCTATTGAGGCCATTATGCCAGGGTGGCCTACGGCGCTGTTTTTTATGCTAAGTGTGGAAAAAAGAATCAATAATCATTGTTTTTTTAATACATCATTGTACTGAGTTGTAATATTGCGTCCCCCTCTTACAGAGTCAAATCAGACTTCTTTATAAGTTCAGTTTCTACGCATTAAATATTGTTTTACATAAAAACAAAAATTACACGTGTTTATAACTATACTTAACTTTAACGTTGAAGTTTTACAGCTTTAAAATATACTTATTAGGCATTTTATTTCGCACAGAATAGTTACAAAGCTCGCTCATAACTAAGTTAACATTGCGTTGCAGTTTCGGTTTGGTTCATGTACTAGCACCATCACTAAAGCTAGTAATCACTAGCTCTTATGAAATTACATACAAATAACTGCAAGAGCTCATCCTTTTTTTTTTCTTTGCCTACCGACTGTGCAAAAAAAATGAGTGGTTATAAATAAAGGGAATAAAGGACTTCGAGCCGCCACCTGAGGCCACCCCAGCCAAAACTGCCGGACCATTTTTTGCGCACCAATCTAGCAAAAAACTTGAGAGCGGGATAGTTGCCACTCCATCGCTGGTAAACTTGAAGGCTTGAAGCCTTGAAACGTGAGAGGAAAAATAGGGAAGACAGCGCTCGTTTCGCGCGTATCGATCCTGTCGTCCCTGTATGTCGTTCGTGCTTCAAGTTTACCAGTAATCCAGCTTTACACACTTTGCTGCTAGCAGACAGAGTCCCATCCTAGTTTTTAATTAAATCGCATATTGGGTTAACGTTGAAATACGTGCCTTGCGCTGACGTTCGTGACCAGGGCTACCAGCGAATCGCGAAGCTGGGCTGCGAATGGTTCGCTTTGCGAACCGTCCGTTTGCCTTCGCGTGACTAGTCACAGTCGAGTTTTTCATGACGAAAACGCGATTGTGACCAATCCCGCGAGGCCAAGCGAACGGTTCGCTCGGCAAAATCGCGCTGTCGTCATGAAAAACTCGATTCTGACCAATCACGCGAATTCAAACGAATGGTACGTTCGCTTTCCGAACCGTTTGCACCCCAGCTTATGGATTTCCTTAGATCCAAGTCTGGTGCCCTGAAATGGCATCCTGGTCACCATGTACAAGCCAAATAAAGCAGAAACCCCGTAACACGAACCCGGTTAAGTCGATTCTTCGGATACGAGGAAGAGTGTGTGAATTTTTCGTTGGTTTTCCGAAGGGCCCATGTTAGAAATCTGCGTAACACGAGCCGCTAATTCAGTTAAGCCGAACTTCTGCGGATGCCAAATGAAGCCTGCTAATTAATTTGGCTGAGCGAGAGGGCCAGGCTGGTAAATTTGGAGAAGGGGCGCGCATAGAAGCAAATGGCGTATACGCCAACGTCGACGATGACTTGGAAACTGCAGTGGGGACACTAAAAACAATCAATGAAGAGTTCCTCGAGGAGACCCTGCAGGCTGCAGGCTCATAATTATGGGTGTGACATAACTTCGTGGAGTTGACGCATGATGCAGCTGATATTTCCCGGAGTCCTTTGATGTATTCTTGTTTCAGGAATGCGAATACACAAATTTTTCTTCCTTTCCTTTTTAGCAAGCTAGGTAAGGTGTCAGCTTTTGTGACAGCGCATAAGTGTTCACGGTGCTGGCTTAAACGAGTGCATACAGGAATGCTTTGCATCGTAGAAACCCAATATATTTCTCCTTCTACAGTACAGAAAACGAAGCTGATCAAGCACTCCATAACATTAGCTAACAAAATTTTCCCTACCTGCAGCCAGTTATCTTCTCGCGCACTTTAATATTCCCTTTACCTGATTATTTCTACACTTTAATTAAACACAACAGCTAGCTTCCCCTATGATATCTCCGGCCCCATTGTCTTGCAATAGACATATGGTGATGTTATTTATTGACATACCCTTTGAAACAGGGCGAGGACAAATAGTCACACAGCCTGCTTGATCTAATCAGGTTTTCCTGCGTTGAATTTAATTGTGGGGTTTTACGTGCCAAAACAGCGATTTGATTATGAGGCATGCCGTAGTGGTGACTCTGGATGAATTTTGACAACCAGGGAACCTGTAACGTGCCCCCAATGCGTAGGACACGGGCGTTTTCGCCCCTATCGAAATGCGGCCGCCGAGGACGGGATTCGATCACGCGACCTCGTGCTTAGCTGCGAAAGACCATAGCCGCTAAGCCACCGCGGCGGGTTTTCCTGTATCTATCGCCGCCTAGTATATTCAGCCGATCTGATCTTGATATTTGCTTTATTCATAATTTTTTTTTATCCGTGCTTTCGTTCTTAAAACCTCTATATCTCTATCTTGCACCGTTACCTACGCTTGCAACGCATCTATTCCCTAAACACCGCTCAGAGCGATACCTCGCAGAAGTGAAAGGTACCCCAACGAGCACTCAGTGTGATATCACCTAAAGCTATTCGTAGAGAGAGCCCAGTTCCAACCAAGGCTATCCTCATTGAGAGCTGTTAATTGTCAATTATGATTCTGTAGGAGAAAACAGAGAGAGAGAGAGAAAAGCGCGTATGCAGCCTGCCATGTCCAAATGGCCAACTGTCAACAATTTCCTGGTTCTTGCGTTTTCACGCTGCGACCAGCGTGCGAATGCGGCAGCCATCGACTCCGAAGCCGTGCCTTCGCGCGGCATCTGCAAACGGGACGCTGCGCTGTCTTTGCCGAGGGGAAGAGGAACAAGTTGGCTGGCTCCCTCCCTCGCTCGCCCCCCCCCTCCCCCCTGCTCGACGAGTTTTCTTCCAACAAGGAGAGGGAGAGAGAGAGAGAGCAAGATCCGCCCACATTCCGGCGCACGCCAAGGCACACGAAGGAGCCATCGCTCGGCTGCAGCAGCACGCGTCTCGGAGCTGAGCGAGCAGCCGTCTACGACGGTCCCAAAGAGCGGTAGCCACGTGATTTCCGACGTCGTCGCGCGTCGCCGCCGACACGGACGCCGCGATTACGGCAACATCCGTTTAGCCACGACGAGGCAGCAAGAGTCACAGCCCTCTGTTCGACGGGTTTGGAGCGCCGTAACCAACGCAAGAAAAAGCCCTTACCTAACCGTCAGACAAGCGCCAAGAAACTCGAGCAGGGTACTGTGCTATTGGGCCGAGCGGGGGCGTCTGCTCCCGAAGCGTCGTCCTGTTGTGTTTCGACGCTTCCTTTTCGGTTGTTTTATTTTTCTACCCACCGTGCGATCGGTGTGAACCTGGGCACTCTTCGGGATCGGTGTGCAGCCGCATTGTGCCGCGATGGGGCGGTCTCCGTGAAGTGTCTCCCTGCTTCTTCGAGTGTTTTGTGTGTGTGCGTGCGCGATCTGGTGGTTGTCCCGCGGTAGCAGCGACCGACCGTGACATCTACCCTCTTGCCGGCGACATCGACGGAGAGTGAGTGCATTCCACGCCAGGTGGGTCGCCCTGCGCGCGCAGCGAACGCAGACAGTTGCGAAGAAGTCGGTGTGGCTT
This sequence comes from Dermacentor albipictus, assembly GCF_038994185.2. NCBI lineage: Eukaryota > Metazoa > Arthropoda > Arachnida > Ixodida > Ixodidae > Dermacentor > Dermacentor albipictus. The sequence goes on along the minus strand of NC_091825.1, from coordinate 111,455,449 downwards.
TTCGGCGACACGCCTTGTCGGCTCGTCCTTTTTTTTTTCTCATACGCTCTTGTTCGTGTTTGTTCTCCTTATCTCGCCGCTGCTGCGTTGCCGTTCTCCTGTCGGTGGACACGCATTCAACGTGTGGTACTTTTGGTCCGCTGACTACTCCTGTTTTCACAATAGCGGGAAACAACAGAACTACCTTCTCTCGCTCTCTTGTCAGCTTTTATCGTTACAGTACGCTATATACGTGAGCGATCCACGCCACGGCAACAGTTGCCGCGCCGCTTTAGTCAGCCCAACAGGTGTGTGCGCTGTGTGACGTCCGGTGTTGCGGGCTCCACTGAATTAATCGTGCTGAATTGCCATACACGTTGGAAGCGTTTGCATCAGTTACGAAGGCCTTACCGTAACTGCGCGCAATTAACACGGGCGACATTAACGCGAGGAGGCAATGTCGCGCGCCACTCCCTATACGTGAAACGCGCCAGCTTAGCTCGATATTTTGCTCTTATCTAACGACGTTTTCCCCGCGAAGCGCGGTTTGCTGACAACGCGGTAGAACCCGGCCGCCACAATCTGCACTGGATGAGTAGACGCTAGCCAGGCCAGACATCAGTCAAACACATGTGGATTCTAAACGTGCAATCTAAGCGGGAATATGTAGTCTAAGCGGGTAAAAAGGATGTTCACTTTCATAATGCAGTTTTCCAGGCTTCGTATGTAGTTTGGTTCACGTTCCGTAGCAATTGGCTGTTTAGCATCTATATTATACTCCGGCAGAATTGACCATTGTGCGCGTACAGAAAGCAGCTGCTCCATCTTGTGACTGTCACTGCTTGCGCCAGGAGGTTTCAAATAAATAACGCTGCTCCTACAGCTCACATTATGTGCGACACATGCGCGTACAAAATAAGAAAGGACACCGAATAATATAAGCGTACGTAGTCGAGTTTACATCTCTTCAAGACAGAATGGTAAAATACGAGCATATGTTGACACATTTTGCCGGGTATTAAATATCACCACGCATATCTTGCTTATACGTACTTTTGTTCCTCGTTGAAACGTCATCTATTTTTTTGAAGCTTGCCTGTTGACCGCGTCCTATTTCTGGCCGTCCACGTCAGTTGCGGCACAAGGCCAATCCTCTAACGGTACCGAATGACATTGCGGAGGCAATTGTCATCTTGGCGAAGCCAGTGAACAGCAATCTCCCGTGTGCCGAACGCCTGTTACGGCTTCTCAGGAAGAAATAGACATACTATCTCGAAATCCTTGTAACGGGCGGGCGGTTATACCTTTTCCGTTGGCAGACCGTTTCTATCACGAAGATTTTTGTAGCGTACGAAAGGAGGAGGAGAGAAATTGACCTGCAAATGGCGGTACGTTTAGAAACCTTCGAAATATGGCGGACCAACAAGCGTCAAACTGCTCATAACCTTTCTTTCCGTCACTTGCCGACGCCACGCGGTTATAGATAATATCATCATCATCAGCCTAGTTACGTCCACTGTTGGGTAAAGGCCTCTCCCATACTTCTCCAACTACTCCGGTCATGTCATGGATAATATATACTGTACAAAATCCCGAACAAATACACGAAATACACGGCGTATAGTGGCAGGCCGTGAACGTGACGCAGAAAGAGGGACGTGGGCTCGCCCACAGCGATGACTTTATTTTGCTCTACTATACAGCTTCTATATACCGCTTCAACCGCTACTGCAGCTCGCGTGGGTTACTGCGCGCCTTGCCTGTCACATCACCTCCGACAAACGGGAACAATCGGTTCGCCGTCACGGCAACACCACGTGTCTTTCTCGAAACAATGCCCCGAAGCTCGGCCATCTCTCGTTGCGCGATGTGGTTGCAGCCAAAGCAGCAAGCGCCATGGGCGCTCGAAGCAAAGCATCACTCTGGAAAGCGAGAGTTTAGCCTGATGTGTCATAGCCATCGTGCGAGAAAAAAAAGAAAGAAAGAACGTCATGCTTACGTTGTAAATCGTAGTGAACAGTTTCGGTGAAAGTGTGTATGTTCAAGCGGTACACGTTGTCTGATGATTTTTGTAATGATCTTTGAAATCAATGGAAGTTTCGGCGTTCGCACATGAAACGGGGGGGGGGGGGGGGGAGGTCTTTTTTCACCATGGGCCCGAGCAGCATCGGTTTAAACGCTCAGGTTGAATGGCGCGACCGAGTGCTGTCGATCGTAGAGGGGATCGATAATTCAGGTGTTTGACAATTAGTTACGCTTTAAAGTAATATCTATAGCGAGTAGGCACTTTACAAAAGGGCTCCCGCTTCTCTCGTGTTTCAAAGGGACGTGCACTAAAGCTAAACACTGAGTCAGTGCAGATAGATGAAGCACCTTGGAAGAATTCTGTTTGCGCCGATTCCGTGGTAATAAGGTTGATTATTAGAAGGGAAATGACGGTGAAAGCTTCATTTTTTTAACTTCGCGTTGGAACTCCAGGGCCCGTAGGCCGAAACTCCGGGGCCCGTACTGAACCACAACGCCATTCTGCCGTTATGGTTCAGTATAAACGTTCTTCAAACTTCATAAGTTCGGTCTCTGGCTCTTTTAAAATGCTATGTAGTTCATTACTCACAGTGATTACCGACAGTAACTTACCTGGCCTCGAGCAGACGACGCTTCAAAATCCATGACGTCACGGCAATTCGGTGCAGAAATTTTATGGTGGCGTCACCACCTGTCTTTCGAGTTTGCGTCTTTTCTGACTTACCAAGCGCTTTCCCGCGGTAAGGGTTGCTTTTCTTGCTTTTTCGGTATTGTGGAATGGTAACTTTAACAGCGTAGTTCATTTTTTAAAGTGCGAAGCGTTTCTTTGCCTATTGGGAACCATGGTCAGAGGAATGCAACGCGCGAGGACGCGCCAATTTTGTCTCCAAAAAAGATTTTGGCCGATCCCGAAGATAGTATATAGCGCTGCTCGAAAAGACCGCCGGACATAGCGCAGACACCGGGCGTATACAGCGCGAATTAAAGGCGGCCCGCGCAGCGACAGGTGACGCACGCGAGAGCAGCTCCGAGAGGACAAACATGCCGTCGTTTTGTCATGCCCTCGCCTTCATTCCGTCGTCGTCATTTCATCGCCTTCACTACATCGCGACCGTTCGTTCGTTGTGACGTCATCGCCGTCTTTCCGTCCTTGTTTTACTCCGTTGCTCTAACGCTGCGTTGTCGTATCGCCGTCATCATCACGCCGTAAGCTTCGAGCCGTCGTCGTCGTATACCACCGTAATCGTTCGATCGTCGGCATGCCACTGTCGACGTCGTGTCGTCATCACAAAGTCGTCGTCGTGGCCGTTTCACCGTCGTGTAGTTTTTTATGCGAAGCATATTACGAGAGCTCAACCCAGCTCCTCAGGCGCGGCGGTGTCGCCTTCAATACCACGTGACACCGTGACGTCACGACAGAGGAGAAACGGGGCTCCAACTCGCGCCGTCGCTCGTGGCGTCGCGGCGGTATATAAGCAGCTGCGCTTGCGTCTGCTAGACACTCACGAGGTGAAATGCCTCCTGGAGACAGAGCTGCTCGTTGGAATGAGAAGCGAAGGTTGCGGCGTGCTACAGAGACTGACGAAGAGCGGGAAGAACGTCTGGCCAAGCAACGTGCTCAGTATGCGGCTCGGCGACAAGTTACTTACCAAGTTTAGCCACCAATATTCTTCGCATCTGACTAGGCTTAACCAAGCTAAGCCTCAGCCAATTTTTTTGTCGTATCGATTGCACTGTCGTCAACCAACTGTCGATTGCGTTTACACTTTTGTCATTGCGATTACACTTTTGTCGCTCCTTTGTCGTCTTGCTATCGTCGACACGCCGTCGCCTTCGTATCACTGTAATCACTTTAGCACCGTCATCTTATCTCCGTCACTCCAGCGTTGGCATCACGTTGTTATCACGCCGTCATCCCCGTCATACCATCGTTGCCATACCAGCGTCGTTATATCATGATCATGATATGGAATCCAGTCCGTAACCCTTAATGACCATCGGTTATCTTCCCTCCTCATTACATGTCTTGCGCATGCTCATTTCTTTTTCTTGATTTCAACTAAGATGTCATTCACTCGCGTTTGTTCCCTCGTCCAAACCTTATACAAACCTGATGTTCTTATAGAAACCTGAGTTCTTATACAAAACGTCGTGATATATCATGATCATGATATATCATGATCATGATCATGACGTCGTCGCACGTCGTCGTCATACCATCAAGGTCACTCTATATAGCTTCGTCATCCCGTGATCGTCACACCATCGCAGTCATACCACCCTCGCCCCTCTTCGCAAACGTTTGCGCCGATTATACCTTTCACAAATGCTCCGTATGACGTGGATAATCGTCAAGGATGGTTTTTTGCCTTGTTTTTTTTTTCTGTTTAGTGACCCTTTAATTTTCACTGTATGCACCCGTGTGAAAGTTTATGTTGGAATTTCATAGGGCCTCCCAAAAGAGACGCGCGAAGAAAGGAAATGTGAAGGGGACAGAATGTATACAATCGGAGACTTATCTTTAATAAGCGAGGCGCGTACCAACATTTTCCTTTTGTTCACCTGCCCTTGCTTAATTGACACGCCCTTATGAAAGTTAAGACTGTACAAAGACTTGCACTTTTCCAAATACGTAGCGGTAAACATTGTAAACAGCGTCCTTTCGTTGGCGTATACGGCGCTTGCGAACAGCTCGCAGTACACTGCGTGCTATCATAGGTGTGTCCATAACGGCGTCACGTTTATTCAGTAATTACATCATTCACTATACCCATGACAAAATGAACATAAATCTATCGGGAAAGCACGACATTGCAGCGTTGCTGACGTGCATAATACATAAGCTTTCCAGAACGTCTATAAGAATGTTCCACGGGCGCTATACTTACTCGCGCTGAAGAAAATATGGCCAGGCAGCTGCAAGTGTTTGTGTGTACTCGGTACACATGCATAGCTACAGACATCGCACATGCTGGCGTATGTTTTTCGCTTGACGTTGAGCACTTTGTGCTTAATACAGGTTCCTCGACAGAATTCTATATTTGGAATGTCCTCTCCGCGGTGCGGTGGAGATGCGTCGGAGTAGCGTAGGGATTCCATAAGCGTGTTGCAGCTCGAACTTGGCTAACTGGAACGGCCTCGTAGGATGTGCGTGCGTAATGCCGCACATCGCCACTGACTTCATTTCGTAAGACAGCCCCTACAGCTCTGGAGGCGTGCGCGTGTTGGAGGGAGGGCGCGTTCCTCACGCTCGTGGCATTTGTCCAGGAGCTCAAAGTGCCGCGGTCTCTTGGTTTATCAAATTGAAGTCCTCGTACTTGTCAGACAGACAAACTCGGACGGCAGCGCTGAACTTGCACCACGACTCGCGAGTGTGGAGCCGCGGTACGTTCTCGGCCCGTGGAGAAGAACGCTTGTATACAGTATGAGTTACGGCTGCATGTCTTACTGAACTTTGTGAATGATAACTTTAGTGTTTGTTTGTTGGTTTGTTTGTGCGTGCGTATGTGTGCGGCTTGGTGGGTAACACGGTGGGTGTATGGCTTGGTATATGTGACGTCTGCGTGTTCGTGTGACCATTGTGCACGCGTAGGATGTTTTTTCCACTCAGCACATGGGAGTAGCATGACAGTGCATTATACAAGCTATAGCATCTCCGGCTTCTCATTAAATTAAGCCTCCATAACTTTACAGACCAGTGCGCACATGTAACATCAATGTGGAAACTTTTATAGGAAAGAAAAGGCAGTGTGTGTATGACTGCGTGACACGTTGTTTAAGACGAATAAAAACAATGTGCCCTACCGAGTGCCACAGGGGTATCGGACAGAAAAAAAGAAAGCCTTCTCTTTGAGCTTACCGTTGACATCAACCGTGGGATGCATCAGAAGGTTTCGGTCTGAAGAGGGGCGAAGAAGGACTGTCAGAAGGCAAAAAAAAAAGTTCAAAAATCAACGCACAAAAGTAAGAGAACAGCATCAGTGTCCCCCGTGCAGCTGAGACAATGGCGTCAGTCGGCCAGTTACTTGTTCACAAAGATGAAACTCTGCCTTTTCTGACACAAGTCGTGAGCGTTGCATTATAATTGAAGTCTCTGGAAAGGGCTGTAAGAACGTTAATTTGCATTTCGGAGCAGTGGCGCCTCTTCGCGAGTTAAAAATCCGAAGGGTCATTCATTGGTAGAAGTTGTTTGATATAGTTTGCGTCACGGAGAAAGCATTATGTATACACCTAAATAGTACACAAGCATTGGGAACAATACGCAAACGCTAACAGCGTGACCATTTGGCTCGAACGTAGTACGTGTACTTACATCAAACTTTTTTTTTCGGAACTGGTTAAGTCATGTAAGAATTTGTCGCTGTCAAAAAGGAGGAATATTGAATTTAGCGCCGAAAGCACGATCGTTCACACGTAGCGGAGGAAATAAAGACAGAGCCTTCTTTTTCCGTCTCTGCGATCATGTTTTCGGGGCTGGATTCGTTATTGCTCGACATGTGCCAATCAGCCCAACAGCAAGTAGTACTAGATCAAAAAGGAACGCTGCACTGCAAAAGAAAGAAAAGAAAGGAACGAAAGAAAGAAGTATAAAATCAGCATGCCCATATATTCCCTCGAACGTCTGCTGCGCAATCGTCATACGTATACGTGTGCCGTTGCCCAGGCCACGAGGCCACAGCTGTGTAAACGTGCACTTGATGACCGTTGGCGTGCTCTTGTTTTTAGTAGCCGGTAGGGAAAGGGCGCGAGCACCGTTAGCCGCCATTCTTTCTCCCTCTCCTCCCCGTGACCTGTCAGGAGGGCCCAGAACGGAGCAGATGATTTTTCTCAATGGAGTCTTGGTCGTGCAGATAGTTCGCTGTATAGCTTGGGCAGGGTGGCTCTATAGACTAGCTTGGGTAAGCCGCTGACATAGCCCTTCAATGATGCAGGTTGTGACACTCCTGGCAGACCACCCCACACGTTTCGAAACTCAAACGCAGCGATTGGCGAATCAACGTGCGGTTGTCTGCTGCGTGTTGCGTCTATAACATGACAGTCTATAAAATAGCGTTTTCCAAAACAACAAAATAGGGGCAATATCGTTGTATAGAAGCAAAACCGAAGTGCAGCAGCATTTGCAATCACCGCCTTTATATATATATATATATATATATATATATATATATATATATATATATATATATATATATATTCTTTTTCAGCCTGTTTAGTCACTTTAGTCACTCTTTACTCTTTAGCAGCTATAAAAGATGGATGGATGATGACATGTTTCATTTCGTCGGTGACTGGTGGAGCTTAGTCGATTAACCCTTCCCACAATATTATCTAGAACGTTCCCGAATTTTTAATCGGAGCTTCGGAACTGGCATGATTGAATAATTATATCAAGGAGCCCAAGCATCAACACTAAATCCGCCATGGAGGTATATTGCGGCTGCCACTCAACAGTCCCAGCGATGCCGGACGTATCTCCCGTCTGCCGGGCGAGGCTCCTTCAACAACGAGTCGGTGTGTGGTTTATCTGACCGGAAATGTGGAATTCTGCCCTGCAACTGCACCCTTCTTATTATTTTTTTTCCGCCTTCTTTTCCTTCTCTCCCTGATCTTTCTCTCCCCACTCCTCTTTCCCTGTGCAGTGCTGTTGAGGTGTCCTCCTCTGAGAGACAGTTACGGCACTGCGCTTATCTCTTCCATTCTCTTTAAAAGTCACTATATATATACACACACTGCACTGCAAGTGATATAGAACTGACCCATATCGTATTCTCGATGGCGTCAAGGCTCCCACGAAAGCGCTGGATTGGCGCTCCCGTCCGTGTCTTTTCTTATCGACGTTGTGCGTTCTCTGGAGGAGCCAACGTGGAACTTACGAGCGTAGATGGAAAGCACATTGGCATAGGGTATTTAGAAGCACGACCCTGACACCTACGTTACATTGACCCAGAAATGAGACCGAAAATTCCACGACCACTTCCTCGACACTTAGAGACATTGTACCATCGCCTTCGACTGAACGTGGCATATACGAACAATTCTCTGTACCGCATAGGACTTACCACTAACCCATACTGTGATAACTGTCGCAACTTAGAGACAATTGAGCACATATTACTAGAATGCCCCGCGTACCGCGACGAGAGACAATTTTTTGAGCACCAAATGGACATGATTCGCCACGAACCGTTAACATTACCGAGCATCTTAGGTCCAATGCCCGGCCCTTCAAAACAGCGACGGGTTTTGGATTTATTGTTCAAATACCTGACAGAAATTGGTCAAATAGGAAAACTTTAAAAATTGCATCCTTCCTATACAAAAGCCTAAATTAACCCGCCATGTCACGTGTAAACACTAGTATCAGGTCCACTGGGACATTTCATATTTATTTTTATCCTTTTTTTTCTCCCACTCTGTTCTGGAATCTTTTAACCACATTCCCCATCCCTATACAGAGTAGCATGCCAGCGGTTATATACGCGCCGGCAAAATTCTCTATTGTTCTAATAAAGCGCCTCTCTCTCTCTCTCTCTCTCTCTCTCTCTCTCTCTCTCTCTCTCTCTCTCTCTCTCTCTCTCCTGACACCGTCGAGAGCATCGCTCGCAGAGCTCGTTATTCACGTTTCCCAACCCGACGTCGTCACGCAGCGCGTCACCTTGATTGGGACCGCAAAACGAAACAATGCCATTGTTTATGACGGCGCACGCGACGACCGGCGCGGTATATGACGTCAGCGGAGCTCGGAGAGCAGTACGTGCTATCCGGCTTCTACTGCGTGTGTTTGACGAAAGAAAAACAAAGGGAGAACAAGAAATCTCGGCGCGCACACTCTGCAGCCTTTACTCGGTACGCTCGTTGGACGAAAGAAAACAAGGGAATCTCGCTGGTTTGGGCACGATAGTTCGCGTCGCGAACGCGTTCGAGTCGGAGATGCGTCCTGTTTCAAGGGCTGAGATAATGGCCGGAACTTTCTTGGCGGTAATCGCGCGACTCTTTTCCTATCGCGTGACAAAAGAAAGAAAGAAAGAAAGAAAGAAAGAAAGAAAGAAAGAAAGAAAGAAAGAAAGAAAGAAAGAAAGAAAAAAAGAAAGAAAGAATCTGAAGTTTTCGTGCTTCTGGCTCACACTAATGACAGAGGGCTACTTTCTATGGGACGTGAAGCGCACGGAAGGCGTCACGACTTGCCGGCTTGAAGCGTCCGGCTAAGGTAAGGGCAGCCCACTCTATAGTATACGGGTAAGAGACTAACCTGCTTATAGTTCTTTCTCTCTTTTTTTTTTTTGCGTTCTAAGCAGTGGTTTCTTTCGTGGGAAGAGATCAGCGAGTCCGGAAGCCTTCCTCTTTAATCTTATGGTCGCCGTTCGGAAAGGCGAACGCCCGCAGGGTCGGGAATTTTCGAGTTGTTGTGAGGCTTCGGGGCAATACGTGTACCTTACTTAGTGTCCCGCCTGAGTCACCAGTTCATTGCCTTCCGTACCGAAACACCGGTTTTTTTCTCCTTGACACACGTTGCTTACCTCGAGTTATCCTTCCTTTCTTGAATCGGTAGCCGAGGCTTGAAGAATGCCAATGACCTCATTCTTTGCCAGCAAGTCGATCTCTTTACCGATCTCAGTTAGTGTGCAGCAATGAATCAAGCAATTTTGTCAGAAGATGTAAAAAATATATCTATAATAAGTTGAAATGACTATAATGAGAAAATAGTGTCCGTCATAAAGGAGGGACATGTGCGAAGTAAACAACAATTTCTTAACCCGTCGTGGTGGCGTATATAGTGACTATGGCGCTGCAGCTACTAAGTCAGATGGCACGGGATCGAATCCCGGCCGGAGCGGCTGCATTTCGATGGGGGTGAAATGCAATAACGCCCGTGCACCGTGCATTAAGCGCACGTTAAAGAACCACAGATGGTCATAATTGACCTGGGGTCGCACACGCATGTAAAACACCAGAATTTAATTACTTAGTTTTTACTGTACAGTCTGTCGCATTTAGCACTTCCGGTTCCTTCAGGCAATGAAATTTGTTCCATCTTCTTTAATGCCACAGCATTATTCTTGGCTCGTCGTGTATGTGATGTGCTTCACTTACACGAATAAAAAAACAACACTTGGGACGTCTAATGTCCCAAGAAAGTTTTTCTTATGCAGTTCACCCTGCTGGCCTATTTTGTGTTTGCGCCGTCTGCTGCAGCGTACTCAGTGCCCCAGCGGAAACGGGTAAAGTTGTGAAAAAGGCAAAGGAAGTTCGTGCTGCAATGTTTTCTTTTTTTTCGTCAGTCATGTCTTCCGACACCTGGATCGGATGGTTTCCTCTTTATGATCACGATCCTCATTGTCCCATTGCCCGTCCGGACATTGCTGCTTGGCTCGGGCATGCCTGCCCACCCTTAATGGAGACCATCGTTAACGGCCAATCATAATGACAGTGAACTTCCTGGCCAGCCTTGAAGGATCACGATTCCACTTGCAAACTCAGTGATGACAGACGCTGCCGACAGCTTTGTAGCTGCATTAGGAGAAAATAAGGAAATGGCTTATGAATAGCCGCATAGCTACTCGCGGTAGCACATCCTAAATTTCCATGACAACCTTCCAGCTAATATTTAGATCGCACGGCGTCGACGCGAAAAAAGATGTGATTACGTTGGTCTCTGATCCCAAATGAATGGTGCGAACGGAAAGATGAACGCAAGCACATAGATTAAGTTAATGGAAGTAAATAGCTACAATCAACGAATACACTGGCGTTTCCGTGATGTCGACGACTCGACGTGGCGTTAAATTCTTAAGTTTGTCTAAGAATGAATTAAAAATTATTACTGTTGGGATTTAACGATCCGAGCTGCAAAGAGGGCTATGAGAAACTCCGTTGGGAAAGGCTTCGGGTATAGAACCAGCGACCTCGTGCCCAGCAGCGGTATAGGAACGGATTACCAGCATACAACTATTCGTTACAAGTTCCTTATCGATAAGCGGTTGCGAAATAATCGCCTGACACCTATAGCTATGTTCAATCGATCAGCCTTGTAGAGATTTAGGTATGTGCGCTTTGAAAGCCAACTGGGAGATGAAATTTATTCGGAGCCTTTCATAAGCCTTCGTGTTTCATCCGCCAGGTGTTGATGTCGAGCCTCATCATGCAGTGGAGCGAGGATGATATTATAGCTTGATATTATCGCGAATACGCGTAAAGTGCTTCGAGCGGCCAGTCGCGCGGCAATTTTGCGTGTATTCGCGGGCTTCTCTCACGCCCGGAAGGACACTTTAATGTAGCGCGTATGGAGCAACAGAAAGCTGTATCGGGAGTTTTTCATGCTGCTCTACAATTTTCTCATTGACACTTTTCATATAAATATAGTTGATAAGTCAATTAATTAAAATCAAGTGTGTAATTAGGCGGAAAGCAAAAAATAATGTGAGTCTCTCCAAGCGACGGCAGACAATATTACCTTGGTTCTGTCCAGCTACGTGGCATTCGCACATTTTTATACTTTGGCTAAAATGACGCTGGACACCCTGTATATAGGAGACGTGAAAGGGACGGCCGACGGGATATGCGTTTCCCTTCTTTCGCCACGACCACTTCCACTGGCTTAACCAACTGACAGGCGCCGATTACAGCCTTATCCTCGAAAGCTTTCCGTCGGATACGGCGGTTGCACTCGTCTGAAGCAACGGAACGTGCAAGTTGAAAGTATGGTGGCTAGAGGGGGGTAGTGTGACGGGCGCCTTATCCGCGCCGTGGAGGAGGAGCGCGCGGAACGCGGTGAAAATTTATCCACCGCTAGGGGCGCTGCTGTATTCACAGGTGCCACGTTTGCGACGGCCGGCCACTGACTAGGCTTCGCCGGCTGCGTTGACGCTTCCCTATCGCCTCTGTCGTTGTCTGGGAAATTTGTGTGCAGTGTTCGGTCGTCGGGTTGCCACACGAGGAATGGACTCTTCAGATTGAGACTGTTGGATTTAGCGAACCATGCCGTCAAGCCGCTCAAGTACGTGTTTCGTACCTGGATGCAAAGGCTGGTATCGATCTTCCTCGCAAAAGTTTTCTGTGTTTAAAGCCCCAACTAATCTCTTGCGAAGGGAGCAATGGGCCCGAAATATTAAACGGGCTGACAAAGAGCTTACCAACGACAGCGTGGTTTGTGAACGGCACTTCGGCGAAAGATTCGTTGAAAGGACCTACCGGCACACCATCAACGGTGAGGTTGTAGAATTGCCTCGCGATCGTCCGCGTCTGAAAGAAGACGCCGTGCCTACTGTGTTCCCTGACGCACCTAAGTATTCTACGAAGAAAGCTCCGATGAAAAGGAAAGAGAAATATATGTGAGAAGCGTGGACCTGTTGCAAAACGGCAAAAGCTTAATGCAATCAATAGGCAAGACGCCCAGCAAGAAGACGCCGCAGCGCACACGCAGCTACGCCAGGAGCCAGATATACCAGATATCATTGCCTCAGATAAGCAGCAGGCCGTGGAACTTGAGCATGTGTGTCATAATCTCCGCCTACCTGATGCAACATGGAATAAGGTAACGCTTCCAAGTGAACGTGACAGTTTTCTTCGGAGTCTGTGCGCTCGAAGGCGAGCAGGTTGACCACATTATTGCTGCCCAAGTTAGTGAAATTCAAGTCGGAAAGCAACCAACCGGAATCATTGTGTTGCTCTGTATTTCTCAGGGGCCAACTGCGCTCACAGTGCACTATTTCTTCGCCGGAGGAAGCGCAATCAGTGCTCGACAGCACACATGCACTTGTATTGTGTGGAGGCTGCGGCATGAAATCAGAGAAGCAAGGACGATATATATCGTTTGCTGGGTGTTACTTTTCCATCAAGTGCACTTACGTATGTGAAAGCAAAGGCCCCTGCATTCATTGCAAATACCTGAGAAAACTGCTGCAGAATCAACTTTCATGAAAGCGGCGGAACGGGGGAATATCCAAGCGTCTGAAGAAGCATGCTAACACACGCCGCAGCTTGCGTACTGCTCAGAAAAAACTGCTGAATGCAGAACGGGACCTAGCAGCGATGCGTCAGGCAAATCAACAAATCGCCGATGAGGTGCTTAGCGCCCGCATTAAAAGCTTGCTTGAAAAGCATCAAATGGCTGTCAGGGCCTGCTTCCAGGCTGCTACAAGAAAATCAACATCTGGGATGTTGTACGAGAAAGAATGGATATTAGAATGTGTGCTTCTGCGGATGAAAAGCCCTAAACGGTATGAACAGCGCCGTAAGCAAAAAGTTATTATCTTGCCCAGTCGTATACGAGACATCATTGAAGATATGTTAGAAATTGGGGATCTTGATGGGGCTACGTCTACACTGCAGTGTCTGAACACTGACCACAGTAGCTACGTAATTGAGAAAAGCGATAGCCGTCTTATTTTTTACATTGCTGGCTATGTTGCAAGAAAGTTCAACAGAAAAAGCTGCTGCACTGAGTGCATTTCTACCCTTTCCAGAAAGAAACCAGAAGCCGGAGTGAAACCAAACAGTGAACTGGTCAACCACTTTGACAAGGGAGGATTGTTGTATCCTTGTGAAAAATCTGGCCAAACTGGTAGAGACCCTAGAGGATGCGTTTACTTTCTTTTTTTCTGCTGAAAAACTGTATTCCTTCAGCATTCATGATTTCATGCAGTTCTTAGCAGGCATCAAACTGGGTCGAGTTGGCTGTGATGTTCACAGCAAGGAACTGACGGCAAAAACAGCGCAGTTTTACATACTCACACGTATGCACTTCTTGACAAAGGCTTTAGATAAAGACAGGACTGCCCAAAGGGAGCGACAGAAGCATTTGAAGTTGAGGAGGTGCAGGTAATTTGACCTCCCCCGAATGTGATGAAAAAAACATGTGAAGAGAAATGTGTGATGAATAAACATGTTTTTCAACAATTCCCTTACGTGCATTGAGTGTGCATATAAAGTGAAGGATAGTGTATAAAGGAGAGAAACAGTTAAAAGATAATAAATGAAGATGTTCGGTGTAACAGACACCTGACTATAGCATTGCAATTTCTACTCTAAAATATAAGCTCTCCAAGCAAAAGGGAAAAAGAAAATTAGATTTAAATGATTTGAACACTGAACAAAACCTTTGTGAGTGAAAATAAACGCTACACGCGAACCATTGCTTCTTATAAGAGAAAATATTAAGCAGTTTACACTCCAAACAAAGCGCACAGAGAAAAAAAAACACTCAGAACAGTTTGACTATGCGCTCAGATTAGTGGATTAATTCAGATGAATTTGGTGAAACATGTCAAAACCGGTCAATGCTGGGAAACATTCAATTATAAACTAAATGCCAGTTGCGTCTATCAGAAACGTGGTTTTTATTTACGTTAAGCAGCATCATTTAAAATTTCAAACGCATCTGTTTCAACGAACTAACAAAATGACTAGTTCATGCCCTGTTAACGCGACCTGTAATTATTGAAAACAAGATGAAAGTAAACACATGCGGCCCAACGCGAAACCGGCCAGCGCCGCTGGCACCTGCCGCGCAGCCAGCGCCGTCTACCGGGGCCGCCATCTTTCATCACAAATTTGTGCACCCCTCCGCTCTCGCCCGTCACACTACCCCCTCTAGCCACCATATTGAAAGGGAGGAAAAAAAAAAAAAAAACCCGGCGTGCGTGGCTGCCATCTGCCTCGCTGGCGAAATGCGTGCAACCTTCCCATCCGGCAGTTTATCTGGGCCAGCCGTACGCCGGTTCTTCGTTCGTTTGGTTTCGCGCAAACGTCTTTTCCCTTATCGGCGAGCTCGCAGATCACGAGGCTGTCGGGACAGCCGGGAGCTGTATACGTAGCACATTGATCGCGAAATATTTCTCCACTCCGTCGGAGTAGCGTGCGGCAGATACAAGCGTCCGCGCGGGCTCCACTTCCGGCCGGACGCGTATCGCGAGGTTCCGCCGACTTTCTGCCCCGCGGCTTCCGCTCAGCCTGTTGCCGCCGAACGCCGCGTCGAGCGGAACGCGCAGCCAAGTGTGCCGCCCTCGAAGCACCGTGGCACGCAAGAGTAGCGACAACGCCAACGGCTTTCGGAGTATTTTTTTTTTTCGACCGTTGGGAGCGAAAGGGAACGCGCGCGTATGCACGTTACCTCGCTAAAACGGCGCAGTGCTGTAGGAACGGCACAAGGCAATCACCTCGAAGGAAGGGCCAGTGTTCGCTGCACGCCTTTGCAACGAATCCAATCTATTGATACTTTGCATGTGGCCTCACGTACGCCGTATTGCAGCCATATTGGAGCTCCAGTGATCCTCCACCGTACTGACTGCCCTCGCATAGGCCGAGCACGTACGACGCGACGTGGCACGTTCAATGCGACGCGTTTATTTGCAACCAGTGGCGTAGCAACAGGGGGGGGGGGGGGGGGGGGGCCTTGGGCCCCAGGTGCAAGGGGCCAGTGAGGGGGGGGGGGGGGGTGTCATATACGTCTGAAGACACCCCTCTTTCCGCGGGCTACACCTCGATAGGGGGGAGAGGGGGGAGGTGACAGAAGACCTATGGGCCCCGGGTGCCAGACGACCTAGCTACGCCACTGTTTGCAACCTGTCGATACGATTAGTCGCTTGCCGGAGTGTGCTCTGAATAGCATTGCGTGTCTTGGGGGGCATGGCGAAGTGCGATGACGTCAGCGCAGGCCGTGTGCAGAAGGTCTGTAGACGTTTGTCTACGGTATTAATGTGTGCGGTATGCCGTCGATTTCTGTGGGTTGCTGCACCGTGCGTAGACTATGAATAGACAAGCAGTGGACTGCGCTTCCTCGGAAAGCCTAAGTAAAGGCTGCATCTCTGCAAGAACGTTTCAGCGTGTCCGTACATTCGCATGCAAATAGCACCGACTCACCACCAGAGCTCGCAAAGCTGGCAGGTGGCCGGGGTGGTAGATGCGTAAGCGGTACACATATATTAGCACTTTTTTTACTATTTATGTCAACATGGTGCCTACAGCACGATTATGATTAGGTGTAGGCAAAAGGGATATTGAAATATATATGGAGGTATTGTAAATTTCTAAGATGTCTGCAAACACTCATGCCTAAATGTCATTATATAAGGGGAAAAAAAAGCTAGGCCCGTATTCATAAAAACCTCTTCCGTTAAAACCGTTCGCAAGTGAAAATTCCAGCCAAAGCCGATGATGAACGTATCATCAGCTTAGGCGGCCAGCCATTGGCAAAGAGCACTTTCAACCGAAAAGCTGCGTAAATTCGCGCCAGCTGTTTCACGGTGCGAATCAGCTTGGCGATTGGCCGGCACTCTGGCCCTCGCCAATCAGGGCATCCGCGAAAACTGCTCATTCGCGCGAGGATTCGGAACCCGACCGTCTGACGATCAGACGCAAGTTACACGTTCCGTCGCCGCTCTGCATCGTTTTTTGTTGCGGCTAGGCGCACGCCGCGAAACAAGCAAAAACCGGTTTTCCACGCCGTTTCCTTTTTCACGTGCGCAAGCGAGGACAGGACGGCCAGCGAGGCTTGCCGTTAAAAGGCCGCTGGCGCGCCTCCCCCCCTTCACCCTCCCCCTTCTCCTTCGTACTTCATTGAGAAGCATCACGCACGATTCATTCTTAGGACATGACGTCATCTTCGGCGTCCGCCCTTTTCCTCACCGGTGCGCACCCTCGATTGGTCATCGCGCAGCCTCCAGTCATCGCCGAGAAAGGATGTGCTGCTGAAAAGTGCAACCTGCGCAACCCCAACTCGGTGGCGCCGCCGGTAGTGAGGTGAACGAACAAATCTGGCCCTCTGCGATGACGTCATGCTCGACTTGGGAAGCGGATACTCCGGTGGTATTCCTGGAATTTTGGCGGGAACGAACAAGAAAGAGCAGAGAGGTGTTCGCGGTCCGCTTCGTGTTTGTTTTCTACCGTTGAGAGGTGGAAAATATCGTGTCGAAACGTGCTGGCAATATGAGTATGCGCGCCGCTTTTCAGCTTCGGAAAAAGAAGGAAAAACGCTTTTCGCCGCGGAGATTTCAATGTGTCACCACGCGCGTTCCCGAGCTACTATGCCGAAACAGATCGGGTTACTAAGCCCCACGCGCCTGCAGTGTGATTCGCGGTGTTCAAAGGGCAATATAAATGGCTGCTCTTGTTGTAGGCAGAGAGCACGTTCGGTAGTACACAAAACGTACTATCAAGCGATTAAAAAGCGGAAATACGAGGCCAGCTCTAATGTAGTGCGTAATTAGTCTTAATGAAGTAGGTAATTAGTATTCATTACTTAATCTACTTCTAAATGTTATAATTCGATGAACAGTGTCAGTGAGATAATTGTACAGCAACATGAAAACTCCCGGTACAGCTTTCTGTTGCTAAGTGTTGATAAGTACATGCTCAGCGCTGATAGCTGGGGTATATACATGTTCTGTATCTTTCCGAAAATAAAACAGTTGGGAGTAAGCGCTCGTGTGTCCCCCTTCACTATGTATGTCCTTGCCAATTGTGCGCGCTAAATATTTTACTATGAATTCGTACCAACTCGTCCAACTATCAGTTCTGCTGAAGTATAGAACTTCAGGAGCCTGTGTCAGCCGTCGATTCATTGCGTGCCAGGTAAGTCATAGGTCAAACACACTAGTCCCGTCTGTACTGCTTTTCCTAGGCATCGAGCAAAGACGGTGTCATTTCAGTCCTTCTCCTAATGTATAGTGTTCGTGACCTCTGATGTGTGGTAGACGATGAACCGGCCAAAGTAAGGCATAACTGATTCTAGACTGTGAGAGCACAAACATCGGCGAGCTCTCAAGATTTGCTCTCTGCAAATCTTGCTTTGCACTGCTTGCATTGTCGCCAGTGCAAACGCACCCCCTTGTTTTCGAAACGATTTCCCACGTATGCAAAGTCGTTATCTTCTCCCGAGGTCCCACGGCGTTATAACGACTGTGCATCAGCCGATACTGTATATAGAGTACGAGGACAGCGTTCAGTGAGTCGCAAATAAGTTGTTCTCACGAAGACGGTGCGTGTGTATCCACAGCGAGATGCTTGATGCTGTCGCAGAAAATGAATTCAGACCCGAAGGAATCGCAGAAGTTTATTCACTGACTGATTTACTGACTGACTTTCTTTTTTTTCCTCCGAAGACTAGGTCAAATCGCAAAGCTTTTTGTCTAGAAGAGCTGTTTGTTCATTGGCAGCCGCGCTCGCTAAACAGTACGTTAGCTGACGCCGTTGGCCGGCATTACTTCTTGCGAATCGATCTAACCTAGGAACTGCTTCGCGAATGGGGGCCGCAATTTATGTTTATGCCACGCCAGTCCGAGGTACGTTATGTGTTTCGGCGGGTGAAAGGGAGGTGATCAGCTAAACAGAAACACGCAGAGAACAGGCGTCCTTTTGATCCCGCAATAAGCGCCGAATCACTTCTCTGAAAGAAGGGAAAGAAAAATAGCTTTAGTTGGGAGAGAATTAAGTCCCGTCGGACGGAACAAAAACGGCCTGAACCCCCCCGAAAACAGTGACAGCATGCATCAATCATCGGTGAAACGGCAGCTCTTGCGAAAGGTCTAAGCAATGCCCTGGCTTTGTGCGGCAATACATGCCCGAATTAACGCATAGCAGGCTCCGAAGCGGTTCGGCTATAAAACACACATCCCCCGTTCCGCCTTCTCTGCTTTGTTGCAAACATAAGAGCGAACCTTTCACCCCCCACAGCCCTCCACCCCCCCCCCCCCCCCCCCCACAACCTCTCCTTCTTCCCCTCCAGCTCGATCCTTTCTGGCTTTGCGATAGGGTCTAAGTGGTTGCGCCGTATAAGTTATCAGCATCCGAAAACAGCTCTCAATCACGTGTTGTGTGCAGTACTGCCAAGCCTGGCTCAATGAAAAGTTGCTGGTAATATACTTTCCTGTATGGGGCGTTGGGGTTGAGGTGGTGCGTGGAGGTGTTACGGGACACTGCAGCACAGTCAGCCTTCGATCTATGGAAAATCGGTTCAACGAAGGTTATGAGGCGTAATGCTTCAAAATCCTCCAAACAACGAAGAGAATTCAATGTGTCGCCCGATTTAACGAACCCTTCGGGAAAAATATGGTTAATATGCCTGGGTACGCAATGCTTCAGGTCTGGTCGCGGACACCAGTGACCTATTTAGAAGGTTTGCTGCTCCTATGAAAAAGCGCTACAAGACGTGCTCCAAGTGGGCTCGCTGTCTACGGCAAGTGTTTACGCAGACAAAAATGACATCTATTTTGCTCTCGACTACGTAGTATAACATCAGTCGCACGAGCATTTGGAGTGTATTATATTTAAGGAAAATCTTGATTTAACGAAATTAAATCTCAAGGTCCAGTGGACTTCGTTAAACGGGCGATTAACTAATGATCATTGTACAACCTGTACTCTAGTTGATAGAGCTTCATGTTAAAAAACGGTGCAAGGAAAGGAGAGACGCAACAGGAGATGATGGCATGGATTGAGACGAGAAACAACGCTGATGTTTATCAAACGAAAGAACAGTATTGATATGTAACTCATGGTCTATGAAAGACGCCATTTCGTGGGATGCTCACTGAAGCACATTGGCGGGAAAGCCGAATATTTCCCCCACGCTTCGTTATTCTTTTGCGTTTCTCCATGAGTTTGATTCGAGTTCCGTCAGTCGTAGCTGCTATACCCCCTTACTCTCTTGACCAATGCCAGCTGTCGAAGAGGGAGATACATAGAGAAAGTAAGTGAGTTAGAGATAAGATCGTTGTTGTTGAAGAACAGTGTTTCTATGACATGCCGCTCTGCCGGGAAAGGGCGAAAGAGCACAGAAAAGTCAAAATGGCCGAAATATCGGAAGCTCGGTTGCGCGGCTGGAGTTTTGGTGGCATTTTACTAGTTGCCGTGTACCGGCTGTGCGTATTTTTTTTCGGAACGTTGGGCGCCTTATGATGGGACTTGGTTTTTTAGTATAGTACGCACAACAACGCGTACACAGTGTCATCTGATTTGAAAAGAAACTGATACTTAGGACCGATGCAGTGGTAGTACTGCCTAAGTGCATGTTACCTCATCGTCACTGGCTGATACTTGCTAAGTACACGTCCAGTGAAAGAACCTGGCCCTTGGTGCTTACTACACGTGCGCAAAAACGTCGACATACGATCTCGAATGAAAAATCTGTTCCTAGTTGGCCTCTACTGTTGTTATGCCTGCCATTTTGAATCATCGATATCTGTTTTATCTCATACACTTTATGTCTGTCTGTCTGTACTAACTAACTAACTAACTAACTAACTAACTAACTAACTAACTAACTAACTAACTAACTAACTAACTAACTAACTAACTAACTAACTAACTAACTAACTAACTAACTAACTAACTAACTAACTAACTAACTAACCAACTAACTAACTAACTAACTAACTAGAGACAGGGACAGACGAAAAGAAGGCAGGGATGTTAACCGGTCAAGAGTCCTTCCTGTTGGCTACCCTGCGCTGAGGGAAGGGAGAAGGGGAACAGACAGATGGGAGAGTGACTAACTAAAGAGAACGTACGCGCCAATGGTAGGGGGAACGAAAGTCTAGCGTTGCAGAATATAGATGTATCTACGCCGCCCAGGCCAAGTATCGAGTGGAGCTGCTGCTGCAGCGAACTTGACGCGCCCTCGGGCCCGTGACGTTACCCAAACACGCGCTGAATAGCACAGGAGGCGGCATACGGGCGAGCATCCAGGTCGGCCTCACTATCGGGGTCCCACAAAAGAGGAGGAGAAGGCGTGCCGCGGGCTTTGTGTAACTTGTTGCTTTCCCGCTGCACTTGAGCGCGAGTCGATGACCCCGGCCGGAACCGTACGGAGCGTCGGAATCTGGGCCTCCGGTGGCATAGCGGGGCGCCCAGATGCCGCGTGCTCCGAGTGCTTCCTTCGGCGTGTTTCGAGCACGTGTTGTGATCGTGGTTGCGAGGCGTGGTTTCGGAGATGCCGCTTTGCTGCGTGGCCATGTTGTCTCCACCGAAGACAGACCTTGTATAACAGCAGCTGCGTCCCATTTTTCCACAGTAAAGCTCACTCACTCACTCACTCACTCACTCACTCACTCACTCACTCACTCACTCACTCACTCACTCACTCACTCACTCACTCACTCACTCACTCACTCACTCACTCACTCACTCACTCACTCACTCACTCACTCACTCACACTCACTCACACTCACTCACTCACTCACTCACTCACTCACTCACTCACTCACTCACTCACTCACTCACTCACTCACTCACTCACTCACTCACTCACTCACTCACTCACTCACTCACTCACTCACTCACTCACTCACTCACTCACTCACTCACTCACTCAGCTCTTACGTGGAAGGCGCATTCAAAATCGAAGCTTTCTCAGCGAACCCTTCCATGCAGACTTTGCTCACCGTGGTTGCCGCTGCTGTCTTGCGGAACAGCGTGCCGGTTTCCATGAGGCCAAAGACACAGGAAGGACGCCCGCGAAGGATCACCGACCTTGTACCTCTGTCTTCCGTGTCGCATACTCCTCTCTGCGCACGCCTCCCCTCAGAGTTCTTACCTCTACAAGCATTTTGACAAATTGGCCTCGTCCTTGCGACGTCACTGCGTCGATGTTTCACTGTGTGCAGTCGATCGTGTGAACTTCTCTTTTGTACTTTCGCATATAGCTTGTGAAACGTTGTAATAGACGTGAACATTGCGTGACATTAAAGTTGTGACCTGCCGCGGTGCATAAATATTTGCGCAAGGTGTCGCGTCGCGTGGGATGACGATGAAGACAATTTTGCGCGTCGCATTTATGTTTTATGGCAGTTACTTGACCGCTTCACGAAAAATTCGCTTCAGAGAGATTCCAATATCTGAGTCACGTTGCATCTGCATGTACGTTATTTTCTTTTTGTCATGTTATTCATTCAAGCTGCGTCAAACTTGTTGACTTTGAGCTCATAGGTTGCTTTTGAGTACTCTTGCTTCCATTGAATAGACAGGATAACAGGCCATTTACAGAAGCAAAGATCTTGGGATCCTGGCCTCACAGTTCATTAACCCAGAAAGCAGTTCGAGTGCTTCTTCGCTACCTGAAGGCAACATACTTGAGTGCCCGACTATAGACATCCTACACCTAACTTAGTGCATGTGAAAGTGCGGTATAGGCTCATGTTTTTTCTCTCTCTCTTTCATTCCCCATTCACCCTCCCCACATGTAGTGTAGCAAACTGGTCTCAGTCTGGTTAACCTCCCTGACTTTCCTTCTTCCCTCTCTCTCTTGCTTCCCTAGCCAATTTTATAGCCTCCTTGACGAGGTAGTCGTCATTTTGTCATTTGCTGCACAGTGCACGGAATGCATACTGAAACCAGATGTCTGTACGTACAATCACGAGCAAAAGTATAGAGACCACAGATGATGCGAAAATATGTTCTTTCGTTCTTTCTTTCTTTCTTGAAGTGGTACAGCCTATGTCAGCATGTTCGAGATGCACCGACAGTATTCCACGTTGCACGTCCGCTCTGAACATTGTGTTAACGTTTACAGCAACAGCTCCATTTTCTATTAGCGCGACTTCCTAAAGTGCTTTCAGGTTATAGGTTAGAGGCCAGCCAGTCAACGACAATAGAGCGACAATAGCGAGTGATAAAGAATAGTGAAAGTGAGTGGGCACCGGAGAGCACAGCCATGGTAACGGAGCGTGCGAACGCACGCAGTGTAAACCCGAAATAACGCTATAGCGCGCATGCGCGTCGAACGTTGTGGTGAGAATTGTAATAAAGAAATGTGAAGAGCGAGAAGGACTCGCGCAATTGTGCTCATTTTGACAATTTTATTCTTGCCTTTCGCAGGGATGGCCCGCAATTTCGAACCCTTCTACGGCCGGTTATGACCTTCGTGAACGGTGCAAAGCACTCGGCCGTTCGTCGAACCAGCTCAACGATGGCACATCGTACGGCGAGGTCGAGATGGTCATTGGTGTTGCTGCTTCGGGCCGTGGCGTTGTTAGCATGCGCTTACACGGGAAGCACTGCTGACATCAGAGACTTCCGGGCCCCGGGGGGTCCCCTGCAAAACGTGATATACTTTACGTCGCCCGGGAAAGGCCACGCGGTGATCGTCGGCGGACGAAACGCTCTTTACAAGCTCTCCGCGGACAATTTCTCGCTCGAGGCTACTTACAGCACGGGTCCCGAAAGTGACAGCCCGCAGTGCCGTCCGGATCCCTTGGAGTGCGACCACAGCAGGACCGACACGGACAACGACAACCGAATCCTGCTCCAGTTGGGCACCAATGCGTTGGTGTTGGCCTGCGGGAGCACGTCGCAGGGCATCTGCGCGTTCCACAAACCGCTGAGCGACTTGAACATCAGCCGGACGATGGACAAGAAACTGGCGGTCAACTACGTCGCCTCGAGAGACAGCACCGCCGCCTTCTTCGGTGGCCCCCGAAACGGGGCGGTGTTGTTCGTCGGGTCCAGATACGACGACAGGCCCCTGGAGTACCACCCGTACGCCGTGTCCGCCAGGGTCCTGGGATCGTCCAACTCGTTCAAACTCCGCGCGCTCAAGCGCAATGCGGTGTCGTTCGTGAACGTCGTCGAGCGCCTGAAGAAGTCGTACCGCATCAGCTACGTGTACGGTTTCAGCCACAACGGATTCGCCTACTTCGTGACCGTGCAGAACAAGGGCGCCTCCCTGGAGGCCTTCGAGACGCGGCTGGTGCGTGTGTGCGAGAGTGACGAGACCTTCCTCACTTACATGGAGATGCCCATCGAGTGCCCCAAGGACGCCGGTCTGCGGTACACCATCGCTACCAGCGCGTCGCTGGGGCCCTCGGGCATGTCGAACACGGGCGACGAGACCAAGGTGCTCGCCGTGGCCTTCGGCAGCCCCTTCGGCGGCCGCATGGACGTCAACGATCCGAGCCAGGGCTCGGCGCTGTGCTTCTTCGACATGGGACGCGTCGAGGAGGCGTTCCGCGAGACCATCGAGAACTGCAACGAGGGCAAGGTCAAGGCCAAGCTGTCGCGCCTCTTCCACAACGACCAGTCGGAGCTGAAGTGCACGCGTTACGTAAGTGAAACGTCCGATTGCTTAATCGCCACTGGCCGGTTCTTGGCGCTTGTAGCGTTCAAAAAAAAGCGTCGTATGTTGCGCGCGAGTTGACACGAAGACGTGCGATTCAGAGCGCGCATCCTGGCCGCTACAAAGCTCGCGCGGCTGGCAAAACAAAACAAAAAAAAAGTGCATATATGCAGTGATACTTTCACCGCCCCGAAACGATGGCCGGTATACGAACTTGATCACGATGTACATAAGGACCGTGTACAGAGAACTCTTATGTAGACGGAGTTTGCGAAGCGGCGAGGGATGCCGACCTTGAGGTCGATCTTATATAAGCAACTATTTGTACGGGAATTGCGTTCTCGTGGATCACGAGAAGGGAATTCCGAGATGAACAAAAAATGGGTTGGAGCGCATATGGCAGGTACTGCCAACTCATGACTGGCAGCTTATACTGATGTCCTTGAAACGAAAAAAGTGTGCATTCATTGCAGTCTACCGCCACTATAACTAGTGGGGCAGGAACAATTACAGGGAAGGCTGAGAAGAAGCTGAGGCCAACGCAACGAGGGACGGAATGATAAATGACAGCAATAACGTTAGGCGACAGGAAGGCAGCGGTGTAGACTATAGCAATTGAAAACGGACGTATTTGAGATTAAGAGCACGAGATGGATTTGGGAAGGCCTTGTAATCCGTGGTGAAGATGATTGGTGGTCTATTAGACCGAGGAACAGAATGTGTGTCAAGAAGAGGGAAACACAATTGAAGTCGGCAGGGTACTAGAAATGAGTAAATTCGCAGGCATAGGGAGTCAGCTGATGCAAGACACGACTAAGAGCGGATATCGCTGACAGATCGCCTCTGT
This sequence comes from Dermacentor albipictus, assembly GCF_038994185.2. Taxonomy (NCBI): domain Eukaryota; kingdom Metazoa; phylum Arthropoda; class Arachnida; order Ixodida; family Ixodidae; genus Dermacentor; species Dermacentor albipictus. The sequence continues at coordinate 111,430,552 of NC_091825.1, read as the reverse complement.
CATGCAGTGAACATAAATTAGACTGACGATGATTATGATGAACGCGTGAGGCAAACTAGAAGCATATTTATTTATTTATTCTCAATACCTAACAGGCCCATTGAATGGCATTGAGTAAGGGGGGCAACATTAATTACATAACGGAAAAATAGCAAAGTGCAACATCGTTATACGATATTAACACGTAACGAATTTAGGTTATCACAGGATGTTTCACGATTAGAGATGGATGCAATGCGATCCGGGAGGCATTTCCAATGTGCATTAACTCTAGGTATAGTGGTGATGGGTTAAACGACTGCGTTTGACCATGAATGCGCGTGAAACTAAGTGCGTTGTGAATGCGTCGAGATGTGCGCACGGGAGCACGAAGTGGCAAATAGTGAATGTTATTACTATATACGTACCGGTGAAACAGACACAAAAAAACAATGACGCGGTGATACCTTCCGATGACTGAAATCAAGGTCTTGTTTTATTCGCGTAATGCTTGAATGATAGTCGTGATTGCTGGAAGTGAATCTGGCTGCCATATTCTGAACGGTTTCCAACACACAGATGAGATAATGTTGATATGGTGACCATGTGGATGAAGCGCACTCTAGTTGTCGGCGAACATAAGTAAGATATGCTAATTTTCGTACATTAGAAGGCGCGTTGCGCAAGTTTCTACGCAGGTAGCCCGAGAGATTGAGAAGCTTTGGATGAGACAGCTGCCACATGTGTTGGCCAGGATAAGTTCGACGAAAGGTAAACGCCGATATATTTGTACGATTGGGCTGTCGAAACTACGGTATTATTAATCGAATAGTGGAACACTGAGTTAGTGCGCTTTCGACTAAACGAGATTAACTTGCATTTGCAGGCGTTAAGGGACATCTGCCAAGTTATGCACCATCTATAGGTTAGTTCAAGGTCACTTTGGAGAGTAGAATGATCATCGAAACATTTAATGTTGCGGTAGATGACGCAGTCGTCAGCGAACAACCTAACTGAGGATGAAAGGTTAGCGGGAAAGTCGTTGATGTATATTAAAAAGTGTAATGGACCTAGCATACTGCATTGGGGGACCCCGGACGACAAAAGGACTACTTCGGTTTTTGAAAGAGACGGGATTGGACAAGCGGCTGTGAGAGTGATGTCACGTACCATGCCAGATTGATGGACTCCAACGGACGATGTGTGTGTGCTGTGCTATGTGCTCTCTCTCCCTCTCCCCCTTCCCCATCTTTTATCTCCCCCATCCTTCTCCCATGTGTAGGGTAGCAAACCGGTCAAGCTAAACTGGTTAACCTCCCTACCTTTCCTTCTCTACTTTTTCCTTCCTTCCTTCCTTCCTTCCCGGACGTGACGTCGCAAACGCTAGACGAAATGTTGTTGACCAGTGTAAACTGCTGACGCGAAGACAAGGAGTTACGTAGCCAAGGCAGTGTTAATGAATGAGTACAAAGGGCAGACAATTTGGAAGTCAAACGGCAATGAGGTACAGTATCGAACGCCTTAGCGAAATCAAGAAAGAGGCAATCGGTTTTATTGTTAGTGTTATGTTAAAGTGAAAGTCAGTCGTGAATTCAAATAACTGAGTGTCACGTGAAGCCATGCTGGTTACAGAAAAAAAAAAAACTTATTTGGTTCAAGGTGACCGTGGATATGAGAAGCTATAATATGTTCAAGTAATTTGCAGCATATGCATGTTAGTGAAATGGGTCGATAATTACGGGGCGAGTGCTTGTCACCGCATTTAAATAGGGGAACTGCCTTACCAACCTTATAGTCCTTAGGCAGCTCACCTGATGATAAAGATTGGTTAAAGAGGAGACACAGAAAGCGACTGGAAATATCAGCACTGTTCTTCAGGATTTTAGAGTTGATGTGATCAATGCCAGATGAAGTAAAAAATTCAAGATTCGTGATGAGGTTCGCGATACATTCGGCAGTGATGGTGATCGGAGCTATGAAAGGGGAGGGTTGTTTAGGATCAAACTGCACATTGTAACAATCTTCCTGTATAAAAATAGACGCGGAATATGCATTGAAAGCAACCGCATATAATCTTCATCAGAAAGCGGAATTTATTTTGCGTCATGTATTGTAATTGTTTGCCAGAATTATTTTGTATTATTTCTGATAAGTGCGGCTAAGTCCTGCGAATAATATTTCTTCTTGGCTGCGCCCAATGCTTTACAGTAAGCTTGTAAGAAATACTTGCATTTATCCCAGTAGGACGCAAAATTCTTACGTTTCGCACTATTGTAGAAATGTTTCTTTTTATTTCATGCTGTTCGAAGTTGTTTGGCAAACCAAGTGTTAGATTTATGGTTGGATATAGAGATTAGCGGCACATACTTGTCAACGAACTGCTGTTCTGCTTAAAAAGAACCCGATTCTCATTCAGGGTTCGGGAGGCAAACAATGACACAAAAGATTCGTTATAAAGAACTTTTAGTTTGGTGTTGAATCTATCGTAATTATCACGGTTGTAATCCCGAATAGTTTTAGCCACCGAACCTGTAAAAGTTAAAGATAGATTAATTTAGAAATTAAGGAGCTTGTGGTCGCTAAATCCTTCTGTGTAAGAAATCGGACCAGTAATCTGGTCCAGGGAACAGTTATCATCTTTGCCTGAGTCTCCGCCCTATTGTCAGACTAAAGGCGGTACGGAACAGCCGCGTCACATCAAGGCTTTGTGTCGATCCTCACTCTCTTGCACGCGTAATCATGCGAACGACAACTAAAATTTGGAGTCAGAGATCTCGGAGCACAGATATGGTAGAAAAGTTCTTCCAAGTGAAGCTGTGTAGAAACACGACCGCCTCTAACTTTTCGATACAAACATACACACTTACTGCAGTCAATAAAAAGTTAATTATTCAATTGTAGTTAATTGGGTCGCTGACAGCGATAATTATCATCTCACTTTGTGTCCCTATGGCCGCAGAACCTATTTGCGCAGGTGGGCTTCGCGTGCCTCCCAGTGCCTAACTTTAAGGAAACGATAAAGCTTAATTTTGAACACCCGGTATACACGCGCAATGCTGAACCGCCTCATTACATTGCTCTATTAGGAGCCAAGCGATGACTTCCTGTGCTCTCCCGGTGTGAACAACTACATCGAAGGCTTGCTTCCGCTCGTCGGCAGAGCGGCCATCGTCTTGGACAAAAGACTGGCGACATCCGTCACCGTTATGCAGCAGAATAGCACCACTGTCATATGGGTGGGCGATCACCTGGGATTCCTATACAAGGTATGTGCAAAGAAAATTAGAGGCTGGCATGTCTTGTGCACACCGGCGAATGAATGAATGAATGAATGAATGAATGAATGAATGAATGAATGAATGAATGAATGAATGAATGCTTTATTTGGGGGGGGGGGGGGGGCGCTATCTACAACGCGCTCTCGCTTGTTGGCTGCATCACTGCAGAGCAAAGTGACTTCCCTACAGTGGGTTAGCTTACAGGGCCTATTATCGTAGGGCAGAAAGATGGCTGTTGTGCGCAAGGATTTGCGCCAGGTGTTCATTCTGGTTCTGACGAGTGGGTATTTTATAAGATTCACAGCGCAGTTTTCCCCGTGTCTAGTTGGAGGTCGATTAGCGTACGTTGGTTTCTCTTTATAAAAGCAGCTAAGCTTGAATCGTGAATTGGACATACCCAGAAGATGCTTTGCTTTGAATTAAATTATATTACGGGGTTTTACGTGCCAAAACCACGTTCTGATTATGAGGCACGCTGTAGTGGGGGACTCCGGAAATTCCGACCACCTGGAGTTCTTTAGCGTGCACCTAAATCTAAATACACGGGTGTTTTCGCATTTCGCCCCCATCGGAATGCGGCCGCCGTGGCCGGGATTCGATCCCGCGACCTCGTGCTTAGAAGCCCAACACCATAGCCAATAAGCAACCACGGCGGGCTGTGCTTTGAATGGTCGGATAGTTTTGTAGGGATTGGCCAGGTGGACGAAATTTCCTGAGACAGGTAGTCGAGGCATCGCTTTTTAAAAGAGCATGAAGATACAAGAGTAGATGTATTTGTACAAAGATTGTGTTGACAAGAGGGTCAGTGGTGCCAGGCTCGATTGTCGCACCATAACGAACTTGAATGAGAAGCATTCTTTAGCTACCTTCCAGATCTTTTTTTCTTTTTTTACGTCGTCGGTGTAACCTGCGAGCTGCTGCTCGTTGTTTAGCGAACAGGTGTTTTACCATGACGACATGCGCACTCTCCTCTCGTGTACACCAGATGGCGCGTTTAGCTTAGCGTTGCCCGTTCTACGTCGGATTGCGTTATTACTTCAGCAGCGAGGACTTCTTTCTGTAGAATCCGGTCGGGTCTTATTTGTATGTTCGTGCCACCCACAGACAGATTCCATCTTTCTCTCTTGGTTCTGGGGTGCAACGGCAACACCTAACGGATAACATATACTTAGTTCAGTGCCTGTGAATAGTGTTTGTGAGGGACATGTACGAGTTACGATGAACATGTACAGACGCAAGCAGTCATTTCTTTCTTTCTTTCTTTCTTTCTTTCTTTCTTTCTTTCTTTCTTTCTTTCTTTCTTTCTTTCTTTCTTTCTTTCTTTCTTTCTTTCTTTCTTTCTTTCTTTCTTTCTTTCTTTCTTTCTTTCTTTCTTTCTTTCGTGCGTCGACTGATATTAACTTGCTTTTCTTTGATGTGATTGCAATTTCTGCAGTTTAACAGGTTACACATTTAGGTGCTGCTGTTCCATGCGCCCTGACTGTGCGTATGCCTTGTTGCCGAATTGCCGTCCACAGATGAAATATTTTGCTTTATTCATGTGGTCTTCTTTTCTTACGCGCTTTTTCTTTCACTTTTCTCTGTATTTTTAGCCACTTGACATACTGGCCATTCTGGGATAGCAGGCCCTCTTCGGTGGTCATTCTCCCAAGTTTTCTTCCTCCGTGAAATGCGGCTTTACTGCAGTGCACTTAGGTACCATGCAGCGATACAGCTTCAAATGGGCTGTTTATTACATGATTATAAGACCACAACTATAGCGCTATATTTCAGAGACTGCTGTCCCAAAGACTTACGGTCAATAAAGGAACACTCTACGCTAAATTAAATAAATGGGCTGAGACGTACATACACATTTGCATACTGCAATGGAATGGTTGAGTGTATTTAGGGCTCTTATACCGCAGCGATGATTATTCTTCCGTTATTTAGTGCCTACATGCTAGCAGCGCAGGGCGATGTCAAAGTCATGAGTTATTCTGGCAAGAAGACTCATTATGAGCAGCCCACAGTGCAAGTTTCTAGTTGTACAGGGAAGCATGATCTGCGTGGTGATTTCAACGACAGCTCTTGCATAACGATGAAGAAAGAAAGAAAGAATGAATGAATGAATGAATGAATGAATGAAAGGGAAAAAATAAAGAAAGAAAGAAAGAAAGAAGGAAAGAAAAATGAAAAACAAACTGAAAAGCGGGATCTGGTGGCAGCCGTTAAACATTCAGTGCACGTTATTAAAAAAAAAAGAATAGTATTTATTCAAATGCCTTTTTTGCGAACATTGCGCAGCTTTTAATTTGTTCAGCTTTTCTCTTGTTCTGCCTCGGCAGGTTGTTCGAATGGTGTCGTTGTGCGTTGTGCCGTAGTAAAGAACGTGGCTGTAGATGTCTTGGAGATAACATTTCTTTTTATGGCGATCAACGCGTGCAGTGAATATATGGCGGGAGTGGTAGAACAATAAACGTACTAACTAGAGATCATATCGCGGGCCAATTCTAGGAGAAGTTGCGATAAGGGACCTGGTTTATACCTTACGATCTTTTTTTTTTCTCTTGCGAATGGTATCGTGAACGTTGCAAAAATACGAAAAAATAAAAGACTACATAGACCCTAAGTTTACAGCCGCCGATTAGAGAGGTCCAGTTCGTTATTACGTATTATTGCGCCACACTATGTACCCACCATCGAGGCAGAGGTCCACGGCAGAGCCAGTCCACTGTTAACAAAGAGTCGCCACCAGTCGCCCGGTCAGTCTGGTGCGCTCTTCGGCCGCGCCACTGCATGCTATTACCTGCTATTGCCTAATATTACCTGTGGTATTGTACGTACTTTATGAAACTTCTTCATCTACTCCTGGTATCCTCCTTCAAGAGTCCGTCTCTCGTCTTCGATCCCGAGTCACAATAGTGTATATATTTCTGCAGTTTGCGAAGGCCGCGCTTTTGAATCGCACTCTTTTGGACGCTAGCAAGTGCCTCTCACGTTAAAAAAAAATTAGAAAATGTGGACAGTGTGTGTATTGGCCGAACACATTATGCGTGCACTTCAGCGATCATTTATGAGCTTGCTCTTCAATGATGCCAAATCTGCCGTGCCCCATTGCGGCATAGTGCTGAAAAATTTTGCCGGGTCGGCTGTATTTGCGCATCGCAAATACGTTCGGCGTCAAACGTTTACCAACCGCAGTATAAGGCAAAACGTTGAATTTCCGAGCAGTTTGCGACCGCCAGACACCGAAACACTACTACGCTACTTATTCAACTTATACTCAACTTAATTAAAAAGAAAGGCCCGTGGTTCCTAATGTTGTCAGACTGACTGTGCCTACGTTTAACGCGGCCACCCGTCTAACGTTCCTTTCTCTGCAGTACATGTTGAAGGGAGAGTCGTCGAAGCTGCTCTTCTCGATGGACCTCTCGAACGGCGAAGGTACCCCCGTAGGGAAGAGCACGGCTGTGGACAGCAATGGAATGTACGGTTACTTCCTGGTGGGCGACAGGGTCAGTACACCCGGCCGTTTCTTTACCTTTTTGCCAATTATATTTTTTCAGCGAGTGTTTGTTGTATGATGTTTGCTTTACAATGGAGAGTCTGAACAGCGGCGCCAGCGTTGAGTAGTGTTTCGTTGTTCCTTCAGATGCGTCTTACAAGTCACTGGAAAAACAATAATCAGAATGGGAGAACTTCATGAGGGGGCTTGGATTTCACTTACAGCCACCGGAACTAAACAGACAAGGAGTCAAGGAAAGCATAGGAGAAATAACTGTTTTGAATGAATGGACGTTAAATTTGTGATAAGCCTAATATACACATGCTTAATGAAGAAAAAAGGCAAACGAATGCGTAAGACGAGAAAACAAATTTATCTGTCTTTTCTTGTCCTGGATGAAACCAAGCTCTATACCATTAAAGAAAAAAAAATCGCAAATAGATAGTTCTGGCGAAGTCAACATTTATTGCCACACTGTCACAGTTTATGAACGAAGAGAAAATTCAACAGGAGAAGTGTTTAGTATAGTTGAGATTCAGAACTGGTTTGTTCCCTTCGCTTATACTTCTCGTGCTGAGGCTCACGTAAGCGCTGGGCTTCTAACGCTAAGCGCACGTGCACGTCTTCCCGATTGAAGCACCGTGAGTCGCTTTCAATATAGCAACGAAATTTTCCCGTTTCTGGTGTCTGTTACTACCGCCGCCAGTAATTCAGCGTATACTAAGCAGCTAGCAGTGCACTTAAGTACACCATATTTTCTGTTTTCGCCAATTAGCGAAGGCACAAGGTACCACCGCACGAAACACCGACTCGAAACTTCTTATCTCTCAACTGTACACTAACGGGCAGAACTTGCAGTCATCCGTGCAAGAATTACTTTCTAAGAAAGAAAGAAAGAAAGAAAGACAGACAGAAAGAAAGAAAGAAAGAAAGAAAGAAAGAAAGAAAGAAAGAAAGAAAGAAAGAAAGAAAGAAAGAAGCACTTACGCGCGCACATGGCGCATGTCGTGATTGAAAGAAACGTCGGCGACCTCGCAATAGCCAACTACCATCAAATGCAAATCCTTGTAAACGACCTTTTTGTTGAAGAACGGCAGTGAAGTAATTTCCGAGACGGACTACAAGTTAGATGCAGTGAATTTCTGAGCGGACGAAACAGATCCGCTGCTTTCAAAGTATAGGTTTCAGCGACCTGGCCGTTTCTATTGCGGATTGTCTGTATAAGTATGCGGTAAGCACGTTCGCCAGGTTGTCGTGTCGTCTTTTTAGTTCCTTTTCTCTTTTGTTCATGAACAAGCCAAAGTTCTCTCTATCTCAAAGTTGCGTGCATTGTCTCCCTTACAACACTTTGTTCTCTCGATCGCTCTTTCCCTTTACTCACGTAGTCTGTAAGCGTTGATCGTTCTCTCAGTGAATGTTATCCTGTTGCCGCATTGTACACTGTACACAATGGACAGCTTCTTGCGAACAATATCATATTGTGTTTCATTTTGAGGGAGAAAGAAAAAGGAGAAAAGAAAAGAAAGAAATAAAGTATGAACGAAAGAGAAAAGAGTGAGGTAAAGTAGAACATGCTGAACAGAGGGCCAAGTATGTGGAGTCGTATAATAATTTTTCTTTCGTTGCCCGGAAGCTTTCACTGAAAAAAAACAACAACAAGAAAAACAGAAAAAAGAAAGAAAGAAAGAAACAAACCGACAGCTCGATCTTTGCCACAATGTGAGCGTGTGTATTAGCGCGAAAATTTAGGGTATGACGAAAGCTCGTCTAGTCTGGGATAATCACGGCATGGTCGCGTAAGAAAGACATAGACATCGACCACATAAGATACTAGGGGTAAAATTCACAAGTCATTTCGTTCGTAAGTGCTCTTTGCTATTGTACGGCCACCTTCGCTAATAATATGCCTCCCAGCATCAGGTTTGGCTGGAATTTCTCTCTTACGAACAACTTCAGCTTAAGAGCTTTTTGTTAATACGGACCTAGAAGTTTGAAAACAAAGACAAAATAGGGCCGTTGCTCACAATCGTGTAGTACTTTATGCTCGCACATTGTAGTAATTGTGAGAGGAAAAAGAAGCGCGCTTGTTGCTGGCCAAGAACGAAGGAAACAACAACAACGTATCGCTGAACTGTTGGTTCAAATGGTGTATCTTTGTGATTGTGCGAACTTTGGAAGCGTTCTCGTACCCTACATACTCCTACATTATATACAATTGTGCTTTTCTGTGGCGTACAAGAATAAAAAAAAATATTTTATGCGTAATTACAAAGGCTAGTAGTTAAGATTGACTTCAGCACATTGTATCATCATTCAGGAGTAACGTAACGGCGGTGGCATAAATAAGAAAGGAGAAACGACTTGTATAAAAATCTCCGCACATATGATGTCAGTCGACACGCATGTGCTACGGTGTGAGCGAGTCTCTGGACACTGATTGCATGTAACAACTGACGGGCGGCTTGACATGTCGCAAACGCCAGCGACTTCTGCTGTTTGACGTTGACATAGGGCCCTCGCGGTGCTTGCGACGTGTAAAAAACACCGAATAGAGAGAAAAGTAAAGCTCACGCCATGAAAAAAAGTGAATGGCGAAGTGGTCTTATCTGGGGCGAGCGGGACGACGATAATTGTGTCCACAAGGTGCAAAAAAAAAGAGAGAAGAAATAAAGGCGGCATGTTCGCAGGCTTCTCTGAAGTTCAAAAGGACAGCGGCGACTGAGTGGCAACTGATAAGGATAGAGGACAGCAGGAGATAGCGTCGGAAAAACTGCCTGATGTCTCTGTGACTGACACTTTCTTTTAACTCAGAATTTGTGGCTTCGGATTCTGAGCTGTAGACCGTGTGTCCCTGCTAAAGTTAGCCAAGCTGTTCAACGGAAACGAAGATGTAGAAAGCATGGTGCGAGATACAGTTATAAAGCTTATGGCCTTCGGTCGTGAGAGGTCTGACGATCGAACACCGTATGTCCTAAAGTCGCATCTCGCACCGTGCTTTTTTCTTTTTTTTTTGTGTTGAATAGCTTGACTGACGTTAGCTGGGACACCCGATATACGACATGCTTGTAGAATGTCGTCCAAAAAAAGAAAATTCCTCTTCTTTCGACTTCGCGTGCACTTCTGTTTACTTGCTCTCCCGGAATCAGACATCCTTCGTATTAATAATTTCACGCAATAACATTTTTAGTAACTGTACCTCGCATTATTGTGCACACTTTAAGCTTCTTTCACATTTCACGTGCTGAGACAATTTCGTAGTTAAAACTTCCTAATTACAGGCGTGTTGTGAGAGAAAACTTAATATTTTCACAACGTCTGCTTCCATAGTATTCTTCTTTAGTGCAGAAGAGAACCGCATACGCAAAATATTAACAAAACGAAATAAAAACACACGCAGATGCGACGCAGCGTTGGAATCTCAATGGCCCTGGTCTTGTTTCGGTTATCGAGGTAACGGTGGTATAGCGGATGACATGAGCACAGCCTCATCACCCGCTGCTGTTATAGCGGTCAGTGCCACGAGAAGGAAAGCGACGTGCGATACCTGTCGAGAGAAGAGAGAGAGAGAGAGAGAAAACAAGGGTAGGAAAGGCAGGGAGGTCAACCAGAACAGCATCCGGTTTGCTACCCTACACTAGGGGTGGAGGAAAGGGGAATAGAAAGAGGAAGAAAGGGAGAGAGTAAGCACTGAGTACGTGTGGGAGGGACTCCATACACATCATCATCATCATCATCATCATCATCATCATCATCATCATCATCATCATCATCATCATCAGCCTGGTTACGCCCACTGCAGGGCAACACAAGGACAGTATACACACGCCCATACACAAGGAGAGTATAAACGGTCTCTTAAGCCCGTGCACTTCAAGTACTGCACCAGTGCACGAATCGCTTTTCGAGCCAGTGACGGGTGTGGCCACGATCCGAGTGTCTTTGACTCGGTGAACTCGGGACTTGGAATCGGTCGAGGGAAGAATGTTCAGTAAAGGTGCAAGGTATACTTACGTACTTATGTGCCGTATATAAGTACGACGCGTATATCGAAATGCATCGACAGTTTGCACTTCGACGCCCATCGAAATGCAACTGCCGGCTCCGGGAGTCAAACTCGCGACCTCGTGCAGCGGGACGCTGTACTCAAAGCTACCGTTGGCACGCATTTATATTGTTTTTTTAAAACCTGTCATTTCCGGGACGAATTCGCTCCAGATGACCCGAGAACGTTCGTTATGCTCGTTCACGCCGCGCTAACATGGTGCCGTAAATCTCTCTGCATTGTAATTAAGAGTTTTATTCTTTTTCTCCCACTCCATCTTCACTCGTGCTCACTTACATTGGCTTTGAAATTCAATATTTCCTACCGAAAAAAAAGAAAACAAGCTCACAAGCCCCGTAGCCAATAATCCCATGAACCCATATGCTCCCTTGTGTCGTACGGGGGGGGGGGGGGGGGGGGGGCAGGCGCACACGATTTTCGCATAATGGGATCGCCACATGATGTATGGGAACGTGCGAGCCTTTTTATATCCCATCCCTCGTATGTTCTTGCGAGATTATTCGATACGGGACATACGGCTTTCCTTTTTTCTTTTTCTCTCTTTTCAATAGGGTTACTATATACGCATCTTAGTTTTTTTTTTAAAACTACCTTTGCTCCTTACCTTACCTCCCGTGCTGTTTATGTGTTTTCTTCCTCTGTCCCCGTCTTTTTTGCGGTCAATATGATTTACCTTTGCTTTCTCTGTGTGTGCTTTCTTTGCACAGCGGTGACCCGTGATACACATGTGCGGATCGCAGAAACGAAGCAAAACCGAGTTTGTCAAATGCTCAAAGAAAAAAAAAAAGTGCTCTCGTGACGTGTCCCGCCCTTGCAGGTGGTGCGCTTCCCCGTCGGTTCCTGCAGCATCTACGAGAAGTGCTCCCAGTGCATGCGGAACCACCAGGACCCGCTGCGCTGCGGCTGGTGCGGAGACCGGTGCGCCCACTACGGCGAGTGCCGGCAGAACGAGACGTTCGACCCCAGCCACTGCCCCATACAGCTGGACAGCGTGAGTGCATGGGTCACATACGCGGTGATCACGTTCTCGAACTTTTGGGGAATGTTTTTATAACGATAGCCTGTTGCGGATAACGTAATTCGTCTGGTCCTCGAGTTTCGATTATTTGGAGAGGCGGATGTTACTCGCACAAGCAGTTGAAACACGCGTTCAACTAATTACCAGAAAAATCACTAACTATCTTCTCAACTAATTGCATTACAACCCGTGTGCGCCATATATGTATGCATATGTATGTACAACATGCGCCATATATATATATATATATATATATATATATATATATATATATATATATATATATATATATATATATATATATATATATATATATAAAGTTTCGCGAGTTTTCTTGCTTAGGGAAGCTTTCTGTGTCGACGAGTTTCCGTATTCTCGTGTCACGTCAAGTACGCAGTTGATGACGAGCGTGAATACGGCGGATATCCGCGAAAGAAAAAAAAAGATACAAAAAAAGAAGATAGAACGTGTCCGGGTGGTTGTTGTACCGCCGCCGAGCAACGCACGCTTCTTCTTTTTTTTTTTTGCGCGTCTTGTTATGACGTATACAGTCGTGCGCCGGCAATGATGCGGTCTGTAGGCACGAAACGCCACTGTTCCTGAAGAAAAAAAAAATAATAACGAGGGACGCATCGCGGCAAGGAAGCGTTGCCACGATCCCCGCTTCCGGGCCTGTCCGCGCTGCACAGTTCCGGGTCAGCAGTCGCCAGTGTTAAAAAAAGAAAGTTTAGGTGGCTGCGTGACACCGTCGTCACGGGACTGATAGCACTAACGAGCTGCATACTATAGGGCTGGTCGACTGATCGTTTAACTTATTCGGTTAACTTATTATTCGGTTTTCACTTTAGTGATCATTGCTTCTCTTTCTTTCTTTCTTTCCTTTCTTTCTTTCTTTCTTTTCTTTCTTTCTTTCTTTCTTTCTTCTCTTTCTTTCTTTCTTTCTTTCTTTCTTTCTTTCTTTCATTCTTTCTTTCTTTCTTTCTTTCTTTCTTTCTTTCTTTCTTTCTTTCTTTCTTTCTTTCTTTCTTTCTCATCTTGCTTTTTACTAGTCTGCGTTAACCAGGCTTACGAAAAGGGTTCTGCTTAAATTGAGGACGACGCAACGAGCTATGGAAAGAAGAATGATGGGTGTAACGTTAAGGGATAAGAAAAGAGCAGATTGGGTGAGGGAACAAACGCGGGTTAATGACATCTTAGTTGAAATCAAGAAAAGGAAATGGGCACGGGCAGGGCATTTAATGAGGAGGGAAGATAACCGATGGTCATTAAGGGTTACGGACTGGATTCCAAGTGAAGGGAAGCGTAGCAGGGGGCGGTAGAAGGTTAGGTGGGTGGGTGACATTAAGAAGTTTGCAGGGACAACATGGCCACAATTAGTACATGACCGGGGTTGTTGGAGAAGTATGGGAGAGGCCTTTGCCCTGCAGTGGGCGTAACCAGGCTGCTGCTGCTGCTGCTGCTGATGATGATGATATATGATATATGAGCGCAAGGCATCATATATGTTAACTGTGACCTAGCCCCTAGCGTAGTAGCGACCTTTTGCTTGCTCACCGAAATTTCATACCGATGGATAGTAAGCCAAAAAAGAAAAAGAAAACCACAGAAATAACTTCATACGATCGATTGATTTATTATGAATGGGAAATATTTGCAACAAGCACAGCGAGTCGATGGCTTCTACACAACGTTAAACTGTCAAGTGATTAAAGGATACGGATAAGTGAATTCATACATCTAATCTGTTTAGAAGTTCGCTATACCGAACGCTGCGCAGTTGCGCTGAACAAAGAAAGGCGGAAGAAAATGTACCAACGCAGCTGTAATAGCACCTGCGGCATTGGTTGCAGGTCTCTCCAACCAAGGGTCCCACGACAGGCGGCACCCTGCTCACGTTCCAGGGCGACAACTTCGGTGACCCCCAGCACAAGCCTTCGAGCAGCATCGAGATCACCGTGGGCAACCACGCGTGCGACCTTGTCCACTGGAATTTCACGCTGTAAGTACACTCGCTTGATGGCTGCACTTCGATTAACTGTCTAGGAGCCAGCGCAACGGCACATTTCTCGAAGCAGAACCGCACTAGGGAATAGGGAGTGCGAGCTACCCCGTAACCTCCTACTATTTATGGTTACCAGAATCATGGACCACAGTAATAACGCTGGTAGCGAAACCATGTGACGCTATGTCCAACTAAAGTGCCTGAAGGTGCGAAGGAAGAAGGGGCCGGGACGAGGCTACACACACACACACACACACACACACACACACACACACACACACACACACACACACATATATATATATATATATATATATATATATATATATATATATATATATATATATATATATATATATATATATATATACATATATAGCCTGGTAGTTCCACCGTCATCATGTGGTCTTCTTCCGTGTGTACGTTTTTATCTTTTTTTCGACATTGTTGTTCCGACTACAATGCTTCTGAAAAATTCGGATGTCGTGGGAGTGTTCTCGTATAAATCAATATCACTGAAGGACTGCACATTAACGATTATGTCACTACCAACGACCCCCCCCCCCCCCCCCCCCATCTTTACGCTATGTTTACGTGCTCTCTTGTTAAACTCCGCATCTCAAGATGCCGCTACTAATGTTTCGGTAACCCGGTATTCCGCAAACGCTGACACGTTCACAGACAACTTAAACATTTCTAGTGAAGCGGCTGCGTTGGTGGCGTCATCTCGTGGCGCAAAGCTTAACCACAGAGGACTCGGAGTTATTATTACAGTTATTGTTATTGTTGTTATACCTATCTACTGGTGTAAAAAAGCGGCAGCGGTGTAATCGTGAACACGAGTCCTTTTTCTTATCGACGAGAACGCCCGCGTAACAAAAAAGAAACAACATTTCTGACGCATTGCGATTGGACAAAGCGTCAGAATATCTCACGACCGGCATTGCTGTTGTGGTGTGCGGCATCGGTAACCCGGCCTGTGTTGGTGTTGATATATGTGTTTTATTGGCGCATGGGCCAGGGATGACCAAAGAGCGCCGAATGCGTCTATTCCATAAGCGGTAACACGTATACGGAGAAGCTGAAACTATACCTATTACTTTCCACGGAACGTCGGGCTACTGGAGACGGGGATGGCAGCAACGACTCCGGTAGCGACACTTTGAGGCGCTTTGTGCACCACAACGCGTTAGAAACATTTTTGGGTTATATAGGTGTTCTAGTGGCAGGAAATTGAAAAAAAAAAAAGGTAACGTGTTATTTTGTGTCGTTGCCGAGGTTTTACACCAGCAGGGAAGTAAAGTATGGTTGGTCAATGCAATAATATCTGGGACGCGAATTGCTGCGTTTTCTCTGATTAAAGCATGCGCCTCAAGATGACGCCACCAGCGCCTCTGTATTCTAATCTAAACTCGCAAAGAAAACTCGCTAAAGCTCTCTCTCTCTATATATATAATTTATTTAGTTTACATAATATAATCTATCTTTATTGAGCGGATGCCTTTAAGCATTCCCGCGATAATAAGCTGTGTACATCATAGTTGATTTAACTCACTCTCCTCAATAATCATATTCTGTGAACTCGGATTTCAACGCGAGAAGTTTAACTGCCCACTTGCAAAATCAACGTTGCATGCTAACCGATTCACCTGCCTAACTTTTGCAGTGTGCAGTGCAAAACTCCACCAGGGCAGTATGGCTCCAAAGTGGATATTATGATATCCGTAAATGACTCGCATTGGGATGACACGAAGAAGTACGACGTCCAGGACCAGCGCACGATTGATAACGGCTTCGAATATGAGGTGAGTTGCTTACTTTTGCGAAAAAAATCGCCTGGTGACTCGCTATAAAACGCACACTTCTTCTTTTTATTATTATTACTATTTGTAGCTTGAGAACGTCTGCTTTCACAGTTATACCCGTTAGTGCAAGGCTTATTCTTTATGATGCTCGGCATATATACAAGGACCTTTGCAATAGCACGGGAAAAAACACCGGCGGACAAACAAACAAACCATTTTAACAGATAGGAAGAGTTAACAAACGTTACAGAGTTTTGTAATTAATGTCAGGCGCAATCATACCACCAGGCACACTCGACATGTGAACGTTAGGCACTACTACATGCTCCTGTTGCTGTTGCAATGATACTTGGCTAGATATTGGAGCGGCTTGGATGTAGAGTGCAGCTATGAATACTTGAAGGCTAGTTCTGTTTAGCCGAAGTACATTTACGCTCAAAATGATTAGAAAGGAGAATGATGGTTACAGCAGTTTCGGGAACAGAAGTGGGCTGGGCACACCGAACAATAAATGAGACGCTGCTTGTATTTTTGGGTTCGTTATTGAAACAGAGGAAGGGGAAACTGGGAAGACTCGATTCTTTTTTCAGTCGCAACCATATAAAGCCAACAGGAAATGAAGCCGTGGAAAGTACGTGGGGAAATGAACCGTTGCGTCTCAATTGAAATGTAGAAATAAGAAGGTAAAGGGAAAAATGAAACTGGCCGAAAGGACAACTCGCTGCCGCTGGGATCCGAACCCACATCCTCCGCATTACGCGCGTGCTATGCTCTACCAATTGAGCTACGCCGGCGGCGGCTAGCCTCCCATCCACTTTCTGGGGTATTCGTGTATGCGTGCGCGATCTCGCCTTGGCAGTGCTAGAGCCCCCTTGGCTAGCACTCCTTTTAACCGCAGGCGTCACGTGGTACGTGAACCTTGGAACAGGAACTGTCACAGGTAATTAAATTTTCGGGTTTTACGTGCCCGAACGACGGTCTGGCTGTGAGGCACGCAGTTGGCAGTGGGGGGACTCTTCGTTAAGTTTGACAGCGTGTTTTTTTTTTTTTTAACGTGTACCTAAATTTAAGCGCACTACCGTTTTCGCACTTCGACCTCGTGGAAATGCGGACACCGCGACAGGTATCGAACCGGTGACCTTGAGCTCGGTAGCGAGACTCCGTAGCCACTAAGCTGCCGTGGCAGCTACTGTCACAGCGCTAAGTTGTCCTTCTCTTTCCAGGTGGCAACGTTCACAGGCTTGCTACCAACTTATGGGCCAGTTGCCGGAGGAACCAACATAACCGTGTACGGAGCCAACCTCAACATCGGATCGCAGCAGTCCGTGATGATTGGCGAGAACCCGTGCAAGATAAACAGGTAGGGATTAGAAGCTGGCTAGTTGATTGAGAAATGCTAACCTACATGATTGTGCAAGCGGAACTCTTGCAGCTTAGTGTTGCATTTTGCATACAGAAAAAAAAAAGATGAATGATTCAGAAGACAAAACAATCTCTGTGAAACTTCCTATGCGCGCGGCGGCCTGGGTTAGGCTTTCTGAGCTTATGCGATAATCAGACTGCAAAGCTTTCAGCTGTGTTATTTTTGTTCGAGTGTACTGTGAGTATGCCACCGAACAACAAGCCAGGTGCTTGTTGTGCTTATTCAAGTTCGAAGCACCCGAATATAGGTTTTGCCTCATCGCGTGCTTGTAGCAGTGTTGGCAAACGCTGCTAGTGGGGGAAATAAGCATACTATGATTTGCTTTATTGAAAACTTTACCGACTTCTTGAGTGCATTTGCTTAGCGCCAACCACCAAGACTGCCGACAAAAAGAAAAAAAATAAGACATGCAGTGGTTTACAGCATATAAATTCCTAAAGTTCATTTATTGCCAGTTAAAACAATGGTGGAGGGGAGGGGAGAGTTAAGTGCGCTTGCTGGAGCCGTTCATGGAGTGGAAACAACTTTTTAATGCGCCCAGAGCAATTATTATCTCTTCCCTAAATCGACTTCTTATTTCCCTTTGAAAGAAAAAAACTGCAAGAATATTTGAAAATTTGAATACAAATTGGATACTCCTTGCTGTTTGATTAGTATTCGATTGGAGATATCACTGTTTGAAATTGTCGAACATTCTTCTTTTCTGTTGGAATACATGGAATCACACTTTTTTGGAGTCTTGAGTGATTATGACCGCTGCCAATTGGCTTCCAACTATTCTGCTGCAGGAAACTCGCGCAGCTTGTGCAGCAGCACTGCTTTCCGAGCGAACGTACCGGAATTATAAGTCCTGCTCCGTAAAAGTGATCGAAACGTGACGGAAACATCAAGATGGAGGCTTGGAATAGTGATCAAACAAACAGTGCCATTGAAGTGAAACCTTTCGACATGAGTAGCCGTCGTATCGAGAAGGGGGCGATCAAAAACATTGGCTCCAGCGACACTGCTTTGCTTGAACGTTGTTGATAACCTTAGCGAAAGCGAGTTTGTGAATCCCTCGCTTCGGCAGCCTACGAATTCGGTTTCTCGATTTAGCCAAAGCACGTTGTTACCTGGTCAGTCTCACCATGTGTGGATCAATCTAAAACATTCTTCGGCGCTATAGTATCACACTTATCTCCTTCAACGAACACAGCATTAGACGTGCTGTATACCGTGCTTCACCACTAGTATTGTCATGGCACAAGAGACAACTGAAATCAGTTTTTCTCGCTTGTAAGCTTCTAAGTTGAACTGGCGTCAAGTTGTTAATGGCAATACATGTTTGAAATGACGTAAATAAGCTTTCTATTTCTTTTTGTTCTTTCTTTTGTTCCACGTCGACACCACACACACTTTATATTTCACTTTGTTTAGAAACGAGAAAATAGTCAATATTGGAATGACTGTTCGGAAGTCGTTTTTCTCGAATATTCGTATTTGATTCGATTTAAAAACTTCGCTATTCGAGCGCCCCTAAACCCTTAGCCATACTTATCACGAATTAATGTTCTGTCTTAAAATATCGCAGACAGTGCGAGCTACCGGGCATATTCCGGCGATAAAGTTTGCTTTAGAGACGGAGGGAACTGTGCCATGACGCTGGAAGGACGCACAGCGCCGAGACGCGTGCATTCGCATGGTCGCGCTCGTGATCGTCCGATTCGACACCTTGTATCGCTTGATTGACGTGGCTGACTGCATGACTTGCGCTTAGTTGCAGAAAGTGCAGAAAATATTGATTGTTTATGCGGAATGTGCTTATTGCCGGAACGCTTTTTTTTTTTTCCATTTCACCGCACGCTATCATGTTTTGGTCATCCGGCAATTTATCGTTTGCGGAGGAGCCGGCGACGCCATATATAGTTGCCAAATTTGCCAATTTCGCCCCCCCCCCCAAAATAAAAATAAAACATCAATCGTCCCAGCTGTAACTTGCGCTCCAATGCAGCACTGGTGTTGGGAAACAGAGCACGAGCTTGCCGGCATGCCATAGACAAATTTGCCGTTGTTTCGACGCAGGATCGAAAGAACGCTGCTGCAATGCACAACGAGCGCTGTGTCTCCGGAAAATGTGCACAAAGATATGCAAGTCACTCTGGCCATCGACGATGTCGAAGTTCCCTTCGTTCCGGCGGACAACCTCAGTTCGGTGTTCACCTACAGGCCAGATCCCGAGATCAATGACATCTCGCCCAAGACGGCCACGTTCAAGTGAGTACAGCGAAATCTGTGCGCGGTGACTACTGTCTTGTGTGTGCATTTCGCCTGCCTTTACGCAGAGTTGAGAAAAGAAAGAGTGCGTTTGACGTCATTTTTTGAAGATATTACAGATTTTATGTGAATACTCATAGACGAGTGATGCGTGACGTGATCTTTGCAGTGGGAACTCTACTGTTGTGGTGAGGGGTGCTCACCTGGATAGTGTCGCCGTGCCCACGATGGTGACGCGGGTGACTTCTCTCGACCACAAGAGGCAGGAGTACATAAGAAAGGTGAGATGCAGATTCTATGAAACGGACGTCCTAAACAATGCAAAAAAGAAGGATCGCTTGTAGCTCCCTTACGCAGGAGTAACGATTTGTCCTATCTTTAACTTCATTTCTAAGCGTTCTCGTCAGATTGAGTAAGTTCACTTTGTGTGTGCCAGATCACAGTGAGAACGCATCAGACGATAGAGAGCAGATAGAAAGAAGTGCATGCAGTCTTGGGAATACGGTTGAACACGAGGCAAGCACTTTCAGTTTCAGTTTCCGTTTATTGATGCGATTGAAAGCTTGTACAGATTGAGATGCGATTCATATTTTCAAATCGTAAATATTTAAGGCTGTCCCGGAGGCCAGCACACTTGTGGGGAGCTGCCGAGCTTGTCTTGCATACTTCAGTACCGTTTGTCCTCAAAATGTAATTAGGAATAAATGCTTTCTGTGAAAGTAAAAGCAACGACGAGAAAAAAAAACAGAACAAAAGGAAAACTGAGTGAACTTTATGTTCAACCAAAAAAGTGAACGACACACACACACACACACACACACACACACACACACACACACACACGCACACGCACACGCACACGCGCACACACACACACACACACACACACACACACACACACACACACACACACACACACACACACACACACACACACACACACACACACACACACACACACACACACACGTCTGTCTTCATGCCATTGCCGATGGTGCTGGACGAAGCTGGACAAAGAATAGGAGAAACTGACCCGCTCTCGCTTTGATGAGTAACTTGTTGCTATGCAACGTCACTCAAGTGAAAGAAAATGATAAAGTTGAATAATTCGCCAGTTTCATTGGTTCGTCGTTAAGTTAATGAAAACTAAGGCGCGCGTGCGTGGTTTCACGGGTGCAATGCAGCATGACTCACGTGCCAAGCCATCACAAAAAATGTAGTTGCTATTTCTCTGCTAGTAGCCTGAGGGTCGAACCCGCCATTGGACATATGTATTTCTTTTTTTTTTTTATTAAACAGTTCTGAATCGAGGCGAGACAGGAACCCGTCCGCTCGCCGTAAAGTGCCTGAAACGAGCCAAAGATCGATTCGAATTAAAATAAAAAAGTGTCTTAATTTGCAGTTTAAAAGGAAGGAAAGTGAAAAGAAAATAAAGAATAAATGTCACTGAACGCTGTTATTTGCCCTACAGCTTACAACACCAGCTCAAAGCCTCGTGTCGCGGTATTGTGATCGCGCTCTTTAAGCTGCTTTAAGCTTCTTTTATAATTAAGGACTGACATACTTATTGCTCGAGACGGGTGACATATAACACGTCGAGAAAGAACCGGAAGAAAGCTTGAGTGCAAGTTTTCTTCACGTTCCCTCTCTTTGTGTCGTTTCTTTGCCGCTTCGCGCAATAAGAGTCAGTCCTTGACAGTGAACCACCTAGGCACGAAAGGTGATGTGCTTCTTTCTGAAATATTTCGAGTATCACGGAAATCACAAGTGCGTTCTTATGAGCATCGATCGTTTCGCACAGGTCTGTCGTGCAGTGAGCAGTGGCACGAGGATGTTTTGTCCCGTGGCGTCGCTCAAGGAGTCCACCGTGATCAGCGCCAGGCAGCTGGAGGCGCACCTGCTTCCAATTCTGGTGCAGGTGAAATTCGAGATGGACGGTCTGCACCTGCCCAATCGAACAGACGCATCGGAGGGGCACTTCAACTTCGTCTACAGGCCGTCGCCACGTTTCGACCGCTTTCCCGAAGAAGGATTCGGCATCAACCCCGACAAGCCCACTGTCCAGATCACAGTGAGTATGCCAGCTATATGTCTCCGTTCAGAGCAACGGAGTTTTTTTTTTTTTGGAAGAGATTGCAGCGAGGGAAGATCGGCTACTAATAAACTACTAATAAACTATTTACCTACACCAGATGCTAAAAAACCGTTGACACACAAGTGCACCTACACACACAAAGAGATGACGGAAATGGAAGCATGGTGGCATTCCGTTACTTCATGACACATTTGTTTCATTTCGTTGCTTCATGACACATTTCTTTCAGAGCACACGTGTTTTAGGGATCAGTTATGTAGTTGTGGTGCCCGCCCTCACGTGCGTAGGTAGTGCTTATTCATACCGCTTTATCTCCCGTGTCATTCTAGCTATGCGCCGTTGCGAGTTGTAGGCGTATCTAATTTATTTTTTGCCATCTCTGTTCTTCGTACCAGCTTTTTTTACGAACAACGTGTTTCAGCTGTTCACCTATGAAACACAACTAGCATACATTGGCGACGTTGCAGTTTGTCTTTTTTATATGAAATAACAGTATGTTCCTGTTTGCATTAACAAGGTTTGGACGTCTTTCCTTAATGTGGTTGGAATTTATTGATCCTAAACATGTAGGACTACAGATGGAGTAGAATATGCCGAAGAAGTTCCTTGGTGTAAACAGTTCTTCACGTTGGAGAGCTCGAAACGAAGTTAGGAACTGCCTTGTCGTCTTTTCTTGCTCTGTTAATTAAATCAGCATCTGTGTCTGACACTGTCTTGATTCTTTTCAGGGAAACCACTTCGAAGTTCTCATGGATAACGATCAGGTGTCTGTCCGAGTCGATGGCGTCGACAATGCGTGTAATGTCACGACAGTCAGCTCCGGTGTCATCGTGTGCATACTAAGGCCTGATACACTCGACGAGAACATGCCTCACTCCCTCGATGTAAGTACGCAAGTATGCTTGATTAAGCTTGAAAATAGCGCATGTCATTACACAGGTAATATTTTTACGTCAAAAAGTCGCTGACGCGTTTTGTGTTATGTTGCTGACAAAAAGCACGAGTTTCGAGTGGTAAGTGACGGCGCTGATTGTAACTGCTAAAACGAGGCAGTCCAGGTAACTAGAGATCACTGTGAGAGGCCTGCGTCCTGAAACGAAGATAAATAGACAGCTGCTGCCAATGATGGTGACATTGGGATAGCTTGAAGCCATGCTGATTATGAAAGAGGTTAGTTCACTTATTCGCGCATGTGCTAAAAGAACTCGTGGCTGCTTATTATTTGCAAAAGTTTAACACGAAGGTGACGTAGTTGCTTGTTTAAGCAACCAAACAGTATTAATAATATATATCTTAACTTAAATGATGTCACACTCATGAAGCCCTCGCCTTTATTCCTTGTGTAGAGTACTAATGTTATAGTATATGAATTGTACATGTTAACAGAGCTTCTGTTTGCGGGGCTGCAGATTTACATTTTTTATGTGTTTTACAGTAACGAAAAACGAAGTCCTATACTTCACCTTGGTGCGATGTCAGTGCCATCCTGTCCACTAGCGAGCATAAGAAGCTTTCTGTTTTTGTAGCTCTTACATTCAGCAAAAAATCTGCTGAGTTTTCTTATGCTCATAACAAGCTGTATTGAAATTGTTATGAGCTTAAGAAGTCGAAAGCTCAAATAGTGGAAATAGTGAAAGCTAAAGATGAAAGCAAAGTAGTGGAAGCCTAAAAAATTCGCCGCCGATTACCATACTCCCTAATGCGAAATTTCATTGCAGTTCTATACGTGGTTTCATTGCGTGATATATTGGCTGGCGCGGACAATCTGTCTCGCGCGGCACGTTGCAAACGGAGCCAAGTGTCGCTGGACTGCCTCGCTAATCTGTAGATCGCCAGGGACAGCGCGTGGGTGAAGCGTGGGCGCGATTCACAGCAGCCGCCGCAGACAGACCTCCCTAACGACGCGCGCTACTCTGGCGCCATCTCGTAGCCACCGTCGCCGCACTGCGCTTTTCTACTTTTGCTTTCCCCATACCCTACCCCTCCGCTTTCTGCCTCATGGTCCCGCTGCACCCTCCTCCACCGCTTTCCTCCTCGCGCCTTTCATCCCCCGCTGCGCTCCGCATTCGCTCCTTCAACCTTCGCTGTGCTCATTCGCTCGGTTACGCCGACGCCGGAACGAGAGCATAAAAGTTACGCTCTAAAAACAAAAGTGGATTGTTGAAAAATTTAAGCTGTTCGTCCTTTAACCCCTTCGTCTGCTAGCACGGAATTCACCGGTTTGTTAGCGATGGATATTTAATGTACGCTTAAGTAGCGCAGCATGACGCAAATAAGCAAAACGAAGCCAACAGGACGACTACAAGACAAAGATTTTCGATTGAATAAACATAGAAGATACTTCCCCTCCCCCGTACTTGTTTAGGCGAATTACAATTCCGTCCTGGAAGACGAGGGATAACCATTGATTGTTTTTCTGCAGCAAAATTCATTAGGATAAAATACGTGAGGCCAAAAGCGGCCTGCATGTCGTATTTTTCAGTGTTCACCTGTGTGGCTGCTCTTCACTTTCTTTTCTTTCTTTTTTATTTCGACAAATAGCGTTGGGATATTTATTGAGAATAGGCACGGTAAGCTTCGGTTGTGAATCAATGCTTGTGGTGTCCGGTCTTCGGCCGTCCTTGTATTTTCGTGCTATACTCTTTACCACGAATACGCGGAAACTCTCGCAAGTATCGATCTTGGTTTCCACCTCATTTACCTAATTTTCAGTCGGCGAATGTTGTTTCGGTGATTTTCAATACGAACGAAAAGACCAAAAATGTATTGAACTTGGTGTTTATGCTGCGTGATTCTTCCGCCAGTACGTGTTTATTTTCATGTAAGCAATGGAGTGCCTGGGGGGGCACACAACAAGTTGAAGCGTCGGGATTGATTCTCCGTGGACAGGTCGTGTACGCGGGTCGGAGCTATCCGGTGGGCGCCGTCAAGCTGGTGTCAGAGCAGTCCGGCGTCAACTCGGGCGTCATCGCGGGTGTGGTCGTCGTGGTGTTTCTACTCGTGCTCGTCGGTGTGGGGGTGTTCTTCTACCGGCGACGCGACGCCAAGAAGGCGCAGCAGCCGGGCTACTTCGTCGACTTCGACAACCGCCACGTTGAGAACGGCGCGAGAGGAGTCGGAGCGAACAGTGAGTATACACACACCTACTAGAGTACTTCGTTTTTCATCGATGGCATAGCGACGCGTGTGGAAAATTACGTGCAGTTACGTGGAAGCGAAAGTGTTATCAAGGAGAAGTCAGGGACGTGGGAGAATGGGCTTGGGGCGAGCGAGGAGAGGAGCGGTTAGGTCGGCAAGAGTTAGATCAACCTAAGTTCAAACGAGAGCATAACTGGTGAGAATGCCTGTCACGCGAAAATTCCATGCAACCGCGTCGCGTAACCGCTGCGTAGCCGGTTTCTAAACATGGAGTTGTCCCAAGCGTGTACGCTTTGGGTTCTGAGTTAAGCCACTGTTATAAATGCATGTGAGCCTGGAAACGGAACAACGCATAGGAGTAGTTTCGGAATTGTTCGCGTTTGAACATTTATGCTGATGCTACATATAAAGCTGATGTGTGAGAGCGCGCAACTTACTTGTGAACCCAGCTAGAGACTTGGATTCTACCTATAGTTTAGTGAAGACTTCTATTAGAAAAGAATCTTTAGTAGACGCATTTTATTCACGGATACGATGACCTACTTTATTTCCTCGTCTTTGCTCCAGCTCAGCATAAGTGGTCTTCGTACAAGCAAGAAATCAGCATTAGGAGGTGATGTACAACAAGAGCTAGAAAGTGAAAGCTCTGATTATTTTGGGGCTGAAGAAGTACATCGTTGACATTGCGGAATGTGTGAGCACTTTAGGATTGTTCATCTAAGAAAGTGGTGTAGCGGGAAATGAAAGGGTGGCTAGGAAGCGAAATGAAAAAAAAAAAGAGATATGCCGCTCAACGAAGAAGCTGTAACGGTATGTTTGTCACGCTGAGTCCATGTGAAAGTAAACCTTGATAAGCGCCTGAAGATTACAGGCCTGCCTAGCCTTACCGAGTGTCACCAAACAAGGATAACCACAAAACCACCCAGTGCAATCGAGGACGGTGGAGGATACGGTGTAACTAGAAACATTGAAGGTCTATAGAATGGAGTCGGCTGACGCGACGAAAGGGTGATTGGAGATCGCTTGAGACCTCGATTCTACAGCTTGCATAAATAGGCCGATAATGAAGCTGATGGCATGCAGCGCTTTTTCTGAACGCCACCGAAAAAAGAAAATAGCTAAGGCACCTAACACGGTTTCGATTGTAAAACAGATGAAGAAACTCACAAATACACGTTGTGCTGTGACAAGGAAAACCCACTCTGCCGTTCATGGCAGCAAATTTACTGCGAAATCAGCACGGGCCGCACCTGATGGTGAACGTAAACGTAGCAATCGGCAGAGCCGCTCAAATGCGTAGTTTCAACCTTCGATATCTCAAAGGTCTGACGTCTCTCCAATTCTAGCGCTATTTTCACAAAAAAATGACAAACTGTAAACATTTAACCACCTATCGCGGTAGTTTAGTGGCTATGGCGTTGCACTGCAAACTTCGAGGTCGCGGGTTCGATTCAGGCCGCATCGGTCCAATTTCGATCAGGTCGTGTATGTGATACGTCAAACAACAGAACTACATTTTTTTGTTGTGTATGTGATACGTCAAACAACGGAACTACATTTTTTTGTTAATTTAGCTTCTGTACAAGAAGACAAATGGACATTGCTAGAAGGTAAGACAAAATAGACAAATGAATGGCAGTGGCCAAAGCTGTAGCGGCTTCTGAATGTTTCGTTCAAGCGAAATTCAACTGTTTGACATGACCTGTTATATTAGAGCTGCATAAGTGACATCACGGCTGTGCTGCATCACGCCGTGCAATTGGCTTGTTCAGCAGGTCGAGCAGACATTTTTTTTTGTGCGTATTTTCAGGCGACGGCGCCCCTACGAGTCTGCCACAAATTCAGGGTAAGAGGTGGTAAAACGCCAGCACATCCCACGGGCGATACGCCTTTCTTTTTTCCCTCGTGGCTTTCTGGTTTCATGACATGTCCTGGAGCTGAGCGCATGGCTAACACGGACGCGGGCTGGAATGCAGGGGCGATGCCGCCTATTTAGGTGGAAATGATGCCGCTATTGCTACAGATTGCAGAAATTCTTGATCGATAACAGCCTGGGGGGAGTTATCTTAAACTTTGTTAAAGCTGTTGCAACCTAAACCGCTGGTACTTTCACACATACCTCGCGCACTGAGGAGGAGCTGGTTTTTTTACCACATATTCCAATTAATCAAGATATGTGTGTCGTTTTTGGTAGATTGATTTATGTTGCTTAGTGACGCGAGGGTCCTGTAACTTGACGTAACTTGACGGTGGCAGGCGCGACAGTTGAAGAGGTGATGACCGAGGAGGTCCGTGGCTGTGGCCAAATGCTTTAAATTGTTTCGTTTAGCGCTTTAGGCCTCAGGGAGGCATAAGGGTTGGACATCGTGACGAGGAGAACTTAAATTGGAATCTTGCCTTCGTTCTTGGTTCATGTGCGAAAGTCCTAGCGGTTCAAGCGAGCAGATATTCTCAAGGGAACATGGAAGTCTGAAGGAACGGTTGAAGACATCGCATTAACTTTACGTAAATGCTAACAAGGGGCATCAAAATGCGAGGTTTTTGAGTTTCGTGAGTGGTACATGGATGCGTGGAACTAACCTACTAACCGTGCTTTCTCCCTTTCTTTACAGATGCATCAAAGTACATTTAGCGGCGGCAGCTGCATCTCATGCGCTGCTAGGTTTTAGAATGAGTTCTATGACCTACCTTCGATAAGATTTTTATTACTGGAATTAACTAATGAAGTTTAGTAGAAAGTATGCCAAATGACATATAATTGTTTATAGTATGTCAGTGTGTGATAAGACGACGATAATTTTTAAAGCTTGCTTGAAATTAACGATATTATCAGCCGGACATTAGTAAACAGTACCGTGTACAGCTGATACTGCATTATTTGGGCAGGGGGCAACGATATGTGGAGAACTTGTCAATGCAGCTGCCATTCTTCAGTTTCTCTGGCTGCGTAGTAAGGTACTTATATATCATATTAACCACGGTGTCCTCAGTATTCTAGTCGGAATTTAAATCTAAGGTCCGCAAGAATGCTATTTTTCTGACAAAAGCTAAGGCGATAACCACAGGAAACAAAACAGCGTAAATTTCACACCAATAGGCATTGGTGCCAACAAACAAACTTGCACAAATAAGAATTTGTAGACTATGGAAAAGAAACATCGAATCGAATTACAGAAAGAGGGCATACCACATTAACCAAAATGATCAAGTTGTAGCGATGACCGGCCTTCATGTGCTTGAGTCAGCGGGTCTCGAAAGAAGCTGCAGCTTTTTGACCACAAAACGATTATGGCGTACTTTGTATGCAGGTAGCTACGCTTCACAAACGAGCGAAATTTAGCTGACTCACTACTCTCTCCAGCACTCGCCTGCATGACGCACCCTGTCTCTTTGGATTTTGTTTCTTTTGGGCTACGCGGTGAACTGCCTTTGCTTTCCACGTACGGCGACCTTCCCGAGTAAGAGTGGCGTTGTTGTTTCATTCCCGCTTCCACAGGCTACGTGCAAGGCAGTGAAGCCGACGCTCGACAGGCCCTCATAAGCTCCACCTTCCAGATCGACGAGGAGACGAAACTTATGCTCGAATCAGAAAAGCTGCTCTTCAAGAGAGAACACCTCATTTTGGGCCCGGTCATTGGCCAAGGTATGCTACGCTAACCACTTAACCACTTAACGCTAACCTTGGAGCACGACATTAGCTAGCGCCGGCAAATAGCTCAGTCGGAACTCTATCTGCATAATCACCTCAGTAAAGCGTTGATTAGTAACCGAGAAAATAAAGGCGCCGTCTACCTCAAGTTGGCAGGTGTAATAACCTTTTTGGTAAAGTTCGTTTTATTATTGCGGGAAGGGCCTCACTTTGTAATTGCACCCACAGATATATGTTGTGGGAAAAGGCTTAGTGCTGTCACCTGTGCCCTTAATAAAAACGGTCCTCCATACGAAACTGCACTTTTGAGGGGTGTAGTGGTGTGAGTTAAAGATGAATAAGAAAGCCCGTGTGTGTGAAACTTGATTTACTGTACATGGGACAAGGGGCTTGATCTTATCAGGATTTTGGTTATGCACTTGCTGACTCTACTTGTTTGCGAAAGTTGTATCCGTCAAATCGCACAGCGCACCTGCGCAAGCAGCATTTGCGTATCTAGCATAGCATTTTTAATACAGCTAATGAGTGTTTGACTTTCGGGACCCTGTGTAATACCAGTGTAAAAGTTCATATTGTTAGCCTTAAGAAATGTATTACGTGGAGCTGCTCATCTATCGCCCGTTTCAACCTGACTCTACTTGTTTGCGAAAGTTGTGTCCGGCAAATCGCACAGCGCATATGCGGAAGCAGCATTTGCTTATCTAGCATAGCATTTTTAATAAACCTAATGTTAGTTTGACTTTCGGGACCATGTGTAATACCAGTCTAAAAGTTCACATTGTTAGTCTTAAGAAATGCATTACGTGGAGCTGCTCATCTATCGCCCGTTTCAACCGACAGGTCACTTTGGTTGTGTCTACCGGGGTACCTTGGAGCTGGAAGGCAAGGGTGAGGTTCAGCAGGTCGCCGTCAAAACTCTTCACAACAGTGAGTACTCCAATCTCTCACTTAGGGCAATTTAAATAACAATTAGCCTCAGGAGCGTTTCCAAGTCTAATACAGTAACTACATAAGTTTTTGTGCACGTTTCCTTTTTCGTTATCGTTACGAAAATCACGAGAAATGCGCGCCAATCACGCGCACTATTGTGTACGAATAACACAGCAGGCACATGGAATTATTGTACTGCATACGTAACTTTTGAGTACGTTTGTATCTCTGTTTTTGCGGAAACCTTAATTTTTTTTATTCACATTCAGTAAACTTTAGATCTACGCATCGCAGAACCACTCTGCAATATTTTGGTGCCTTTAGTAGGCGAGCTGTGCATGTGGGCGAATATCCGCACCCGAACCAAGGGTGTCGTATTAGTCAGGCAACTCAAGCGCGCTGAATGTTAGTACCAGTGTTTGCAACATTGTAGCCTAGTGCATGTCGCGCAGTTAAAGGAACACGCGCACTTTAGTTCAATATGTTATCACGTTGTAGGGACGGTGAAGAACCACAGGTACTGCTTAGTCTGCGAGATATAACCTTAACTATTGGTAAACGTGTGTTGCGAACGTTCTTGTACATGTACATTCTAGAATGCCACGCGAGTACTAGCCACTACTCTAGAAGGCAGGGCAACTTATCTATAAATAACGGACGCATTGTTGTCGCTCATTCTGTAGAGAAGGCATGTCTTGCACCCAGCGATGACTTGATGACAGTGATCACTCGGCGAAAACAAAACGTAGAAACAAGCACAAGCGATAATATAACTGAATGAATCTTGAATGTCTTTGTGTTTTATAAGTTGAAAGTTCTAAAAGTAGGCGAACATTTACACTGTATTGTAAAGCAGAATGAACGGATATTTGATGTAAAACAGCGAGACACAGTGCCGCCAACTATGTCAGCGGCGCTTGAGATATACCTGCTCAGAGAAGTTGCTGCAAATTTAAGGGATCCTTAAGCACTTCCTATAAGTGACTGCTAGCAGTTTCCATGTTTGCGCTACACATATACTCTCATTTTGTTGTACCGTCGGCGGGATAATTTATTCATTCATTTTGTCCCTTCGACACAGCAGATTCACGCGGGGTCGAGGCTGACGGCCAGGCTTTCCTCGAGGAGGCACTCATCATGAAGGACTTCCACCACATGAACGTGCTGCCGCTCATTGGATTGAGCATTGATGAGTCAGGCGGCTTGATGGTCATCATACCGTACATGAAGTACGGCGATCTGCTATCCTACATTCGAGACGAGAGAAACGTAAGGATATCAAACATAGTGACTTTGCCTGTCGTCACTGGTCAGCCTACGTTGTCATTGTGCAAACTAGAAAACATAGCCTTAAGTGATCCATGGTGTTTAATGCTGCTTTGGCGTGACCAATCAGACGGCATCTGTTTTGAATACAAATTATTAAAGCACTGCACGATTCCAAATGGAGACTTCCGTATCATTATGCAATGTTCGTAGTTAAAGACTGCAGAACACTCCTTGATTAATTCGCTACATCTGCTAACTTACCTACGTGAATTTTTATTGCTCTTCTAGAACCCAACTGTGAAAGACTTGATCACGTTTGGTATCCACGTGGCTGAAGGCATGAAGTATTTGGCTGATACAAAGTTCGTGCACAGAGACCTGGCGGCTCGCAACTGCATGTAAGTGGCCATGTACTAATTTGTTTGCACTTGTCTCTGAGAGACCTTTAAGCGAAGGTCTAAACGTAAGTCATCGTTTCAGGCTTAGCGAGGATTTCATTGTGCGTGTGGCCGACTTTGGCCTATCACGCGACGTCTACGAGAAGGACTACTACAGTGGTGACAACAAGAAGACGAAGCTTCCCGTGAAATGGATGGCACCAGAAAGCTTGGAGAAGGGCATCTACAACCACAAGACGGATGTGGTAAGGTTACCCGCGGCTGGATATGGTACCGGGCAATAGCCACCAGTACTTAATGATGATTGAGGCGCCTTTAAGTCGTGGCACATTAAAGGTGACTATGCTGGCCTCGCGGATCGCACTTGACGGGATCAAAGCGTCCGCTGTCCAGCTAGATAACGGGTCGAACGCAGTTGAACATTTAAAACAAACTTTAATTACACTGAGAAGGTCAAAAAAGCAAGTTAAAAATACACAAAACGTTCAGTTTTAGCCCCGTAAAAAAGTGGTCCGGTCTCTAGGGCTGGTGGGGCGAGTCTGCCCGTCCCGCGCTTTTCCAACTGTGGTCTCCATCCCCGTCGACGCCCCCGGGCACGGGAAACAACAGCCGACCACCCCGAAGCGTCGTCACTGGGTTTCTTTCAGGAACCGAACGGAGGGAGCGGGGTCCTTTCTCTCGCGCACAGCTTGGAGTCCGCGGGGGGCCAGTGAAAGAGAAAGCCATAAAAGTAAGGGAGGCCCGCTTCCCTCTTGAAAGAAAAGTCTGGCCGTGCATTCGCGACGCGCACAGAACACTCC
Source organism: Dermacentor albipictus (assembly GCF_038994185.2). NCBI lineage: Eukaryota > Metazoa > Arthropoda > Arachnida > Ixodida > Ixodidae > Dermacentor > Dermacentor albipictus. The sequence goes on along the minus strand of NC_091825.1, from coordinate 111,398,965 downwards.
CCGTCTGGTGTCTTCCGTTGTTAAGACGCCACCACTATATCATGGTCACAGCAAACGCACAACTTCTGTAGTTGGCCGGAAGAATGTTTTCACAACCCCGTCTTTGGCTGTTTTCAGCTCGACCTTGCGCACCCTTCCATCTGCGCTGGGCAGGCTTCGTGTAATCACTCCGACGGGCCAGTCGTTGCGGGTTGCTTCTTTATCCCTGAGTAGAACGACGTCGCCTTCTTTGAGGTCGGGTTTTGCTGCTTGCCATTTTCGGCGTTGTTGCAAAGTAGTGACATACGTTGTGCGCCAGCGCTTCCAGAACTCGTCAGCCAGGTTTTGCACGAGACGCCAATGCCGTTTGTAGAGGTTGCTTGTATCTAACTGCCCAGTTGTTACAGATGCGCTTCCGTGTTTTTGGGTTAAGAGTGTCGCCGGAGTTAGGATTGTGGAGTCTTCGGGGTCAGACGAAGTAGGAGTTATGGGCCTAGCATTAATGATGGCCGCAACTTCTGCCAAAAAGGTTGCAAGAATGTCATGCGTGAGTCGTTGATGACGTGACTGCATGAGCATTGAGTCAAGAATGCGACGTGCAATGCCTATCATCCGCTCCCACGCACCGCCCATATGGGACGCGTGCGGTGGATTGAATATCCATTTGCAGCCGTTTCCGCTGAGGAACTTGCCTATTTGTGAGCGATGAATGCCCTCTGCGCTGATTCCAAGTTCTCTGCAAGCTCCGATAAAATTGGTCCCGCAGTCAGAGCGTATTAGCTTGACGGGCCCTCGCACTGCTAGGTACCTTCGGAAGGCATTAATGAAACTCGACGTATCCATTGATTCGATCAGCTCAATGTGCACTGCGCGAATGCTTAAGCAAGTGAACATGACTGCCCAGCGCTTGCTGTTTGCAACACCACCTCTCGTTCGGCGAGAGACAATCATCCAGGGACCGAAAACATCGATTCCAACATTCGTGAAAGGAGGATCTGTGCTGATTCGGTCTGCCGGAAGGTCAGCCATCTTCTGGTCGTGAAAGCGCCCTCGCAGCTTCTTGCATGAAATGCATGCTTGCAGCACGGATGAGATGCACCTTTTACCTCCGACGATCCAATATCCAGCAGCTCGTACGGCTCCTTCTGTGAAGTGTCGGCCCTGGTGTTGCACGCATTCATGGTGGTGGCGCACGAGAAGCTTCGCCACATGGTGCCGACCCGGCAATAAGAGAGGGTGTTTCTCATCGTCTGGAAGGTCGCTTCTGTTCAAGCGGCCGCCGACGCGGATCAAGCCGTTGGCGTCTAAGAATGGGTCAAGCCTTCGAAGCGAGCTTGTCTTGTGAACCTGCTCTCCTCTCTGGATACAACATATCTCTTCATAAAATGCGTCCTGCTGTACTGCGCGAATGATGACGAGCCTGGCTTTGGAGAGCGCCTCAACGGGAGCTACCTCTCCTTGTGATGCGTTCTTTGCGCGATGGGCAACCTGGATCAGACTTGCTACAGCACGAGTGAGAGATTTCCAGTTCGAGAGTCTATGAAAGCGTTCAGCTCCGAGTCGCTGTCGTCTGTTCACCTCCGTCGCCAGAGTGCAGACTTCAGGGCGTATTTCTTTGTCTTCATCAGGATTTAAGAGGATGAAGCTCGACGACCGTGCTTCCTCTTCTCGTCGTGAGAGAAAATCAGGTCCGGACAACCAGTTCGTGCTTTTAAGCTGTGCTGCTGGAATCGCTCTAGTGGCGTGGTCTGCTGGATTTTCGTCTGTGTGAACGTATTTCCATTGTTCAGGTTGCGTGCTGCTACGTATCCGCTGCACCCTGTTGGCCACATACACGTAGAACCTTCTTGTTTCGTTGTATATGTAACCCAAGACCACTTTGCTATCCGTGTAGAACGTGACCGAGTTCGGCTGGAAGTCCAATTCTCGTAGTATAGAATCGGTCATCTCTACAGCAAGCACTGCTGCACACAACTCAAGCCTTGGGATGGTGTGTTCTGGTTGTGGAGCAAGCTTGGCCTTTCCCATCACAAATCCGACGTGTCTGTTTCCTTGCTTGTCAGTCACGCGTAGGTATGCCACAGCTGCGACGGCCCTTGTGGACGCGTCTGAAAATACATGAATGTCCCTGCTTTCGGCTTCAAGCGTCGAGACTGGCGCATACGTTCTTCGCACGTGAAGGTGCTGTAGTGTCTGGAGAGAGTTCTTCCACTCGTCCCATCTCTGCTTTTTCTCGTCCGAAGGCGGTGTGTCCCAGTCATAACCCTTCGTCACGAGGTCACGGAGAAGGTACTTGCCTTGAACCGTTATTGGAGCCACAAACCCTAGTGGATCGTAAAGGCTGTTGACGGTCGACAGCACTCCTCGCCGCGTATCTGGCCTGTCCTGACGAGGAGCCCTGAAGACGAAGCTGTCGTCGCGTATGTCCCACAGTAGACCGAGACTTCTTTGCGTAAGCGACGCGTCTGTGCCGAAGTCGAGGTTCTTCAGTCCCTGGGCGTGGTCCTCTCGAGGAAATGCATTCAGCACATTCTGCCTATTCGAAGCTATCTTGTGCAGCCTTATGTTAGCTGTTGCAAGCATTTTCTGCGTTCTTTGCAGCAGACTAATGGCATCTTCTTCGCTCGGAAGAGACTTAAGCCCATCATCGACGTAGAAATCTCTTTCAACGAACTTCCTGGCATCTTCACCAAATCGTGGGGCAGCTTGTTGGGCAGTCCGTCGAAGGCCATACGTTGAAACAGCTGGCGATGGGCTGTTGCCGAAAACGTGAACCTTCATTCGGCACTCTATGATTTCTCTGGAGATATCGTTGCCCTTAAACCAGAGGAACCTCAGGTAGTTCTGATGGTCCTCGCGAACCATGAAACTGTAGAACATTTGCTGGACGTCTGCTGTAACCGCAACTGGTTCTTGCCGGAAGCGTATCAAAATCCCCACAAGGTTATTCGTCAGGTCGGGGCCGGTCAGGAGAACGTTGTTCAGAGATACCCCTTCATACTGAGCGCTGGAGTCAAACACGACTCGGATTTGATCAGGCTTCTGGGGGTGGTGAACGCCGAATATGGGCAGATACCAACATTCTTCGTCCACGTGAAGTGGTGGAGCTTCCTCCGCATGACCCTTGATGAAGAGCTCGTTCATGAAGTTGACGAAACGTTCCCTTGTTTCAGGATTTTTTCGCAGGGTACGCCGTAGCGAGAGCAGACGAGACAGAGCTTGTTCTCTGTTGTTCGGAAGCCGACTTCTCGGTGTGCGAAAGGGGAGAGGGGCGACCCAATTATTTAATTTGTCTTGGGCGAATTCACTACTCATTATCTTGAGGAATGTCTTGTCTTCCATGGAGAGAGCACGCTGGTTGTCAAGTTCTGTTGTCTCGAAAAGATTCGGGGCCAGGTTGTCATCCAATGTTGCTGCCAATCGTAAATCTTTTGAGACCTTATCCGCAGAGTAGTGAATTGGCGCCTCCCTAACAAAGAAATGTCTTGGGCATGGCTCAAAAAGGGATGGTCGCCCACTGTCCAGCACATGGGTCTTGAACACGTTGACGCTGTCCGTTTTCCGCGTTCGACCAACGCAAACATCGCCGACAATGACCCATCCGAGGTCGAGCTTCTGAGCATACGGCGCGTCGTGGGGTCCGTTGATTGTCTGACGAACCTTGTGAGCTCTTAGAATGTCCCGGCCAAGGAGGAGCAGTATTCCAGCCTCCTCAAGAGGCGGAATGTGATTTGCTACTGACTTCAAGTGTGGGTAGTGCCTTGCAGCGTCAGGTGTCGGAATTTCGTCTCTGTTTTCTGGAATTGCCTTGCACTCGAGGAGAGGTGGAAGAGGAAACTTGACTTCGCCTGACATGCTCTGCACGAAAAAACCATGAGCGACTCTTCCAACCACTTCAGTACTGCCGGAGCAAGTGCGGAGCGTGTATTGCGTAGGCGTCCCCTTCACTCCGAAATCGTTGAGGAGTTCTGGCCTAACCAACGAGCGATTACTCTGGTCGTCAAGAATCGCGTACGCTCTGACTGTTTTCTCAGGCTGAGTCTCATGGGTCACCTCTACGAGGCAGATTTTAGCACACGACTTTGTGCTGCTGCCAGCGTTTGCCACTTCGGTACGCCTAGATGTGACTCTTCTTTCTGAGTCATCTGTCGTACTGTCATCAGACCCACTAGCTCTTGACGGCGCTGAGGTTGGCGGTGCTGGGTGAAGCGCTGTGGCGTGGTCGGCGCTGTCGCATATGAGGCATCTCACAACGGCCTGACATTGCCACTGCATGTGGTTCTTGGATGAGCAGCATCGTAGGCAGATCCCTTGCTTCTTTATGAAAGATTGCCGCTCTTCCAAGGTTTTCTCACGGAAGGCGCGACACCTTTCCAAAGGGTGAGGTTTCTTGTGATATGGACACCACCTTTTCAAGTCCTCGATTCCGGTTGCTGTTCGTTAGCAGTGGCATCTTGACTAATCTTGGCAAAAACAGGATCCACTTCTATTTTCCTCGCTGACACAGATGATCTTTGCCGCGTGGTCTTGGCACCATTGTCTTCCTTCCTTTGATTGAATTCAGACGAGGCATTTTGTGGATGCAAGATGAAACTCGGGTCGTTCCTCATGCTGGCCTGATCTCTAACAAATTTGCTAAAGAAAGAAAAGGGTGGAAATGCAGTGTGGTGATCTTTCTTGTATTTCGACCCCGCCGACATCCAATTTTCTTGAAGTCCAGATGGCAACTTCGAAACAATTTTGTTGACCCCTCTTGCGGTATCCAAATAGCCAAGACCGGCGAGATACGGGTCAGTTTTCGCAGCCTCGAGTTCTAGCAGGAGGTCGCCAAGTTCCTGGAGTCTGGTATTTTCCCGGTAAGCTATCTTCGGGAAGTCTTCCAGCCGCTTCAGTAGTGCATCCTCAATTGCCTCAGGGCGCCCGAAGACGTCGTCGAGCCGTTTCCACACAACGTTCAAGCCCGTTGAAAAGTCATCCACGTGCACCGATTTCAATCTCCGAGCCTGATTTGACGATTCAGGGCCGAGCCATTTGATGAGAAGGTCCAGCTCTTCCTGGGCCGAAAGACCTAGATCTCTGACGACACCTTTAAACGATGATTTCCAAGCGCGAAAGTTCTCAGGTCGATCATCAAACTTGATAAGACCGCTTGAAACAAGGTCCTTGCGGCACAGGAATTTGAGGACATCGGCTAGCTCTGAGCTTGAACTGTTGTGTGCCGGGGCGTGCACAAGCGGCTGCGGTTCAACTCGTAAGTCCATAGGACGACTCGTCGCTCCAGCATGCTTAAAACTTGGGTTGTTAGGGGCAGCATGGTAGTCAGGTGGACGTTCATCAGCTCGCAGACACATCGAATTATTCGCAGCTGTGTTGGCCCTCGGCGACGTGTGAACATTGTTTACGTCGTCGCTAGAGTTGGTGGCAGCCACCTCAGTAAACACGAGCGCAGAGTTGCGTAGGGCTTGCTGCTCATCGATATAACTCCTAGTCTGCAGCGTTCGGTCCACAGGAGGGAGCGTGCGCATGCGCTCCCCGCCATCCTGCTCCACGGCTGCCTCGAGCGCATTCGCCTGTGCGTTTGCAGCTGCCGCTTCTTTTTCATGCTGCAAAATATCCAATTCAGCCTCAATCCTTGCCTTCTCAATACGCATCGCGGCCTCTCTGCGACCAAACTCTGCTCTGGCCCGGACGGCTTCAGCTTGTGCGCGTGCTTGTACGGCGGCTAGGCTGATTGTTGACGAGCCCGATCGTCGTGACCTCGAAGAAACGCTTGAGTGGGCCGATAGAGAGTGCTGCGACGTTACCTCTTGTAAGCGGTCGCGTTCTCGTTCTGTAGCCTCACGTAATTTGTCGCTTACAGTCACATAACGATCTGCGTCGATTGCTTTTTGAAGTTCTAATTCCTGCTGGGCTTCAGATCTGCTTGTTTTGGCGAGGAAGGTAGCGTATCTGGCGGCGACGTGCTCGTAGCACTCATAGCTTGCGCGAAGCTGCGTTGCGGCGTTGTTAACGTCTTCCTCTTTCGCACATGACACTTTGAAAATAGCTGTCTCCACGTTCTTCCAGGCAGCGTCTATTCTCCGGCAGTGCTCTTCGCGGCTCGTTTCATACGTTTCTGTAGCTTTCATGGAAAACGTAGTTGCTCTTTGTGGTCGAATATTTGCCGTGGAAGCTTCATGCTCAGCTGTCATAATTTGAGACGTTTCAGGCGTCAGCTTGTCCTGATCCATTTTTGCGTGCGTGCTTCACGACGTATCTCACTCAAAGCGGACGTATGCCGTGAAGCCTGATAAGCTGCGCGATGAAATTTGAAACGAGCCCACCTTGTCGTTGCCCTGTGTGCCGTCAGCTGCTCAACTTGTAGGCGATGCCGTGTCCTTGCAGTAGGCGGATGTCATGGTCAAACCGGAGGTCTTGCCGTGCGACGTATTCCACTGCAGCGGATGTTGATTTGGCGGCCGATGGCAGTCGACTTCACTTTTTTACTATGCTGGCCTCGCGGATCGCACTTGACGGGATCAAAGCGTCCGCTGTCCAGCTAGATAACGGGTCGAACGCAGTTGAACATTTAAAACAAACTTTAATTACACTGAGAAGGTCAAAAAAGCAAGTTAAAAATACACAAAACGTTCAGTTTTAGCCCCGTAAAAAAGTGGTCCGGTCTCTAGGGCTGGTGGGGCGAGTCTGCCCGTCCCGCGCTTTTCCAACTGTGGTCTCCATCCCCGTCGACGCCCCCGGGCACGGGAAACAACAGCCGACCACCCCGAAGCGTCGTCACTGGGTTTCTTTCAGGAACCGAACGGAGGGAGCGGGGTCCTTTCTCTCGCGCACAGCTTGGAGTCCGCGGGGGGCCAGTGAAAGAGAAAGCCATAAAAGTAAGGGAGGCCCGCTTCCCTCTTGAAAGAAAAGTCTGGCCGTGCATTCGCGACGCGCACAGAACAGTGACCGTATCCAATCTTTTTTCTGACGCAGTGGTCGTATGGTGTGCTCTTGTGGGAGCTCATGACACGTGGTGTGACGCCGTATCCAGAAGTGGACAACTGGGATATCGTCAATTTCCTGAAGCAAGGACGGCGGATGCAACAGCCGAGCTACTGCCCTGATGAACTGTAAGTCAGAGTGAAGAACAATGTCCTAGAAACTGTGTTAACAAAGAATTTGTACAATCGGCGCTTGTCACTCACGTTGTTCTATAACCGACTCAATTATCTTTCTTAGGTACGAGATCATGTTGCAGTGCTGGCAGGACGACTCCAAGCGACGGCCTTCGTTCGCACAGCTCGTGACGGACGTCTCAAACGTGATCGTAAGCCTCGAGAAGAAAAAGCGAAACAGGAGAGTCAGCCTGAACGTGACGTACTACAACTGTCCGAAACCCGGTGCTAACGACGGCGCTGGGCCCTCAACGGAGGATCGGCCAGATGATGGCACATCCTAGGCAGAATGGCACTGCGGCCTCTGCGCTTTGCCGCAAGGATGCATATCAGTTCCTAAGAGAGCCAATGCGCTGCTGGTGACAGCGCCACTGCCAACGAAGCCGCGAGAACTGATTGCAGGGCTCGCCACCGTTCACGATCTCTCCAGACTGCCGATGCTCAAATACGTGCGGATGATGGAACGCACGTCGCTGCTTGGATCGATCAAGTGCCATTTGTGTGCCTACACCACAGCAGCTGGTACCTAAGTTCGAAAGCTTAGACACATCGCAAGTCGTTCAGAGAGCAAGTCGTCCGATTTTCGGGGGAACTGTGGTGTGCTGGAAAGATGCAAAACGCAGTTCACTGTAGCGTGGAGGATGTGTGTCTCGGAACCGCTGGTCTCTTTCCATGGCGCGAAGTCACTTTGTTGCACGGACTGTACCTGCACCATCAGTGCGAATGATGCTGTGTGTAGATATCATCGTGTGGCTGTACATTTTGAGCCCATCATGACCTATCAACTCCTGTGACTGTTTTTGACACGAAAGAAACATTGAACTCTCAGACCATGAGTGTCCACCACGCACGGAAACATTCCAGTATATTTCTTTTCGTGCTATACAGGGCTGTATCACTACTTAACACGCCGCCACCGAAAAGAACTGTTTTTGCTGCTTCTTCATATCGAAAAGGAAGAGAGAGACTCGACGACGTGCACTTGAGAGTGTATTTCACAGATACGATTGTTGTGCCAAAGCTGCGTGAGATGCTTGTCTCATATGTTACTTAGAGTGATCGCTAAAGTGGCCAGAAAGCACACGAACAAATGAGAAGTGGACACCCATCTGTGAGTTTCACCAGTGAGTAAACAGCCTCCTCTGTTTCTTTGACGTTGGTTGACGTCACATACTAGCGCAGGATCAAGTGACAGCGATGCTGTGATTCGTAAATTCAAGATATCAGGACTGCAGCCATCGAGCTGTTGTTCTAGTGTTCGCACACGCTATCAGGGCAGGAGGAAACGCTGAAGCGTGGATGTGAGGACCGGGACCTGACCCCTCACTCTCGCCTGGCAGCGACAACTGTGGGCCATTGGCAAGAAATTAGGTCGCTTGACCAGAGCCGTGAAATTACCTCGTCGTGAGCACTTCTAGACGGATGGACCATGTGCTTCGAGATGAGGGACTCCTGAAATCTGCAGCGCATGGCCTGGGACTGGCGCAGTTTATCGCATCGTGCTGATATTCATTTTGTGTCATTTGTGTTCCCGTGTGACGCTCAAGCACCATTGTGACAATGCTTTGCATGTTGGCAAGTGAGACGCGTTTGGTAAAGCACTATGGCCTGGTGTCAGTGTGGTGCGAACCGACAATGAATTTGTTTGATATGTTTCCAGCAAGTTGGATTTCTAGCAAAATACTGCCCTGTCAGCCCCCCCCCCCCCCCCCCCCCTATTCGTACACAAATGCATGCCACTAGGAAGGCGTTTGTTGGGAGACGCTAACGTTCGGAAATCGGGCGTCATGCATACCGCTTGTTAACTGTTGTCGGTGGCATATTATTATTGCTTCAGTGTTTCAAGCTGCTACAAACGTCAAAATTAGTACTTTAGAGTAACTAGAAATTTAAATATTTTTTTCACGATACTTTATGGCTTTTACATTGCGAAAAGATGCCACATTGCCATAAGGTTGGAAACAGCCATTTCACGTTCATTTAGTGTGCCGCTACCTTTTAAAAGTACTAAGGAAAATGAAATTGCAACGCTTGTTTCACAAATGAAACCTTTTTTTTTTGCAATCATTGTGAATGCATGATAAAGAATTCTTGAAGTGAGACAGTATGTAAAGTATCACCTCAGTTGCTCTTTCGCTCATGTTGGCTCTAGAAGGCTAGTCACAATTCCGAAAAAACAAAGCACGCAGCATGTAGAAATTTTGAATGTGTGTTTGATGAATGAAACATTCCGGACATAATCATCTGCCTCATGCTCATGAGTGCAATGAATGCCATCTTTCTTTCACCCACGCAACTTTTCCTTACGTGTCTTTCTAGTATATGTATATATGATGCTTACAATGGCGACTGTGTTTTGCTTTTGTTTCGCGACCTCCTTTATTGTTGCTATGTGAGCGCTAGCTTGCTTACCTTTCGTCGCCCTACAATGCTGATAGTGCATTGCGTAAACTTAACCGATCACATCGAATAATTACAGCTGCTTCTCTGCAGTAACAATTAGTCGCCTGTTGCCCACTCTAATTGATGGAACGCATGGGTGTCAGTTACGAGGCTTGCTGTTTGTTTACTCCCAGCGAGCTAAATTTATTCACGGACACCGAAGCAATTACTGATAGATTTTGTGTTTGGTTCGAGAAAGCAGAACGAATGCTCCTGGTTCTCTGTGCAATATTGCACATGCTATTCACCGAAATCTCACCCACTCAAGCTAGGAAAAGAAAAAAAAAGAAAGCTACAGCGTAGAGGTTACCTGCATTTTTCACCGGACTTTCGTTATGTTCTAGCCTTGTGAAAGATTCGGTTCTCGAAGAATAAGAAGGGCGTGAACACCCAGATGCTTACCACGATATGCAAAAAGACATATGCGATATACACCTCCAGGGCTGTCGATGTTGTCGAGAGTTGCCCAGTGCACATGACTGACGCTGGTGCTTACTGGCTTTGAGAAGCATTCAAGGCCTTTTCTTTCTTAAGCTGTTCTGGCGGCTTAGAATTATGCTGACCGTTTTATTAACTCTGGTATCTGACCGTGTAGACGTTAACAGTCCAACTCCGAGTTAAGCACGTGCTGGCACTTTAAAAACTTTTCACTGCCTAACTTCTCGCACCTATGTAATACCGGAGGCAAGTAAGCCTATACCACCTTGCACGCGCTCAAGTCGGATGCTTTGCTTTGTAGCCAAATAAAGACAAGAAATTTGTAAGCCGCAAAGAACAAACGGAGTTTCGTTGCGTCAGGGATAATATGGTCACGTGCCCACACTTTATAGATTGCGATCGCGATAATATGTGTAATTTTTTTCTGCAGCTGTGTAATGAAGGCAAAGTAAAGAAGACTGTTGAGTTGATGTTGTCTTAAACTAGTGGCTAAGTTCACTCTTCTTGTCGGCCAAGTGTGGGTGTTTGTCACATCTATAGAGTCATGATGACACCATGAGAAATACGCTTCATCATTACTACCTCGCAGAAGTAGCATCTTCTAAAAGTGGTATGTTACACAACATTGTGCTCGCGTTCTGGCTTTTATTTAAAATATACTGTTTTCAATGTGTTCCTTTTGAATCATTTTGATAAATAACATACAGCAGTATTTGAGCTCTTCACTCTTCATATATTTCCATTGTACATAGTGAAATAAAGTCGGAACTCACGTTTTTCTATCTGTTTTTCTAAATAAAAACGTGCTTGGTATTTCCTGTTTACATGAATTCATTTCACCTACTGTTCTTCATGACTTGTTTTCATAAATTTTTGCTTGTGAACTTATAACATTAACTTATACAAAGTGGTATGGCTAACTTTGGCCAGAGTTTAAAGATATGCTCATGGACTAAAAACGATGCGACCAAATGCATGTTGCTCACTTTTGTATGCAGTGTGTCACGCAGTATTTTTATTTCGATTATTTAGGTAATTAGTCAAAATTTATTAAGCACCTTCTGAAGCAACAAAGCTAGGAAAAAGATTCCAATTATAAAGTTGTAGAGTGGTTTGCAAAACGTCCGATTAGACAGTTTCTAACTTTCTATTATATATCAGTGTCTTTCAGCTACTGCGGATGCGTGCGAAATATATATATATATATATATATATATATATATATATATATATATATATATATATATATATATATATATATATATATATATATATATATATATATATATATATATATATATACCACGTGACTCTCCCGCTTGCGCGTCGTGATTGCACTGCTCCCAAGCGTTCCGCGCACAAACGAACATGGAAAATGGAACTTCGGCCTTCATTTTTCCCTTCTAATAATCAACCTGCCACCGGGAAATTCACGAAAAGAGTGTTTTGAATGACATTTCACTCGTATACACTGATTAGATGCTTCTCATTAGTGTCACTTTAAGAGGACACTCAAGGGGGTTCACGTTGCGTTGGTAAGAAAAAGTTCTCCGTGCAAATAACAGATGAACTATGGCACCCATTTGCCTTTAATATAGCCAGTAGACCACTTACAAGGAATTCAAAGTTTTTGTGCGCCACCAGATGACTTAAAAAAAGGCATTCTCATAAAACAGCGCTGGTTGCAGGACCACGAAGGGACGGGCAACAAGAGAAGTGTTGAGCAGGGTCATTCTAAAAAAAAAAAAAGCTTCGACATTGCGAAGTCAAATTTGGACGTTCTTTGGGCTCTGTAGCCAGCGCTGTTTCTTGGGAATGTCGATGAGAAAGACCAAGGAGCCCCCCACCTTTGCAGTCTTACTAAAGATCCTCACACGAGGCCTCGTCGAAACTTCTTGTTATGCACTCTGAGCTGTAGAGCGCCGTCTCGGTGCCTTTTACCGCAAGAATTTTTACGGCAGGTGCAGTAGTAGCCGAGATAAAGCGAAGGAAATATTGAGGAGGCCACGCTGGTAAGAAACCGAGCTGCCCTCTCTGTAGCAGAGGCCCTCTCCCACTGCCACGACCAGCGCCCGCAAGTCGCACCCCGCCTTCTCCCACATCGGTATTTCTTTTAGTTAGGATCCCAGCTACCGAAACCTTTTGCCTCGAACTATTCCGTGTATCTTCCAGCGACATCGCAGCAAGTATAGTTCTTTAATGCGAAGGATTTCTTGCTTACTTCCAGACACACGTTGCGGTAGATGTGTTCCTGTCTAGCATCGTTCAGAGCCTCTTCAAGTAAAAAAAAATGGCTGTGGCTTAGGTAAGGTTAAGCCCAGGATGCGAAGCATACTAGCCTTTATTTTAGTTGTTGAACCACTGTTTAGCTTGGTGAACTGCTGTTGCTTGGCTATATTTGGTTCGGCTAGACGAAGAAACAACTCATGCGTTACTCTGCTTCGCCTTGGACGCCCCGCATTGGACGCGGTGAGCGTCGAGCAACGCAGCGTTCGGCGCGGCAACGAAATGTGCGCCTGAGCAAGCGACGCACGCCTGAGCCTTAGAAACAGCTCGTTTCTAAGTCAACACCGCATTCACTAGAGGCGCTTTTGTACCGCTTTGAAGCATCGTACTCGTGGCTCAGTGGTAGCGTCTCCGTCTCACACTTCGGAGACCCTGGTTCGATTCCCACCCAGCCCATCTTGCAAGAGTTGAGCGAAAGCCACTTCTCCTCTGTCGTGACGTCACGGTGTCACGTGATTTCAAGGCGACACCGCCGCGCCTGAGGAGCTGGGTTGAGCTCTCGTAATATGCTTCGCATAAAAAAAACAAAAAATGAAAAGAGAAAAAAAATCGTAGTTTCATTCGCAAGGCGAAGCATCGATTTTAATAGCAAATTATTAGACACCTATACGAAGTAAGGATAATAGTATTATAGGCCGGGGGGTGTTCAGATAAGGACGGACTAAGGGGGGTCCCGACTATTTTTAGTTTTCAGCGAGAGAGGAGAGAGAGATAATTTAATTGGGCCTGAGCTAAGGCGCTGTAGCCTGCTACTCTGCACAGGGGGAGCGGGAGCGGGGACATAAAGGTGTGATGAGGGATGATGATGACATAGCAAGAGGGATGTGCAAAGGTGAAAGCAAGTTCAACACTCTGACGATAAACAATCACAAATGTCATCCATGAAGCCACTATCAGGTTTCGTATCAAGTCTGTAGTCACCGATTCAAGTGAATTTAAATATAGAGGCTCTAGGACGAAGCTGGTGTGTGGGCCTTCCCTGCGTGAACAGCACAAGCGCGCCAAACAAAATCTTTATAGCGTGTAGTTTTCAGTGCCTTCACGGTTGTTAAGACAGCAAATTGATCCGGCAACATTTGCACGGTTGCATTTATTTGTTGTGCTCATATGAAGATCCAAAAGAATGGTTATTTTACACGCAAGATTTCTTGCAGAGAAGGAACTGTAGTTTTTTACATGCAGCAATGTAACCCCTAACCATGAAAATGTGTAGAGGAGACGGCTAGCTTACGGCGTGTACGCGGTCAATTAACGCAACACTGAATGAACATTCTTACGACTCGCGATTTCAACAACAAGGACGAACACAGTCGCAGTTTCGCCCGAAAGGCGAGGCATTGATAGCGATTAGAATTGTTAGGGATTCACTAACCTGCAGGATTGCAGGATTCACCCTCATCCTGCAGGCTTTTGACGCCGACTGTAGTCGTAGGAAATGGTAGGCGGTCATGCTCGCTGCTTTTTTCGAACATTGCGGCGTTTTGGTAACATGTCTGCGTTTATTTAGTAGTTATATAGGTTGCGACGATTATCAGTTAGCCCCTCGAGGGACTGGGTGTAGGCGGAATAGGCGAGCAGACGATCAGCGAGGTAATGTGAACCTCGCTTCGGTTCATAGTCACTGTGTATTGCAAGATACCTCGAAACAACCAGAAATTCACAAAGACGCAGTAAAAAGTGCGATATCGAACACGGCGTAAAAGGACATCCAAGCTATCGCTGCATCGGTGTAGTTCTTCACAATGCACAATAAAATGTATGTCAGATTCAAGATGATTTATTTACTTTGTTTGGATTGTATTCCGCCTGCGCAGGATCATTTTGTTCTTCATTCTTCTACTTCAGCTTAAAAAAGAACATCCAAGCAGTGGTGTCGGAGGATTCAACGACGCTCCCCAGATGTGAACAAAGCCGTGAAATCTAACAATTGAATATTCCTTCCAGCCAAGTATAGTGTGAACTTATATTCCTCGGACCTTAAGCCAAGATGAAGGTTGCAATATTCTGCCTTTCCTGGGCGGTGGATTTCAGTATTATTGGCGAGTGAGTACAAACTTGTGCCGCTTGGTTTTCTTTAAAGACCGTTACCGAGGCCGCATTTAACCTGAACGTTACACACAAGCGCGCTCGAGATACCTTACATTGGTACTTGTTAATGGTGCGTTCCCGATATTTTTTTTTCCGTCTGTCGCGGTTATATTACTGTTTGCTTAGCCGAAGATTCCGCGCGAAATATATTTCTGCCTCCCAAATAAAGTTCTCTCACTCACTCACTCAGGTGAGTGAGTGAGTTTGCACGCGTAATGCGAAGACGTGGGGTCGTTCCCCACCTGCGGCAAGTTGTTTTTTTATCCCCTTTCATTACCATAATTTATCATTTCTTTAATTCAATTAGTACGTAAAAGTATATTTCCCCTATATTTCCCCTATGTTTTCCCAGTGCAGAGTAGCAGACTAGAGCGCACTAGCTCAGGTCGACCTCTCTGTCGTTCCTATCAATAAATTCTATTCAATTCAATAATTCCTTGGTGTCGCTGTTTGTTGGCTTCTCATGATAGGATTAATAAAAAATCGGGCCCCTTGGTTCTCGGTCCTTCTCGTTCCCTCACTCAAGGTTCGATAAAAGGTAGGTGAAGTTCGTGGTAGTTTCGTCCTATGCAGAAAAACAAAAACAAAAAAGCACACACTCAAGATACGATTTAATATTTTAAAGGTTACTTCGCCGTAATTTATTTTTAACACGCTTCAGGAAAGAATAACATGGAATGGCATGCATAGAGCGTGTTTGTACGACAACTGTTCCTGATTACGACATATTGTCGATTCGAGACAAAATAATTTTTGCAGACCAAGCTTCAGAGGGTTGACGGAAGTTGTAATTTGCGCGAGGTTTGTCCATACTATAACGACTTGCTATTGCGATTGTAGTGCGTATTCGCAGCGTTCGCTTTGTGCTCGAAGCGGCTTAAGTGCGTGCTCGCACTCGTATACGCTACGGTCTGGCTGTGCTACGTGGTGCGGCCGGCTTTGCCCGGCACCACTTTGACCGCCGGTTAGTATAACCACATCCAACTTCATGAGAAGCCAACAAACACTGACACCAAGGACAACATAGAGGTAATGACTTGTGCTTAATAAATGGAATAAAGAACGACAAATGAATGGAAATGAAAGTGGATGTAAAAACAACTTGCCGCGGGTGGGGAACGATCCCCCAACCTTCGTATGTGGTGTCATGCCTACATGCCGCGCCCACGTGTAGTTAGGAGAGCGTACGCGTAGTTCGGGCGCAACGCTACATCTTGCTACCACAATCAGTGATTCGTCCTTCGGGAAAAAAATAAAAGCTGCCAACTTACCTAGATTTCGCACTTGGATATCGTCGCCGTAACTGTATCAAAAGTCGGTTATTCCGCCCTTTTTTTTTTCAGGTATACTACAATTCAGCTTACAATTCCTCTTGTCACTCTTTGTTTTTCCTGGGAATGGTAGGAGAATGTTCGCAAGAAGTAAATGTGCAAATTCTAAAATTATTGCGCATTTTACCTCTAGAAGTAGTATCTCCTGCAGCAAAGTCACTGTTTCCGAGCAGACCAGACCTCCAAAGCTGCCTCACAAAAATCGATATGCCGTCACGACAGTACGAAAGTAGCTAGAAGGTATTTTCTCAGAATAGCTGGCGACCACTTTACAGCATTGTCCTCGACAGCAGCATTATCCCCGACAGCACAATAGCTCATGCTCCAGTGCACATTTACTTTTTGTAAAGCGTGCGAAAAAAATTGCTTAGGAAGAGGTTCGAAGGTTACGCTGGATGAAGAAGCATGGCGAAAACGTTTTGGAATTGTTCTGTGCATTGGTATGGCAAAACAGCAGGAGTAAGTCCACAATATGTTTCTCGTTCTGACCGATGACATCACACTGTCAAGGTCATGAGACGATGCTGACAGAAGACAATGGCATGCCGGATCCACTTGAAACACCCACTTAAAACTTAACCGGTTGATCTGCTGTTGTTGACGCAATGGGCAAGTGTTGCTACGATAACTTTACCGTATCCATTCTCTGGACGACGGGGTCTCTGCTGTGTAGTCTCTGGCGTTCGGATGCTGCTGTTTCATGCAAGCTGATGCCGGATACGTATCGCTTTGTGACGGGGTACTTATTTGGGGTGCTTACTTTTGACGTAATACTTCGGATTGAACATCCCGTGAAAATTGTACTCTATAGATAACCCTGGAAACAACCCAGGGAATAACCCTGTGGAAAGAACCCTGTAGTCATTTTTGTGAGTTGCGAAGTGAATATAAAGTGCACAAGTGACTCACGAAATGCGATGCGACTTTGATGTGCAACTATAATCTCGTGGGATGAAGAGATCAGACTTGGCTCTTTTTGAAGGCTATATTATTGGGAAATTATCGATGATATTGCCCAGTCCTTGCGTGATTGCTTCACCATGCCCCTGTTAGTATTTAGCCTCCTTCTTGCTGCTTTTTATTAGTATTCCATGAGCGAATGCTTCCTGAGCCTTTCCGACTTAAGAGTTATTTACGCTTACTACTTAATTTAGATAATTCAACCATGTAAACCTAATCTTATGCGCTCGATCCATTCATGCTCTGAGGTTTCCTAGTTTGGGTCCTTTGTTGCTTCCGACAGCTTGCTCTTAACATTGTTTCACAGCTTCATGCAACGTTCATGTAGACAAATTTTTTTGTTGCGTTTTACTCGGTTAACGTATCGGATGGCTAACGGTTTTTTAATCACTCGAAATTACAGAAGCGGCGTTCCTACAGAGGATTCCACATGGGATACCGGCGCCTGTACCTACGACGTAAGCTTGCGTGACATGGGTTTTTCCGTGACTGTAATTTTACATTTGATGAGAACAGTAAAGGAGTTTGTGTTTCAATGGGGCATATGTGACAAGGGGTATCGTGGCTGCTAGATTTGTCGGAAATGTGACATGCTACAATATCAGATGTGGGGTACAGCACTATTGAACATAACAATTACTCTGCAAGAAAATAAGAAAAGACAAATTTTAGCGATAATGTAAGATTGTTACGTTATGCCACACTGCATTGAAATTTCTGTATTGACATCAATTTCTAAATATTAAAATCATCGCTAAAATGAATCGAGAAAATGCCCATAAAAATGGTCAGGTGCACCACTTTGACACAGAACTGCTTAGTTTATTATCTAGTTCAGCGAGTCCACCAACACTGCCATATTACTTTATCTGGCCACGCCATGGTAGAGTTAGGTCGGATGCTTATCTGGGAAAAAATTATGGAGCCGAATAAAATAATGCCCAAATTTATTTCCAGCGCTTTTCTTCGTTCTCGTGCGTACAATTATGTTCTTTTCCTCTCCACGTTTCCTTTTACTGCATATTATATATAATACTAAATGTACGAAATGGTTTATGCTGCCAGAAAACTTTCCTTATACTGAGATTCAGGTGCACGTTAAAGAACCCCAGGTGGTTTAAATTTCCGGATCCCTCCCCTACGGCGTGCCTCATAATCAGAAAGTGGTTTTGGCACGTAAAACCCCGTAATTTAAAAACTTTCCTTATATTACCGCGACCAGAATCGGAGCCATGGTGATGCGGTAGAGGCTTCTGTGAGCATTTCCAGCGCGAACTTCGTGAACATCGTCACAGTGCCCTTGGGAGCTCTCTGGTCAATGTCAAAATGCCCTCTGGAACTCCCTCGCAATCGACACAATGCCCTCTGGACTGTTTTAATTACGCGTTAGCCCCCGTACAAGCATCGCAGAAGCTGCAGCGCTTGCTTTTCCACTGACGTGCTGTAGAAGGTAAGGCAGTATGGTATCGGCTGAATAATAGCCACTCTTCGCTCGTGGCAGCTTGCATACATGGGATGATCGCGAGAGAAAGGACAGTTGCCCTTGGAAAGCATGCTTCGCTTGGGGTGCCTTCAATAAAAGAAACGCTACTACTAAAGAAGGCTACAGTTGCGGACAAGCTGTAAAAAATTGTAATTCAAGGTACGATATGGCACGTTTCTGCTATTTTTGAAAAAAACAAGCACCGTGCTAGTTCGTACATGTGGACAACTGAGACCGGGCGTGCAAATGCAAAGCCGCGCTAAAGCATCACCGCAGCGCCAAGTCGACAACACGCAAGCGCCTGTCCAGCGAATCAAACACTTCAGTCACAATGTGATGCGCCCGTGTCAGGGAATGAACAGTGCTGATTCTCTCGCAGGCTACGAACAATGGCGCACAATATAGCGCCTCGAGCAAAACGTGCCTCGCTGGGCGTTATGTGCACAACGTGGGCAAAAGTGGTGCATGCAAGGTAAAAGTTAGCGTCACATCGCGGTTTTCACAGGGCCGTCAACATTACCACCAAATATCGTCAGTGAACGCGAACAGCGGAGAAGGCTCCGCTTACATCGATTCCCACAGAGCGTGGGATCTGCGTAACTTTTCTTCTGGGAATATTAAACCAATTCTTTAGACTGAATGAAGGCAGTAACCGATACCCTGACAATGTACACATGATTTTGGCAGCTGAATTTCCCGGAAGAGGTTTTCTAGTAGTTCGTTCTCGGGAGCCCGAATTGGGCCCCTTCATGGTGCACAAAATGACAAGTAAATAAGAAGGCCAGGTATAAATGCCTCTGGTGGAAAATTCGAGCGCGACCGATCTTGCGGCCTAGCAAAAAGAGCCATGGATGCATACCTGTGTACGCAGTTTGCTAATATACTGTACATATATTTCGGCTGTGTTACTAACGAAATAAATGCGCACTTTGTTAAGCCACCGGTAGGAGTGACGGTTTGGACCGCAATGAGAAAATTCATTGAATAAATTACCGTTACGACGCCTGACAATATCGTGTACCGACACAAGATCCGTGCTGGTTAAAGTGTTGGCGCAATCTTGGCCAGCTTCCTTGAATTACTCCTCTCGAATTAAGTAGTCTGCTGACTTGCTTCGCGCACTGCTTCACATCTTGACGGGTTCCTTAATTGCTTTCTTTTCTTCCCGCAGTGCTTCGGAAGACTTGAGGGACAATCGTGCGGCACCAAATGTAGGTGTCGCCGGTACGCCAGGAACCGTACCGACATGGTCTGTCTGCTAGATGGCTCCCCGGTACCAAGTGGAGTTGTACCGCTAGCGCGGGATCCGCTGCCACCTCCACAGCCACGACAGCACCGTCAACGTCCGCAAGATGACGTTGGTGGCGGCGACGTCTTGCGGCGTCCGCAAAATCCGTTAGATGAGCGAAACGTCCGAGATCGGCGAAACACGCGATACGCGGAAGCTTCGCGAAGTGCGCGATATGCCGAGCTTCTGAAAAAAGCGCGACGTGCTCGAGATCGACGTCGACGACGTGCTCGACATGCGCATGGTCCACGTAGTGAGCGACGTGGCCAATAAGATCTGCGGCACGTACGACAGCCGCCTCGAAAGTAGCACGCGAGTGAGCATGAGGGGGAAGGCCGCAAATGTTTAATTTACATTATTATTATTTGTTTTGAACACATATACACATATACACAGGTATTAGGAAAGGGAAAGCGAGGAGCAGGTTGGCAACTGCCACCGTAAGGTGCACAACGCCTGCCTACTCTTCTGAAGGGAGGTGACAGCAACACAGAAATAGAAGATAGGAAGGAGGGGAGGAAAAAGGAAAGAGGAAAGGAGAGCAACAGGCCACTGCAACAGGACAAATCTAAAGACTAAAGTAGAACTCTGCAGCCGGAATTAAAGTGACGCCGCGTCGAACAGCCTCCACAATTATCAACCACATCCATGGCTAGTTCGCTATGCGGCTAATTGTGTTCTCCACGATGAGACGCCAAGTAATGCTGCACGTAATCACCGTTTCACCGTTAGTCGGTTCACGATATACACTATAAGGTGTTTGAACCCGCCACCTCCCATCTTCGAAGGAAGAAGCATCAGGGTACAGTACTGATCACATACAGTAGGGCCGGTCACTGAAGGTCACGCTACTACAGAGTGTTCAATGTTCATGCTACAAACGTGAACCTAAGTTAGTTAGTTCTATAAAGGTTAGTAGGGCACGATTGGCCTGATCACGTGTAGATGCACAGCCACTGGGGTATAAACATTCCTCGAGTGTCGCACACCGCAGGCCAAGGAGATGATAGTTTCTCACTAGTGACATGCGCTGCGCACCGAAAGCGGGACACTCAAATATAAGGTGCTGGAGTGTCTCGTAGCAGCCACAAGACGTACACAATGGACTTTCCGCATGCCCTTGTCTGTATAAACGATCGTGCACGTTCACGCAACCAACCCTTAGCTTGAGCAGTTGTGCTCTAGCGCGACGAGGCAAGCCTCGACCACGAACACGGGGCGGGAACGTTCCATTTGCGACGCGCGTATACATCGAAGAAAAGAAGTTAGCAGGTGCGCGAAGTGCATGGTATATGCGCTGTCGTCTAGAGCTTGAGAAAGTTCACATGCAGGAGGTCATACTCTAAGCTTTCGTGGGACACGAGCGCAGTGGGGTGGGACGACACTGGCTAGTACGCAAGAAGAAAAAAAAAAGAAGGCTACACAGTAGCGCGAGCGTCATTTTATGGTATTTATATAGACTAATACTTCGTATTTACGCAAGCACCATATCTGTACATATATTAGTTGTTCTAGTAACAGCCTTTTGCCGTAGCAGAATTTAGGCATCTGTTTAACATTATTGCATTCAGACGAAGTCCACAGGCAGCTTAGCGGAAGCTGACCTATTTGAATAACCATCGAAATGAACCCGAGCATAATGTAACTCTTCATCGCATGGTAGCTCACAGTGCTGAGTGATAAAAAAAAAAAATGTTGCTGCTTGCCTAGAGAAACATAAATATCGCTGAATAGAAAAAACACTCTCGCTTAAGACAGTTAAGGAATGAGTGCCCACAAGGCAATGGACAAGAACTTTCAGTGATTTGCTTATGTATTCCCAACAATCGTAGGTGTTTACCTGACTCCTTCTGTCACGCTTCTTACTCCTCTTGCGGCCAATTCCAGTTATTACTCTGAAGGCGCTACTGGAATTCGCGGGATAGATCACTCGGATCATGCTATGATTTCGGACACTGTAATCTATTACAGCAAAACGTAGTGCACTATGCTGGCACCCACATTGAAAGTTGTCATGCGGGGCCGGGAAACTGACGTGACGCCCTCCATAAGTTTCCGTTGAAGGCATCTCTAAAAAGAGTTCGAAAGCGAAAGCGATCCGGCTTGAAGCCAGGTAATACGATACGACATTTGTAAAACAAAGAAAGAAAGAAAGAAAGAAGGAAAGAAAGAGAGAAGGAAAGAAAGAACTAGAGAGAAAGAAACAAACAAACAAAGAAAAAACAAAGGAAAGAGCAGACTTGACCTGGCCTGGCGGAATCACTTCCCAATTTCTAGTGAAGCTGTACTTTTGGACATCATGCACTGAGAATTTCAGATGCCTTAAATAAAACCACACATTTTAAAACGCTGCCTGCGTATGTGACTAACGATATGGACTCCGCTGAATGCAAATTTAAAGTGCGTGTTACATTTCGTTTTTTCCATGAAAAAGTCATGCTTATAACGGGCGTGTCTAACGGCACAATTCATGCACGTTTACATAACTATCCTTACGCGAAGATCAAACGTAACGCATTGCCTATATTTCCACCAGATAGGCGTATACGGTGTCGGGGCCACTCCCAGTTAGCCTGAGAATAGTGAACAAAGACTTCACTTAGTGCTCTTCGTATAAGGCCTGACTCAAGCAGCCACCATCCGCCTCGTCACGGCACCGGTGCTCGGTACAAGAGAGCGCTTTCTCACCGGTTTCTTTTAGAAAAACGTGGCGTTTTAGGTACTCGTGTCTTTTACCGTGCTCTGCATTGCAGAGGTGGATTGCCACTAGACAGACACCGTGCACCAGGCTGTGCTCAAACGGTTATCATGCACAGCATCGTTGTTCTTGACAATAAACACCATGCTATTAAATGGTAGATAAAATTAAGGCTTTAACAAGACAAAACAAAAGAATACGCGAAATAAAAGCTTTGCCCACGACGAAAAAAAGAAGCATATAAAACATTACATAAAAGAAAAGTTGGGCAAGTCAAGTTATGATGTGCAGCGCAGACTAAGCGCTTCGAACTGCATGCGACAATCATGGGAAGCGCCCAACAAGGCGGACATATTTCACTTCTCATCAAAGAGCACAATGTGTTAAGGAATCACAACATTACAGAAGTAGTAGTGAATTGCTACGGACGATAATTAGTGTCTGAAGGGTACGGTCCTTTCGCAGGACTGAATTCTGGAGCGCGAGCACAGCACCATGCGTACAACTCGCTGGATTTCTGCAGGCGCCTGCCTGAAGTCTAGTGAAAAAAAAAAAAACTGAAGAGATCATGTGATTACGCATCTAGCCATACAACCGATAGATGGAATGATAAATTGATGCTATGAGCGTCTCCTTTGAAGCGGGGCGGTGGCTTACGCCAAGGCCTACTTTTTGCTGAATGTCTTACATATCCTATTTTTTTAGAGATAATAAATGATCAACATCGAACTTTCTGAGGCATTACTGGAAAGTTCCTTTTCAAATGCGTGAGCATTTGATGCTTACCCAATTCCTAATTGTACATTTGGACTACTCCATCGTTAGAAGCCGACTACAGAGCAAGTTCACGTCGCACTTTTATGTCATTGCGCGTAAAAGGACCTGCGTTTCAAACTAACAAAGTTAACCAACTGATTACTACACTAATTACGAAATTCGCAACCTTATTACTAACTGTACGAAATAATTACTAAAGTTAACTAAACTAACTACCAACAAAATCTAATGGCTAATTTTCAACGAATCACTAAAATAACAAGAAATGTTTTAATAACGTACCTAACTGTAATAAATGAGCAAACATAAGTACATTCCAACTAATCAAATAATGACTAACGCTTTGAGCTAGTTAGATATAACTCACTTATCCAACTAACTAACTAGACAAAGTGCAAATAGAAACAGTCAAACGAAACACAAACGCATCGCAGATTACATTATTTTGGCAAACGTTATACCCTTGCGTGTTCACTCACAAACACGCTGGAATAAATGTGGGGGAGGCACCTTTCTTCTTCGTGAAAGTGTTGCATGATCGCACAGCCCGACCATCTGGTGCGGTAGATTCCTCACCTTCTACTTACGCCAGTGCCTCTGGTGCCATCTTCTGTTCCTATAGGAAGCTTTCGGGAAAGTTTCACGATAGACGAAAAGTACTCAAGGGCACCGATAAAACCGCTTTCGTTAACTCTAAGTTTCCATCCTAAAATTTAACCTCCCTGTCGACAGACATTAGCCAGACGTTGCATATCTCTTTGCCTGTCAGCAAGCTATACAATGTCTTCCGTATAAAGCAAACCTGGAAGTTACTACTCTACTATCGTGCCCGCCTGTCTGTATGAGAGATTGAACCCGATATTGATTCCTTCTAGCGCCCCTTCCATCCTTAGCATTGTACATCATAAAAAACAGCCACGTAAGGAGGCGCCATTGTCTAAGTCCTCTGAATATATCAACTTTCGCCTTGCTCCTCACCCTTCCCATTCAACGCAAACGGTTATTGCCGCACTACTGGTCGCTCAAGGCACTTTGCGCGTATTCGCGGGCTTCTTTCACGCTCGAAAAAACACTTTTATGTAGCGCGTATTGAGCAAAACAAAGCTGTATCAGCAATTTTTCATGTTGCCCTACACTTTTATAATTGACAGGCATTCGCTTTGTAACGATAAGCTCGATTCGAAAAAAGGACCTCCAGCGAAGTGCTTGGTCTCTCATTTGAACTGCTGTCGTCTGACAACAGATGTTACGATGACGTCAACATTAAAACAGGAATTTGTTGTGTTTTATTCGTATTGTGTGGTAACACAAAGAGACTGAGCGCTCACTACCTTGCATTTCTTTTCATAGGAAAAAGAAACCAAGCAGGCCTGTAGAGCAAAACAACATAAAGACGGACACATTATATAGTGACTCTTATTACGTTAGAAAAACCAATCGTAAAACCATTTTTCCGATCCATAGGTGTGTTTTAAACTTGCATTTCTATAAGAACTGTCAACATGAAGGCCGCTATACTCTTCATACTTTTGGTGACCGATTTCGTCAAGATTATCAAGTAAGTGCCAATTTCTGGTTCTTTTGAAAGCAATTACGCTGAACAGCTGTTTTGAAATTAGCGTATTGCAGATGGCTTTATGTCAAAGAAACGTACGGCAGTTTTTTTTGACACCAGGCCTGGGAGATAGCTTCAGAGAACACGTAATCAGTTTCGGAGCTCATTACGACTTGTGCAAGTGGTTTAGTAAAAGAGAGGCTATAAATGTATTCCAAGTTGTCTAAACATTCTGCTTCTGAGTTGAACCAGGATCAGTGTATTTCGCTCTTTGGTTTTTTATTTACCATTTATTTTCAAACAGCGGCTTGCCATGTATCTGAGTCAGTAACGTTACTCGTTGCAGTCACTATCCGATTGTTTATTTACTGCCTAATCAATGGCTAGTTTGCTCAATTGCGACAGATTTGTTCTTGATGCGCACAAGGCTTGGAGCATAGACGTTCTGTACTTTGTAATAGCTTGCAGTAAAGACGTGTTATCGCTAGTCCCTAGCTTACTCTGTGCACCGTCACAAAACGTTCAGATTCGAACATTCGTGCGCTGTCAGTGCAGCCCATTACCCACGCTTCGGAGGACTGATTCAAGGTTGCACTCGTATACTTATTATTTGTACGTGATCGATAGAGTTGACGTAAATTTAAATATAAGTTTAGGTGGCTGTGACTAGATAACATGCAAGAAACTGCGTAGCAAGTGGTACTTACTCTTGCCGGCACTCCGGGTTGAAGAGTTTTGCTTGGAAGTTAGCGTTACAATGCTGGTGGATGAGTTAAGTTTGTTATAGTCGAGTAAAGCAGTGCATCGCGAAGAGTCGGCAATGCAAGCCCTTTGCGATGCAGTACTTCTATAGCAGCGGTCCGTGGGTTTGGTCACACAGGTTCATTCCGTGTAATTCCATCATTCCTTAATACGCCAGACTATTTTTGCAGCCAACTACTGCACACGTCTTCCCGTTAGCGTTCATTGGTTTGTAACATGAAAGGAGTACAATGTGCTGTTAGCAAACACCCAGTTGCATTTCTGACTGCTGATCGCACACTAGCAGGGTGGAAGCAGTAACCGTTTCGTGTTCGTGCACTGTCGCTTGAGGCAACGTGCGGCGAACCACCGAAAGCGCCATCTCGTTTTTCTAGAGCAAACTACTCTGCGGAAAGGCTCTGTGTTAACCTCCACTGTGGTCATGCTTCTTAAACCTGTACTTCGATAAGGTAAAAAGGCACTTTCGTTCACAATGGTATCCATTATGTAGAGGGAGCGTTTCAGCACACTGATAAAAAAAAATGAAATGGCAGAAAAATGGCAGAACGTTCTTGCAGCGCATTTGTAAAGCGAGACATAAATAGTCTACTGCTAATATTGTAAGTTTAAAAACTCATTCACAAGAACTTTAGTGACCCTTGCTGTTGGTCTAAAGGGTGATTGTCGAACAGTAATAAATTTAGCGCCAGAAAAACCATCGCAGGAAGGGAATGACATTGAGACAGGACGAGCACTCACTTCGACGCTCTTCTTGCTTTCATGTCCTTTGTGTCATCGTGTTGTTGGCTCTAAATCCATTGCTTTTCACAATAGTGGCGCCGGCGTCCAGCGTCGACCATTGTTTCGGGAAAAATCGCTGCATTTGCAAACCCAACCTTGTATACCCAACCACGCCGACCATCCATGTAGTGCAAGAGAGAGAGCAAATGATAAAGGAAAGGTAGGGAGGTTAACCAGGACTGAGCCCGGTTGGCTACCCTACACTGGGGAAAGGGAAAAGGGGACGGAAAGATTAAAGGAAGAAGAGAAAGTCCACTGGGGATATCGTTCGGTCACTCAGTCCGGATCACAGACGCTGACTCAGTCCAGTAGCCTTCAAATATCGCAGCAGAGCTTTTGTGGCCTTTTGTAGCTGTGCAAAGAAGTTGCTGAACTAACTGAATAATTCTCAAGGCAAAACGTACAGGAAAATCGTAAAGTGCGTGTAACGTACAATCTACAGACATGAAAGCATCGGATTGTAATTTGACTGTACGAGAAAACGTAATTATGTTACGCGTAAACTCAAACTCATTTCCAGCGTTTTAACCATACATAGATCGGCCACGGCGTTTGCAATTTGCTTGCTCCGGATCTTCGAGGCCACGGAGCGGCTCGCCCGGTTCCTTGCAAAACCTCCAGATGGCGTTCGCCTCCGCCGCATCGCGGCCCACGCGAGAGGCCGCATTTCCACCAGACAGCCCGCCTTCATGCATAGCGTTCGGCGCCAGCGTTTCCCGGTGAACAATACGGTTGCACACGCTGTAGTTGCCGGGAAGCATGCGAAGCACTCGAGGATCTTTGAATGCTATAGCGTTCCAATTTTAAGCGTCCTCCAAATTTTCTGGCCACACGCTATAGCGCCGCCGACGCACGTGTAGCGCAAAGTACGCCACACGAAGTGAATTCAACTTATTGCGCATGATGGGCGACTAGAACGACAAGGATGAGCAGCCGTGCAACTGCATGGCATAGGCATGCTTGCAGACGAATCAGATATTATGTTTCTCGTATACGGACCAATGGTCAACTTTTGACCTAATGATGCCACGTGAGTGACCTCTGGTACGGCCGGTCAGCGGGGATAGTGACCTTCTAGCCTTTCCTGCATCACAGCGACGACTCGTTTCGTGAAGCTAACAATACGTGCCTTTCGGACAGACCTTCGGCGACAGCAAGGCGAGACCCGTTTGGCGGATCGAGTGTTTGCTGGTTCATTGTCGCCATCACAAGGCTCCTGGAAAAGGGTATTCTACGGCGTTTCCTCGCGGACTCCGGTAACCGCAGCGGTCGTTTGACGGGCGCTCCAGGTAACTGCTGGATCATTGACGCGCCAGTTTGAGTCAAGTGTGGCAACCCCCTATCTACGAAGCTCCCCTTCTTTCTGTGTGTTCAGTGAACAAAGGTGCGGGAGTGATTGTGCGAACCCTCGCCGTAAACTCGGGTCCTTCGACCACTTTGTACGCTGAGATTTGACTAAGGTGGGGCGGCAGATTTTCCTGGCATAGGGATCTAGGGAGGACAGTGGGAGTTTAAGCCTAAGCGGACTTTTTCGGCTCCTCAGTGGGCTTCAATTCGGTCATGCTAGACTGATGAAACGTAACACTCTCCACTGTTCATGTAGATATTGTAAATAAACCCAGTGCTCTTCGTTCTCAATGAGAACATGTTCCTCCCTAAAGACAACGCCGTTGACGTAGATGAGTCAAACGACGGCATGGGCAGCTACCCCTTTTGGCATGCCCGACGCCGACATGTCTGCACCGCGTTGGCGTCACGACGTGTGAAAACCGGAAAGGCCTGGACAGTAGCGCGATATTTTCTTTTCAATTATGAGAGGTGGTTTGAGAGCCACTTAACAGGCTTACGTGCATAAAAGGGTGTGAGAAACACAAAAATCACACAGCTATAATTGCATCTTTATCGTCAAGGGTCTGCATGATTTCGTGCACGGGAAAACATTATTGCGCTGAACCAGACTCGCAGTAGGTATAAAGCTTGGCTCAAAATGTACTAGAGTCCAGGTCCTCCGAAAGTAAGGAAAACTAGTAACCCGATCCATACGACGACGGCCACAATGCCAGCGATGCGGCATGAAGTTCCGCACGGCCGCCGAATCAAGCCGCACACAAGGACGCCTCAGACAAACTGCTGGTGGCACGGTTTGTTGCAGCACAGCCATGTCACGCTCGTCTGCGGAATGAATCAGCGATCCAGCGCGTCCTGTGAATGTGGCGTTACGCATGTACTTATTGTGATTAATTAGTGACAGCGTAAAATTCTTTGTTCCCAATGCTGGCGAATGTGCCAGTAAAATGGCGGCAGCCTATTGACGAAGTGTTCTGCCGGCACTCAGCTTGTATGTAACGCAGCACGGCTGCTGCGCCATGCAGTACGCGCAGTTATCATATTCAGTGTTCCTCGCGTATATAGACTGCTTTCTGCTGTTATTGCTCGTTAGGCAACGAAGTGTCTTCGCCATGCCGCGGCCGCCACTGCGCTGTTTCCACCGTTATTGCCATCAATGTCATCGTGTCGTTATTGTGCCATAGTCGTCCCCATACCGCCGTCGGTGTCACCGCGTCATCGTCGCGGTGGCCCGGTAGTCGTCTTCATTGTCACGCTTTCCATGCCGCCATCATCGCGGTTATCGTGCCTTCATGGGCCTGATCTCGCTGTCGTTGTACCAGTAGTGCCACTGTCCCCGTCAAGCATAGTTACAATTTTCACAAGGTTATTGGAGCTTCGCACGAAATTAGCAACGAGGGGTGCGAGATTAATTGTGAAGGGGAAAAGGCGCTATTTTCTGCAGCCCTTAAGGGAGCATGGGCTCGGCGCTCAGGTGGCGGTGGGGCAGCGCTGGACAATTATAAAGCTAAACATTATTGCTTCTTTGAACACTTATATGTAGGAACATGCCGAGCGCTTGCGGCACTAATGTTTGTAACGGTCAGAAGAAAATGGTGAAGATTTGACACATTAAAGAGCCCTCGTTTTTAAGATTCATTAACAACAATTTTCTTCCTCGTCATCAACACCTTCCTATGTGTCTTTTTACTCCCATTTTGGCGACTATATACAGAGGTCAAATCTTTGATTCAGGCAGTCTTCCCAGCTTTTATATCATAAGAAATGTCTCTCTCCCTTCCAGAAGCGGACTTCCGAAGCAGCCTGACGCAGGAGCTAAGCACGCGTGTACCGCTAACGTAAGAATTCCTGTTATACCGTTTCGTCCATATTAGAGAGCTTTAGATTAGGCGGACGCAAGCAACGGGGCCCTAATGCTTGCGTCTCCCAAATTTAAAACTTTACTAATAGTTTAGGTATAGCGTAAAATACTTGCGTTAATGTTAGCGAGCGACGCAACGTTAGTGCTATCCTACGTTTCAGAGCGCACAAAAAGCTAGTCTTTTAGAACAGCGAAACCGAACGGAACGCTAACGCAAAACGCTAACAATTACGACGCCACCTAGATGTGAGAGTTCGCAAGGTAGAAGTAAACCTAGCGTACACTAAATGTCAATCTAATTCAATGATTTATACCTGTTATGAGCTCATACAGCGACCAGGTGGCACATCGCTACTCTTTAGTTTGTGGCGCCATCTATACTACAAACATACATTCGTAATCTATGGCCTTCGAGTTCGGGCTGCGCGCGTGACTAGTAGCTCGCGCTGTCGAATCTCGAAGGCCATGTGCATAGTGCAGCAGCTCTTGTCAAGCCTTAAGCGTCGAAAAATTGAGGTTGTACTTCGGAAACAGCGCCCTGTTGCCCTTAACATATCGATGTTGTTGAAATAAACCATAGAAATGAACCGATAGCCATGAGGCTATCGGTTCAATTCTAATGTACACATTTCCTACGTTCAGCTAATAACGCTGATGGAAAAAAAAATGTACTTCGCCGTCGAAGCATCTAGACAAAAACCTAAAACAAATGCAATTATCTGTTGGGAACGAATGGAACAAACAGCGCAGGACGTTGGCCTGATAGATATGAAACGAGTGGGCGTGGCCCCTTTAAGTCTCATTAAAGAAAGCTCGAAATATATACAAGCAACTATTATCGCCATCAATGGACTGCCATAAAAATGAACAGTTACAGTTGCAAATAGTTACTCTTTCGTCGATGAAACAATCGAAGGTATGCTGACACAGACGGGCGAGCAGACCCAATTTTTTCGCCGTAATGGTTTGCAACTTTAAAGGGAATTGCAACACTTTTGAAGAGGGTACGAAAACGTTCTGGATCTGTAAACACCGCCGCCCAGACCACGCGGCCCAAATACTATTTTACTGCATGATACAGGCAGCGCGAAATCTCTGTCCTGCCGATTTGGAGTTTCTTTCTCTTTCAATCAATCAATCAATGAATTTTATTATTATTAGACAATACAATTCGTCGTAGTTATTCGTCATAGGCGCAAGCCTTCGGGAGCTTGTTCATGAAAATAGGGAGATGTTTTATAACGATTACTTCGGAACGAGTGACTACACACATATGCACACCCCGCCAATTTTCCAGCAAACAGAGCCGTGGCGGTTATAACGCGTCCTGCCCGTCATGTAATCTGCCGCTCTCGGGAAGCTTTGTCAGATGCCAACCTCAAAGAATTACTATGTGTGGGCAACGCAAAGTAGAAGGAAAGGAGCAAAAAGTAGGCAGTTGCTTTCGGCACGGCACCGGCATAAATGAAAAAAAAGGAAAGAGAATAAAATATGTGCCGAGGGGAAATGGGGAAAGTGAGCATTGTTTCAAAATGTCTCCTTACTTATCAGGTTTATCAAATTTTTTTTTCGCTGGAAGTAATCGAATCTATTCAGTGAAAGGTGTCGCACTGAACCCTTTTAGGCCTTAACAAGTCCGCCCTTAACCCCAAATATTTACTCACTGCTGTTGCACGAGAACAGGGAGCAATAGGCCTTATAAAGCGAAGCATAGGTTGCCCTGAGTAGCGCCTCTATCTAAATTTTTGTCAGTGTATTTAACATGAACTATGCTAATTCCCGAAGAATCTACGGTTCTGAAACCCAGTATGGTGAAATCATGAACGTAACGTTATTAATATTTGGTGCTTGTACTTGATCGAAAAGTGTTTTACTTAAAATGACAAATTCTCATGCACTATTATACTCTCATTCCTGCTCCTTTTCTTTCCGTTTCTCCAATTAGTGCAAAGGGCTGCATGGAGGATCAGCATGTGGTACGGGCTGTCACTGCGGTCAGCACCGCCTGTTTGGTATTATTTTAGTGTGCCTGGCTGACAGCTCCAGAACACCAACTGGCATTGTTCGTCCGCATCGTGGAAGAGGGTAGCTCATACGGGCTCTTCATTATTCTGGTGGAAGTCTCAATATGCATGGATGTTACTACTCATACCTTAGCGCTTATAATAAAGTTGGGGTACTTGTGCAAAGGAAAATGCGTGAAAATATTGGCATTAATAAAGGGCCGTTTACACTTCAAGAACACGTAATTGATTCATTAGCAGGGGTTAATTAGCAGATAATTAACATGCTAATTAGCTACGCGCAGACTAAACTGCTAAACAAAAGAGAAAGGAAGCATGTGAAGAAAAAAAAATATACGGATCCGATGCGGTGCGGGAATCCGTTTAGGCGAAACTTAATTTCGCTGGTGTTTACCAGCAACGCTGGTGTTCTTTAGCGACTATATGTAAGTACACAGCACACAATCAAGTCGGACAGATTTTCCCTGGCAAGTGCGCTACTTAACGCGAACGTGTGACGTTCCAACATGCGAGACCCACGCATGCTGACGAAGGAATCACGTTTCAGTGGAATGAAGACTAACGAATGACGATGACATTACGACTACGGAACGATCACGAGGACAGCGCGATGACAACGCGGTACGACTGCAACGGGATGACGACGCTGGAAAGACGACGAAACTAGGATTACAGAATGACGAGGAGGACTGTGCGATGACGACGTCATTACAACAAAGGAATGAGGACGACGGAATGATGGCGATGAAACAATGGCACGACAACGCTGGCTTGGCCATGACGGCTGGACGACGACCGTACGACGGCGATGCAATGGCAATGCCAGCCCGACGAGACAGAACGATGTCGACGGCGTGAGTAAAACGACGAAACGTGATGACGGTGGGGTAATGACGACAGAATGACGACAAAGGCGTTGATCGAATAACGAAGATTGATTTCAGACGAAGGGACGCCGGAGAGACTACGAACGAACGACGACGATGAAATGGCATCGAAAGATTGACGACGATGAAATGAAGGCGACAGACTGACTAGGGCGGCGTGACGGTGACGTAACGATAACCAAGACGTAATGACGAAAGCGTGACGATGACGCAGTGACGACGATGCAACGGGTCAAGCAGCATGGCAAGGAAGAAATGACGACGACGACGAAATGAAAAAAATGACGACTGCAGCATTAAGCAAATTTGTTTGGAGGTTTCGTCAGCCCTTATGAAGACATCGACCGACACGGTCCGCCTTACTTCGCGCTATATCCGGCAATAGTTTGCACTAATAGGGGGGGGGGGGGGGCGACCAATCGCGTAAGAGAGCAGCCCGCAGCCATTCCCCGAAAAGCGGGGTCAAACGGCGAGGATTGCTTCACTTAATAAAAAAGCAAACAAACAAACAAAAAAGAAAATGTGGAAAGGAATCGCTACGTGATTCGCTACGTGATTCGCTACATGAAGATACGCGAACATCTATGAAAAACAGACGATAAGCAATATTTTGCTCAAATTTCATAATAAAGTCAACACTGGTTTCACTGGTATCTCAAGCAGCTTCCAGCGCTTATTGAGCCTCTTGCGGAGATAAATGAGGCAGTGGGGTGTTTAGGCGACTAAGAAACGTTGTGCAGGAATGTGTTATAGCCCAAGAATTTCGTAATGAAGTCATTTGTTAGTGTTATTTTGTTATTGTTATTCTTCGATGAAAAGAACGTTGTTCTCTTTGCAGCAAGGAATACTAAGTAGTTTAAACATCATAGCAAGAAGTACGCATGTGTGCGTGATCCAGAATTACGTCGCAAGACGAATGAATTAGGCCCATGAAACATGCCTAAGAAAGCACGCCCATATAGAACCTATTTCGTAAATATAGGCTCCCACAATTTACTGCTTAACTTGGTAACCCACACATTTTATGTACTTCAAGGACAAGTGATTTGTTAGCTTGTTCCCACTGAGCCCGCTTTTGTACAGTGGCACTGAAATTTATTTGGAAACATGCGAATTCAATATTGCACGTTTCCCCGGGCTCAATAAAACTTGCGATCACATTATTCAGACTTAATTGATCTTACTCAAACAAGAGAGGATCACAGGAGAATTGAAGTTTGAAGTGATCGAACGCGGACAGGCAAGAGTTGTCGCTGCAGCGAACGCATCGGCGTAAGGAGTGTTGCCGTCGTGAGGGCCGTAACTCGATGACTAAGGAGAAAAACCTTGCGTGTAAAATAAACGAGGGAAGTCAAAGTGTTCAAAAAGGGCCAGGGTCTTGGTTTGTATTGGTGACGGAATGAGGGAAAGGGGTTCTACTGCCGCTTATTCCAAAATGTAGGGGTGAGGAAAACGGAAAGGATCTTCAAGTATGCTTAGACATGGTCATTCTGGCGGACCTTGCTTTCTCAAAAGACGGAGGGTAAACAGAGATAGGCTCTAGAAAGCTGGATAATGAAGAAAGAAATTTGAGAGAAAGTAAGCATTGAAAAGAAATCCAGTGGGGGGTATTAAGCCTGTGCAATTCAAGTTCAAGTTCAAGTTCAAGTTTATTCTTCTTCTAGTACAGACTAGAAACGTCCTCGCGGGCTAAAAGCTGCCGTCAGCAGCTTGACTGGACCCAGGAGGCGTTATACATGGCAACGCGATAACAATAACTTTTTAGTACAAAAAACGTAAGCAGAAGTTTACTAAACATAAACTAAACATAAAATTGAAAAAACTGAGTTACATGCTTATGAATGGATATGTAAAAAAAGATGCCTTTTTTTTATACAAGTAAACAAATAGGCAAACAAGAAAAAGCATAGACATTTATATGCATCGTTATACATGAATATATGTGTTATAGGTTAACGAAATACATCTTCAACTCTTTACGAGAGAATTTATTAGCGTGAACATGATTATTTAGCATTTTCGGCAAATTGTGTTTAATAGATTGCAACTTATACTCGGTGCGAAAGCGCGGTACAAGCCAAGGTTCAGGATTTCTTAAATGCACAGGTATGTCATGGTGCTGCAAGGTCGCTAATGATGTAAGAAAATCTCTCCATTCTTTTCTT
The DNA here is from genome assembly GCF_038994185.2 of Dermacentor albipictus. NCBI lineage: Eukaryota > Metazoa > Arthropoda > Arachnida > Ixodida > Ixodidae > Dermacentor > Dermacentor albipictus. Next base: position 111,364,660 of record NC_091825.1, on the reverse strand, counting down.
GCAAAATAAAATATTTGTAAAAGACGATATTCGTAGTATCGATCTACCCATATGATTTGGTATGTTTGCGATAATGTTTTTGTTGTTGATCGGGCTTCAATATTAGCAATGTGTCGGAAAAGTGTCTTTTGTAATGTAACTATTTTATTTATGTTAGTTCGCGTTGTCGTTGCCCATACTAAACTGCAGTAATTAAATTGCGAGGTGAACAATGCATGATAAATTTGTAGCTTGGCTTTTGTCGGCATGTAAGCTCTACAGCGAGATAGTACACCGGCGACTGCAGAAAACTTGTTTCTAAGGTTATTAAAATGGGCATCCCAACTCAAATGACATGAAAATATTACTCCAAGTATTTTATGTTCATTAACTAGTGCTATGTGTTTGCCTAAATAAGTGATTGAATGTTCCAACTGAAAAGGTTTGTTTCTGGCTCTGAAAAGAATAGCTTTCGTTTTAGTGGGATTAATTCTGATCACATTTGAATGTGACCAATCAGATAATTTCATTAGCAATGCATTACATCTGATAATTAGTTCGTTTGCGTCTTTTCCACAGAAGAGTATAGTGCTATCATCCGCATATATAAAGAAATCAACTGTAGGATCTATATTTACTAAGTCATTGATATATAAGTTAAATAATAGAGGGCCCAAAACACTCCCTTGCGGCACTCCATTTTTAAGTGTCAAGAAAGAAGATAGGACGTTGTTAATACATACACACTGAGTTCTATTTCTGAGATATGATTCCATTAAAGCGAGTGGATGTCCGCGTACTCCACATATTGATAGTTTATATTTAAGAATGTCATGACTGATGGAATCAAATGCCTTGCTAAAATCGATGAAGAGCCCAAGGGCGAATTCTCCGTTGTCTATGCTTTGCACAATACTTTCTTTCAAGGATAAAAGGGCGGCTTCCGTAGATCTACCTTTTCTAAAACCAAATTGTGAGTCTGTTATTACATTATATCTGTCTAGAAACTTTGTTAGGCGCGTAGCAATAATTTTTTCTAGCACTTTGGAAAAAATGGGAAGGACAGATATTGGTCTATAATTAGAAACATTATTTATATCGCCATGTTTGTATAGCACAGATACTTTAGCTCGTTTCATGCCGTCTGCGAAAGTCGCCGATTCTATAGCTAGATTGAATATATGGACCAACGTGCGGATAAATGGCAAGTGATGTAAGACATATTTTATTGGCTTAATTTGTAAATTGTCAATATCCAATGCATTGCTGTTATTAGGATTTTTTATTGTTGTAAACACCTCATGTTCGTCAGTTGGCTCCATAAATATAGTTGCTGAAACACATTTATCTAGCGAATGTATGACTTGGGAGTCATGGTTGTGCGTAACGCTTGCATTTACAAAATGGGTATTGAAATGGTCTGCCAGTGCTTTACCGATCAATTCGCAATTTGCGTAGCTTATCGACTTGGGTACACTACTTTTGGTTTTACGACCTAAAACGTTGTTTATTATTTTCCAAACCGCATCCGGACGTTTCTTGTCGATTTCAAAAAACAGACGTTGATAGTAATCTATTTTTGCCTGCCTTAGTATTTTATTCAGTTTATTTCTTTCGGTTTTGAATTCCTTAAGTTTAATTTCTGATCTGGAGTGTAAGAACGCATGATAAAGGCGGTTCTTCTTTTTTATCATTTTGATGTGCTCATTCATAATCCACGGTTTTCGTATCGTTTTTGATTTCCTAACTTGCTTGAAGGGGAAATGCGCAGTGTAGATGCGCACAAATAGTTCAAGAAACTTGTTATACGCTTTGTTAACATTTTTTTCTTTTAACACGGAATCCCAGTTTTGCGTACCTACAGCTAGACTGAATAAATCCAGTGCTTCGTTAGAAATGTGTTGGTAGGTAATTAATTCAGTGTTTTGTTTGATATTGTTATCTAATGTGTACACTATAAAGACTGGGCAGTGATCACTAATATCATTAGAAAGTGTACCCGTGGTGCAGACTGAGGTTTCTATATTTGTAATAAGAAGGTCAAGGGCAGATGAGGTAGATTGAGTAACCCTCGTTGGTGTAGTGATCAGATTGGTAAAGCCGAATGATAGTAGTAGATTGTTTAAATCCTGCACATGCTTATTTTTATCTAAAATATTTATGTTGAAGTCGCCTCCACAGACGAAATGAACATTATTAAATGAACAGAACTCCAGTAGCTTACCAAAACAATCAATGAAATTCTCAATACTTCCGCTCGGAGGGCGGTATATTACTGATAAGACCCTTTTCCTGTCCTTGACAGTTAACATCTCGCAGTCAAGACTTATGAATGTAAACTCTGGTATCAGTTCGTAATGGTAATTATTTTTAGTATAAAGGGCAACGCCACCCCCTCGCCTATTCTGACGGTTTAAGTAAAAACAAGTATATCCATCCAGGCCGACGACATCGTAGCTATTTTGAAACCAAGTTTCAGAAATCATGATGACGTCGAACCGGAAAGAAAATTGGTCGAGAAGACAAGAGATACTGTCACTTTTGTGAATAGCGGAACGGGAATTGAAATGCAAAACAGAGATAAGCTTGGTATCTTGTAGATGAACGTTTTGTGGTAGTGCAAATTCAAAATATTCCATTTTGAACAGAAAGTACAAGATGTAACACAACATTTAGCATATCATCGAAAGGTCTTCGTGATGCTGTATTCTTACAATGGGTGTGTCGTCAGACTGCCTCGCGAATATCCTGCCATTATATGACCAGACGGACTTCCATCCATGGTCGCGTTTTCTACCTATAGCGTTTCCGAGTAGTTGCTTTAGGGTAGGGCATAGGTGCTCGTTCACGTAAATTTTGTGAGTGTTATCATTTCCAATATCCTTGTTAGAAAGACGTGCCCTCTTTGCCTTGTTAAGTACAGCATCGCGCTTGGTCCTGGATTTAAACTGCACAATGATATTTGATTTTTCTGGGTGTTGGGTGGGTACACGGTGACATATTTCAATGTCAGTCTCGACAATTTCTTCTTTGATAACTTTCCCGATCATCTGAACGGTGTCCAGCACATTCTCATTATCTTTTTTGACGACGCCTTGTATTTCGAGATTTTTGTTTCTCGAGTACTGCTCCGAGTGCACAAAGCGTTTTTCAAGTTCTCGGGCCCTGCGTTCGAGGGCGTTGCATCTTTCTTGAAGCACTATGTTTTCATTTTCTAGTTTTCGTCTTGCAGTTTCTTCAGCATTCAGTCTTGTCTTCAGTTCTTCAACTGAGGCGTGACCAAACTCAATGCTCTGAATTCGATTTTTGTGCTCTATTTTCATTTCTCGAATCTCATTGCGCATGTCCCTTTCCAATGCCTCACGATACTGCTTTAGTTGATCCCTAAGTTCCTGTTTCAGTTGAGCGAGTTCAGCTTTCATTTCCTCTTTTAGTTTAGCTATTTCCTTAGCCATACTTTATCAATACAAAATATGCACTCCACAAAGCAAAGAACAAAGCAAAGAAAAGCAAATAAAACAAAGCAATAAAACCCGGCAGCAGCGACGGTAAATTGTATGCAATAGTGTACAATAGTATCTTAAAACACCAACCTGCGGCAAAAATGCAGACAGGCGTTCAGCGTTGTAGTAGATGCGTCGTCGCTGCTGCCAAGTGAATCGAACTCCCGCGAAGCACTCGTTTATGAAGCTTTGGCGCTGTGACGTCGCCGCCGATGCCGCAGTTGATTGGCTCAGCTCACAGTCGTGCTTTACCAGGAAAATCGCTGCCGTATGTCCGTCACGTCACGCCACGTCACGCCCCGGACACGCTTGCAGAACGAACTGGTGGGGGGCACAACTTGCAGCTTCTGGACAGGGGAATCTGCGGCAAAAATGCAGACAGGCGTTCAGCGTTGTAGTAGATGCGTCGTCGCTGCTGCCAAGTGAATCGAACTCCCGCGAAGCACTCGTTTATGAAGCTTTGGCGCTGTGACGTCGCCGCCGATGCCGCAGTTGATTGGCTCAGCTCACAGTCGTGCTTTACCAGGAAAATCGCTGCCGTATGTCCGTCACGTCACGCCACGTCACGCCCCGGACACGCTTGCAGAACGAACTGGTGGGGGGCACAATTTGCAGCTTCTGGACAGGGGAATCTGCGGCAAAAATGCAGACAGGCGTTCAGCGTTGTAGTAGATGCGTCGTCGCTGCTGCCAATTAAGTCGCAAAAGCTCAAATAACAAATGAGAGCTATCATTAGATCTACACGTCTTGTCGAACGTTGCGAGGGAAAAGAAGCAGATAGACCTTATATATATAATAACCAAATTAACGAAGAAATCAAGTTGGAAGGAAATTGTACACATCTTTACAAAAACATTTATTAGTAATAACTGCTTGTGTTGTTTTAATCATTTCTTTTTCTCACAAGCCATTTGTACATTTCAGTTTCCCCTTTTTCTATTTTACGCACACCCTTATTTTTCTTCTCCGCTAGGTGTAAGATGCAGTGAATATAAAGACCCTGCCAAGGAAACAAGTTACCCTACGATGTTTATCTAAACGTTGGCTCCGGGAACATTGCTTGTTAGATCATCATTGATCTTTCTCAGGCTCATTTAAGCTCCGATTTATTCACACTTAGGTCCGATTTCTGCCACCTTGATTCACTTAGGCTCACGCCTGTTTGAAAAAAAAATTGAAGTCACATTAATGCAATAATGCCCACACGCATTCACTTGGGTTAACGTAGACTTGTTGGTGACTCAGTATGAGTGAGTACAATCAACAGCGGTTTAATCGGCCGATACCTAGAGCTTTGGTTTGTTTCTTGAATATCTTCAGACGAACAAAATTAATTTTGATGGATTTAGCGAGGAGAACAGATATTCCCAGAGTGTTCCGCATGAAAGTTAGCGAATAACCGCCTGTAGCAATGATTTAGAGCAAGAAGCAAGATGCCTATACGTTGCACATTTTCCGGTCACGCGTAAGGGCAAACGATACACTCAGGAAAAGAAAGAATTAACCAGCTTCAGGGCAATATAGTGATTGGAAAACTCAACCGTTGACAATGCCAGCTCGGCCTAACGTAAGGATCACGCGTACTCGATGCTCTAAGACATTGGGGACCACTTTGCTGCAGCAGCCGACAGAGCGACGGTCCATTACGCCACCTCCGGCACTCATGCTGACTTCACCATGTAGGAAGAAATAGAGAAATAGGATTAGGAGTGAGCGTCATGTGAAAATTTCACGGCGCAGTTTTATTAGAAGGAAAGCTTCAGGATAAACAGGACCTCCACACGTGAGAGGCAAGCGACAATTTCAAGCGGACCAGCGAGCGCAGTCTGTGAGAAAGAGTAAAGCTAAGAGTAAGCTAAGCTAAGAGTAAGCTAAGATTAAGCTAAGGTTACGTACTCGATACGATCGTAACTAACAGTTCTCACAAACCAAGCGATGTCTTGAAAGCTACAAGAACTTTTGGAGGGTCTACTTCGCACGAGCCAAAACGCAGATATGCTCTAAAGGAATAGAGGAGCGGGGTCAAAGCAGGTTGACTTGCTGAGGGTAGCTGTCTGACGTCATGCTCTCTCCTAGTTGCTTTAACCTACTTCCGTGGTCTACACTGCCGCCGCGGCCTGATGTTTGCCATCTATTGCGCCAACAAATCGGCCTGCGTTACCACCTCTCCTCTGAGCCATTCAGTGCCTCTGCCCCTCTTCACCACTCATATTTTCATGCCCTCAGCCCAACACCTCCCCCCCCCCCTCGCCCCCCTCATTCACCCGTCCGACTCCCTACAAGGATTTTCACTTGTTGTTGAGCTCGGTTTGGAGGTACCCCCCAAATACTGAGCGTGCAATGCATAGCAGGAGTGTGCAAACATCAGTAAAAATGCCAGAAATTTGAGTACGTGCAAGTTGGCCTGGTGCGTCCGATGGCCTAAACCTATCTATCTATGGCGGTGCACACTTTACAGGGATATAGTGCAATGTCACTTATTTCTTACAATAATGGTTAAAGAATAATTGTTGGGTTTCACGCACCCAAAACACGAAACTATTATAAGGCACGCCGGAGTAGGGCACTCCAGAATAAATTTGACCAGCTGGAGACGTTTAACGTGCACTCAATGCACGTACGTTGCACGGGCGTTTTTATATTTCGGCTCCACAGAAGTGCGGTCGCCGGGGCCGGCATTTATTGCAGCATCCTTGGGCTTACGCGCGCAACGCCAAAGTTACTACGCCACCACGGCTCGTCAGAAACGTAGGGCTAATTACGGCCGTACCGTTTTTCAAACAGCATGAGACTAATCATCGCTTCTTGTGGACCCCACCGAAACAGCTTTCTACACATCATTGCCTTAGACGAGCCCTGCTTAGTCAAAGCGTACTCGCTTCATTTCCAAACGTGTGCCGTAAGCTAGCTTTGCCTCAAGCTGACTCTATATACGGCAGTGCACCCTTTACAGGGGTGTAGTGAAATGTGATTAGTTTTTGACCTTGCTGGCGCTAGGTACTTCCATGAGATTTGTTTTACCTACTGTTAGACCTTAGAGTTAGTATAACAACCACAGAGGGAAATCTGGGCGAAAGAAGCGGCAACTGTAAAGGCGCCGCCATGTTGCAACGACTCACTTTTGTGAAGCTAAATATATTCAAAATGTTACAAAACATACGCATTCATACGCAGCACTTAGGTATATGGACAAAGTGTAGAGTTCATTCGGTATATTCTTCAGGAAGATGAAATGGCTATTTATCAACTTCTGATGTAAAATTTATGGTGCATGAACTAGATGGCGCAACCATACTGAGGGAGGCTGGGAATCACGTTGATTGAGCCTCTTGCCTGAACCGTATCTTGCCAAATTTGCGCCTGCGCGCTTGCACAGAGTAGCAGCAAGGCGGCACTCTTGCGCTTGCCGATTACCTGGGATTGGTGCTGTAGGAAGGTTTTCCTCAAGAGTTAGTTACGATAACTCTATATGTAAGACTAATTATCGCTTATCGTGGGCCCCGCCGAAAGCGCCTTTCTCACACATTTGGCTCGCGTGAGGCTCTGCTTTGTTTAAGCGAACTGATTTAATTTCCCAAGCGTGTACCATACGGCGGCTATGCATCGATATGTCTGTACATATGGCGGTGTACCCTTGCAGCGTACAATGCAATGTAATATTTGATTTTATTGGCGTTACTTATGACTGTGCAATTACTTTATCTCAGACTAATTATGGCTACTAATGCGCACCACTGAAGCCGCTTCGCAGGCGCCATTGCCTCGCGCGAGCCCTGTTTAGGCCATTTCACAGTAGAGTGGACTTTGCCTGACCATGGCGTATGTATAAGACAGTGAACCCTCTACAGGAGCAAAATCAAGAGTCCGACGAAACCTCATCTGGTCCGGATTGCTCATAGCCGAGAGAGCCGAAAGTCATAGCATGGGAGCCGAAACGTCTTGGTTTCTTTTCTTTTAATGTTATTGGTCGGCGTCCGTTTTACCCCAGACCGTCACAAGGGTATATATAGGGATAAGCGCATGCACACACACGCCTACGCAGGCTCAAAGAAAGAAAGAAAGAAAGAAAGAAAGAAAGAAAGAAACAAGCAAGCAAGCAAGCAAGCAAACAAACAAACAAACAAACAAACAAACAAACAAACAAACAAACAAACAAACAAACAAACAAACAAACAAACCCGCACGCACACACGCAGGTACGCAGGTACGCACGCAGACACGCACAGCCACACGTGTACACACACACACACAACACCACATATATCTACAACCGCTAAGGCTAGTCGCCTGTTCTGCTGCCATTATGCTCACGTGAAACTATTATGTTAAGCTAACATCATAACTTTGAGCTAATAACACTAAGTGTGCACCAATCCTACCCATCAGTGATGCGAACTTGGGTCTCGAAATCCGAGTGCGTGATTCTTGAAGCTTGAATATTCGTTGATAATTTTATGAGCATCGGGATATGCGTGATTTCATCACTCTGAGACAGGTGGTGATTGTCTAAATTTAGGTACGCCAGACCAGCTAAAAGTGGGCGAGCACATCGCTTTCAGTTAGCCTGCATGCGTTTGACTAACAGGATTTAAATCCTGTTAGTACGACTACAAGTGAGCGTGAGTGATTGATTTTGCTGAATCACAATACGAGCGATCTGTAAATGAAAATGTTTCCTGTTGGTGAGCGTGAATGATTCCTGTTTAGTTTGCCAACTATGGATTAAAAGGAATGGTAAAGAATGCTTGGTGGTCAAAATACAGTCATCTACAGCTAGGTTTCCTACATCCCATGTGCTTATTTTCGGACGTTACTATCTATCAAAAGGTTTATCAGTCGATCCCTAATCAACTGATGAGTTTGCTGTTCACGCAGGAAGGCGGTGAGTAGATAATTTCACGAACGCGATGAACATTACCCCATTTTCAAATAGCACACATGCCAGTGTCACGGGAGAAAGCGCATGAGTAAATACTGCGGAAGATTACGTATATATGCCTTTTCATGTATAGAAATAGGGACACTAAAGAAGGTGCATTATTTCCTAATTGCAAGATATTTTTGCATTATTTTCATAACTTTTTTTTATTCTATTGTCAGAACTTGCCTTTTTTTCTTACACTTATTCACTTTAGTCACGTCTAGTTGACTCATTCACTTTTTTTTAAATATTCAGGCACATGCATGTCGACGTCGTTGTCTTTCACGTCGACTGTGACTGACGGTTCTTTTTTTTAGCCGAGAAATCAAGTGGGCCAATCCAAGAGATAGTGCAGTCTATGGTGCAATGCGGTTAATTTTCGACTACACTTACACTAATTACACCCGTACCGGTAAATACATCAACTCTGCGACTAAACCTTGCCGGCACGTCGCAAACTTGGTGACGTGGGAAGTTTGCCGCCTGATTCGCAGCCTAAATTCTCCGCCTAAATTCACATTATTGACCATTCTAGAAGACACGTTGCACTTGCGAAGCAGCAGCAAATTCGTATAAGGTTTATGTACACTTAATTGAGACCTAAAAGAAAGGTCAATTTTCCCAATATCACTCCTCATTCGTATGCTAAACACGTCACGTGGCGTTAAACACCTCCAGGGCTTTTACAGGGACACTTTCGGGCACATAAAACATCATTCAATTTTATAGCACATTTTAAAGGCGCATTTGTTGAAAGTTTATCAATGTGTAAGATTTTCGCTGAGCAGATATCACTGCCACATCTGCTTGACTTAAATTTCGCGGTATTGTTTGCCCTGAAAAAAATATTAAAGGGATTTTGTGAATATTCGTAATCAGCTATCTAGATATAGTGATCTCTCATGCAGGTAATTTGCACTTCTCTAAATTCATGCTAAAATGGCAACATCATTCCATCTTTTTCAGATTAAGCCAGTTCATTATTTTACATTTTGTTTTTGTTTTCCCTCTTTTTATAGTGGGAAAACTTCAATTTGTACAGCGATAACTTTGTACGCCAACTTGATGAATTGCCGCAGTGATTCAGCGAATGCACTGACACACTAACTCATCCGTTGATTAGGGATCGACTGATAAACTTTTTGATGGAGAGCAAAGTCCGAAAATCAGCGCAAGGGATGTAGGGAAACTAGCTGTAGATGACTGTGTTTTTTACCACCAAGCATTCTTTATCATTCCTTTAAATCCATAGTTGGAAAACTAAGCAGGACTCATTCACGCTCACCAACTGGAAAGAGTTTGGTTTACAGATCACTCAAATTGCGATTCAGCAAAATCAATCACTCACGCTCATTTGGGGTCGTCCTAACAGGATTTAGATCCTGTTAGTCAAACGCACGCTGGCTAACTGAAACCTACGTGCTCGACCACTTTCAGCTTGTCGGACGTACCTGAATTTAAACAATCCCCGCCTAACTCAGAGTGTAAATATCCGGCATATCCCCATGCTCATGGAATTATCAACGAATATTTAAGCTTGAAGAATCACGCGCTCAGATTTTGAGACTCAAGCTCGCATGACTGATGGGTAGGATTGGCGCACACTTAGTGTTATTAGCTCAAAGGTATGATGTAAGCTTAACATAATAGTTTCACGTGATCATAATGGCAGCAGAAGAGGCGCCTAGCCTTAGTGCTTTTAGACATATGTGGTGTTGTGTGTGTATACACGCGTGGCTGTGTGTGTGTGGATGCGTGTGTGCGTGCGAGCCTGCGTACCTGCGTGTGTGCGTGCGCGTTTGTTTGTTTTGGTCTGCGTAGGCGTGCGTGCATGCGTGTATCCATATATATATATATATATATATATATATATATATATATATATATATATATATATATATATATATATATATATATATATATATATATATATATATATATATATATATATATATATATATACTAATGGTCTGGGGTGAAACGGACGACGACCAAAAACGTTCACAGAAAAGAAACCAAGATGTTTGGGCTCCCATACTTTGACTTTCGGCTCTCTCGACTACGCGCAATACGGACCAGACGAGTTTTCGTCGGACTCTTGATTTCACACCTGTAAAAAGTTCACTGTCTCATACATGCGCCATGTTGAGGCAAAGTCCACTCCACAGTGAAATCGCCTAAACAGGGCTCGCGCGAGGCAATGGTGCCTGCGAAGCGGCTTCAGTGGTGCCCATTAGAAGCCATAATTAGTCTGAGATAAAGTAATTGCACAGACATAAGTAGCGCCAATATAATCGAAAATTACATTGCATTATATGCTGTAAGGGTGCACCCCCATATGTACAGACATGTTGATGCATAGACGCCGTATGGTACACGCTTGGAAAATTAAATCAGTTCGCTTAAACAAAGCAGAGCCTGACGCGAGGTAAATGTGCGAGAAAGGCGCTTTCGGCGGTGCCCACGATAAGCGATAATTAGTCTTACACATAGAGTTATCGCAACCAACTCTTGAGGAAAAGCTTCCCATAGCAACAATGTCTGGTAATCGGCAACCGCAAGGGTGCCGCCATGCTGCTACTCTGTGCAAGCGCGCAGGTGTAGATTGAGCAAGATACGGTACAAGCGAGAGACGCAATCAACGCGATTCCCAGCCTCCCTCAGTATGGTTGCGCCACCTAGTTCAGGTGCCTGCAAACATATTTTTATGCACCGTAAATTTTATGTCAGAAGTTCATAAATAGCCATTTCTTCTTCGTGAAGAATATACCGAATGAACTCTACACTTCGTCCATATACCTACGTGCTGCGTATGAATGCTTTTTTTTATAACATCTTGAATATATTTAGTTTTACAAAAGTGAGTCGTAGCAACATGACGGCGCTTTCACGGTTGCCACTTCTTTCGCCCAGATTTTTCTCTATGGTTATTATACTAACTCTAAGGTCTAACCGTAGGTAAAAAATCTCTTGGAAGTAACTGGCGCCAGCATAGTCAAAAACTAATCACATTTCACTACATCCCTGTAAAGAGTGCACTGCCGTATATAGAGTCCGCTCGAGGCAAAGCTAGCTTACGGCACATGTTTGGAAATGAAGCGAGTACGCTTTGACTAAGCAGGGCTCGTCTGAGGCAATGACGTGTAGAAAGCTGTTTCGGTGGGGTCCACAAGAAGCGACGATTAGTCTCATGCTGTTTGAAAAACGATACGGCCGTAATTAGCGCTATGTTTCTGACGAGCCGTGGTGGCGTAGTAACATTGGCGTGGCGCAGGTAAGCCCAAGGATGCTGCAATAAATGCCGGCCCCGGCGGTAGCACTTCTATGGAGCCGAAATGTAAAAACTCCCTTGCACCGCGCATTGGGTGCACGTTAAACGTCTCCAGCAGGTGAAATTTATTGAGGAGTGCCCTACTCCGACGGACTTATAATTTTTTCGTGGTTTGGGTACGTAAAACCCAACAATTCTTTTTTAACCATCATTGTCAGAAATAACCCACATTGTACTATATCCCTGCAAAGGGTACACCTCCATAGATAGATAGGTTGAGGTAAAGCAGCCGTATGGCGCACTTTTGGGAAATGGAGCGAGTTCTCTTGGACTAAGCAGGGCTCGCGCGAGGTGATGGCGTGTAAACTGTGGATTTGGAGGTGCCCACAAGAAGCGATATTAGTCGCAAAGTTGTTAAAGTTAAAGTTGGAGACGTACTTGACGCCCATATAGTAGAAAATCAGACATTCCACCACAGACTGCGTTAATTCCAGGATCGACAAGCCTCACCTGTTTGTAAAAAAAAGAGAAGGATCAGCCAAGTGTCGATGATAAAAAAGACAAGGTCAACGCTATTGCAAGCTAATCGTAATATGAATAAGATACGAAATGAGTGCATAATGAGCGTGAAAAATGAAGAAAGAGAAGTAGTGGCGGCGTATAATCAACATTTAGTCATCTAATCATTTGAACCACCATGTACGTCGGCTTTGTTTTTTTTTTAACGTCGACATTCGGTTGACCCTTTTTTTCTGTTTAAACATAAGTACAAACGCAATCAAAAGCTTTGTAAGGATTGTTGCCGTAAAAGAAGAGCTTTTATTCCTAAAAGATGTAGTGCTGAATCTAGCCGTTGCTAAGAAGAAACTGCGAGTACCGTTGAGATGAATCAAATGCTCTTATAAATTAGTGATTGTGCACGTGTCGGATTTCACGAATACGAATTGTACATGCCTAATTAGGAACACTGGTTAACGTTGCCGATGTTTGGAGACTTAACTTCAAAGAAAAAGAATAATCTTTTATTAGTCCTAACAGGCACTCGCAAGAAAAGGTCGACCTCTGAATTTACATTTGGCACTGCCGGTCAGTATGTAAAAGCATACTGACCGTATACCTTTACATGCACGTTTTTCGGGACATATTATCTGAGCATGAGGGGGGGGGGGGGCTTTCTTTTTTTCTTTTTTTTGTCGTGGCTTTCAGTACATTTTCAGTACTTTCAATTTTTGTTACTTTTGCACAATACATCACAAAACCTTCTGCTACACTTTGCATAAAAAGTTGTTTCAGACAAGTACTTCATTAGATGAAAACTTGTGGGGATGTTCATCAGTCTGACTCTGCATGGTTACGCTGAGCCTACAATGTTTCAGAAGAAAATGGTGATTTTAATATGTCTTTTCTCGGTATGATGGCATCACGCATTTGATCTGCAATTATACAGGGCGTTTCACGTACCTTGAGCAAAAATATACATATACTCAAATGCCACGTAGCTGGAAAGAACCAAGGTAACGTTCTTGTCGTCCCTTGCAGGTATTTAGATCATTTTTTGAATACCGCCTGATTATATAATTAGTCCTAATTATTTAGTCAACGTCTCAAATATTACAGTCAAATGAAAAATGTAAATGATAAAATGCTTGAGCAAGAGAAAGCTGTATAGGGAGTTCTTCACGGTGCTCTACAATTTCCTTATTGACACATTTAATCTCGTTATAATAACTGAGCAATTGATTAAATAATTAAGGCTAATTATTAAACAAGGAAGAATTTAAAAAATAATCTGGGTATCTCGAAGCGATGGCAAACAACGTTACCTTGATTTGGTGCAGCTTCGTGGAATTTGCATTTATTTTAATGTTAGGCTCAAGTTAAATAAAACACTGTATAAAAGCGTTCTTTAGGAAAACTTAGCTGTAGTCTCGCAGGCTCCATTGGTACGAGGGGTTTTGACATTTTCTCAGTTGTCTTAAGTTGCCTTTAGTTACTGGGAATTGCAAACAAGCTTTCCTTCGCCTAATGCTAGTTGTTTCGGCGGCAAAGCTTGGTAATGTTATTGTGCCTGAAGGTTACTTATGTTTATGATACATACATACATACATACATACATACATACATACATACATACATACATACATACATACATACATACACACATACATACATACATACATACATACATACATACATACATACATACATACATACATACATACATACATACATACATACATACATACATACATACATACAGAAATGGCTTATTTTAGTTAAACTAGTGCGTACGTATTATCCATTGGTGTTCGTGCTCTTAGGTGCGTATCAGAGCGGAACTCGGAAGGTCGTTTTCTTTACGTAAAAGGGTTAGGCGAAGAAAAAGAAAATTCTAACTTAATATACCTAAAAAGTATTTGTAAAAAACGCATGCCACTGAAACGTACACAGCAGGTCGTCTGCATGCTGAGATATACGTTCAAGATTATATAATCCGCTCATAATGTTTATACGTATGCATAATGCAATGATTGAGTTCCTGGCGTTCAAGACAACAAAAGGAAAATCGTACCGAAGATATTCTGCGCGAAGAATCACGTGATGACGGCTGCACATCGCAATGACAACCCACGACGTTCATTGGTGTGTAATTATCAACTTGTTTGTTCGATGTACGTTTCCAAATGCCCTGCTTCATGTTTCATGCATTTCGCCAGCGATCATCAACGATGCCGTTGCTACTATGGCGTGCCACACGTCGTGAGAATTGGGAAAATCCTCTCGGTGGTTATGACAGCCAGTGAAGGACGTAGGGTAAATGTTACGAAAGACGCGGAGAGAGTTTAATAACGGTTTTTTTTGCGAGGGCACATTTAGAAACATTACTCGCCGTTTCCACGGGTGCCTACAGCGATCAGTATATGGCCTCTCCTGCGATGGAGCCGCGCTCACAACTGTAAAGGAGACTGGTTCGCGGTCGGTTTTCCAAATTTAGTCCTGCGCTACGAACGGCGTTAAGAAACTTGGCTTGCCTTCGAATTCGTAATCTGTTTCTCTATGCGCCTTGCACTGGAGTGCATGTGCCACAGATTGAAACTGGTTGCAATAAACGGTGAACACAGGGCCGTCACTGGGGTTGAGCTCCTCGGTGCTCTGCTGTCAGTCCACTGATGTCGGTAACGCGGGACAATTTACATTGTCGTGTCAGTGCCACACCACGGTGAGTGAAACACCTCACATGTAGCTTCGAGAAGACTGTTCATTTTGTGGACGCTCCAATTTTAAGCATCAAGAAATGAATGTGCGCTTGATATATGCCCGTTTCTATCCGCCTCCGAATGTTCTCGCAGACGTGCTGACGAGGTTTTCTGCCCGCAAAAGTGGCCTCCTAGTAAAGCAGTAGCTTTCCAAAGCTGCGAGGTTGAACTGTCGTACAGTGGCATCACCTACCTGACATCAGCAGCTCCTCAAATTTAGCTAATATAAAGAGCATCAACTCAACACTTCAGTAACTTTAACATTTGAAGTCTACCGCCCTGGCAGGGAGTAACACTCACAGCCCAGCCGTTTACGCTGTAGAAAGTTTCCTCCGTACTGGCACTCCCTCTCCAATTTATTTATTTTGCTCGAACTGCGATCACATAGGTTAATGCATCCGACCTTCGGCATGATGTTCAGGTTTATTTGCATTCGGCTTTCAGATTTTCTTATTGTGCAAAATTCGGGCATGTACGGATGCCTGTGTTCGTGTCGGAAAGAAAGCAACAGCGTCGAAGCACTTGTTTCTCTATGAACGTACGTGTCTGAAACTGAACATGGGACATCAATGACTGGAAAGTGATAGTGACGAGAACTTTATTAGAGTGTCCTGCAAAACTTGATTGGGGAGAGCCGAAGTCTCCCCAATCAAGTTGGTGTCTCCGCCCACGACGGGACAGGGAGGTGATGACTCTCCGCGACGTCGCGGGCCTTCTGGTCGGCCTTAGTTGGTGCGTGAATTCCGAGCTCTTCGGCAAGGTGTCCCACTTGGACTTGTATTGAAAGTCGGAGCCCGCGTTGTACGGCCACAGCCAGAGCATGCGGTCGAAGGAGCAGCATACCTGAGCTCACTTGGAGTACGACTGCGGGAAGTTGGGGTGTATCCAACTAAGTACTCTTGGGGTGAGGTAGGATCCCGTCTGTAAGTGCCTGAAAGTAACGGCCTGAGCCCTGTGCATGCACGAGCAGGCACGTGCATCCGACGCTAATCTTCTCAGGCCCGGGAGGTAAACGTTCAACGAATGCAAACCACCATCGCAATGCACATCCTGCGGCCCTGGTGTGGTAGAAAGCGATCATTTCGTTCTTGGTGTTTGCTCCATGTATCGCAAGGGCTCGTTGGGAGAACTTCCTCTTTGCTGCCGTGGTGCGTAGCGCTCAGTTGAGGATACGATAGCGTTTATTGCTAACCGGGAGGCAAAAAAGGAGCGAGTGAGCAAAACATGATGAATGCGGCTTGCGCTCTTAGCACTTCTTACCTGCATAAAGAAACGCAATAATATTAGCTATAGGAACATGCAACGCGTATGAACGGAAGGAAACAAGTTGAAAAATTACCTCTGGAAAAATTACCTCAGTTCGCTAGGGAGTGAAGATACAAAGGTACTGAAAGGTTAAAATAAAATAAAAGATAAGATAAGTTGAATATCACCGCCATAAATGCACCACACAAGTATCTAATTTATAAGTAACAGGCAGACTTATTTCTCATTTGGATGATATTTGCATAGTGTAAAGGTATCATTCATAGAAGAGAAATTCACAGAAGCAATTGATAGATTATTTCGGTTTTTATATCACATCGGTTGATCACTTTTAAGCTTTCCGAAACTTTTAAAAGTCGCCCGCTGGAGCTAACATAATTCTGGTCCTTCGGCTGGATTATCTAGAGGCAGACATTAGTTGCACGACAAAATCGACACACATATTCAAATAATTAGAATAACTAATTAAGTACTATATGGCACATATTGCAATTAACGAATTGTATCCGGTGAGCTTGCAAGACGTGTCCACTTAGAATGAATTTACGTAATGACACCAAGTTGGAGATATGTGCCATCAAACTCGCCGGAAATTGCTGTGTTCCACTTACTTTTTAAACAAAATACTCCTTATTTGTTGAAGCACAACAGTAACGGTGACGCCCACGTATTCGCCCCACACTTTGCGAAATAATATCTCGGGACTGTTGTCACCCCCGAGATTAACCTGCAGTGGATATTAAACGAAAATTAAACTTTCCGACAGTGTTAATGAACCAACGCACTCATGAGCCAGATTGCTCTTTAGCCCTTCTGCCTTCTACGCTTTCTTTTCACCTTATAGCTTTCTTTATTTTCTCCTCGGGAGAATAAAAAAGTTTTTCCGTTATTTGATTTAAATCCAGGCGTCTGTATGCATGATGTGTGCTTTCTTTCATTTGCCATTCACTATGCGTGTGCGCTAAACCTCATAAAGGAAAAGAAGAAAAAGAAAAGAACATCTATTGAGCTGGATTTGCTGCCGTTATCAACATTAAAAATAACGCCTCGTTCTTATCGGGCTTACGCAGACGTCATTTCAGGATACATTTAATGCAACCCTTCGACTCACTTCTTCTGCTTCACAACGCACGCAGTCTAGTATTTCACTCGAACAAAAGCAGTGCGAAGAGAAAAGATGTAATTGTTCACTATGAAAACTCTTGTTCCTTTCTTCTGTCCACCTGCTATCTTACACTTCCATTCCAGTAACAAATCCAACCTGTCCTACGGAAGCTATATTCACAATTTTTGACTTGAAAGCAGTTCTGCTCATGAGGAATATGAGTACAATCGTAAGATGCGAATGGTGACATACATTATCGTTCATTCCACTTTGTGAATACCAGGTTTCGGAAGTCACTCACCGCTTCAGAATCTGATTAACTATTGTTCATTTTTGCCTAAGCATATTTTTGAAGACGCGCTTATGCGAACAATTAGTTAAGCTGTATTAGTAAAATGCACTTTTGCAGTAGCAAAATCACCACTCTTGTCGCCTAGGAGATCTAGCTGTCTAGAAAGGACATAAAATCTCAGGACGGGTGGCGACGCCACCGCGATGTTTCCACGCCAGCTCGCCGAGACGACAATATTTTCACGGCATCAGCCCGTGCACATCGTTATTCGTTTATCTGTACCAGAAGGACTGTGTTATCTTCAAAAGGAACCAAAGACAGAACGTGTCCGGTCTCTTGCTTATTACGTGCTTCCCCATGGCCTTAATAAGATAAAACCTTTGCAGATCATTACGTTGAACTGATCTACCAGCAGCAGGGCTTCGGAAAGTGCAACGTTTGAAGAAAAACAAAAAAAGGAAACTTCAAGCTAAAGAAATATACACACGCGAAAATACTACACCGAATATACTGCTGGTTGGATAAATTTTTCCTTTCACCAAGCTTCCAGTAGAAATTCCGCACAACTCGAAAATACTACGCCGAATATACTGCTGGTTGGATAAATTTTTCCTTTCACCAAGCTTCCAGTAGATATTCCGCACAACTGATTAGCCACAGAAATAAGCTTTGGCTCTATATGCTGCACTAGTAATCAGCATATATGCCGTCAAAGGAAGGAAAATGGATTTTTGAAAGAATACTTCTCCGGTCTCTACAAACTGCCTTAGTGTGTCTCTTTGGAGCATCTTTAATTTCAAACGCAAAAGTCCCTAAACTCATCTGCTTCAGTCAGCCCGTGCAGCACGGTAGATGCTACTTGCATCTTGTACCAATCGGAGGACCGAACACATCTTCAAGGGGCCCCTAACTGCCCCTCGGGCTTGGTGAAATAACATAGTCCGTGTGTAGCATATGCTGCTGCGAACGTCTCAGCCAAGCTTTGCTGTCGTACGTGGTGCGTGGAGCTCGCAAGCGGATCGCGAAGTCACCTTTCTTATAAACGCTCTCTTTTCAACAGAAGGCCCTGTCCTCACTCCCTTCTGGACGCTTTATTTCATCATCGGACGCACTATTGCGTCATGCCATTAGACGGCTGCTATTGGCCGTTAGCTGACATCAAGCTGCGGTCAGCTACATGGCGTAGATACCGCGGCCACCGCGGGGGGTCGCCTCTATTGCACTGGCTAAGCGCACTGCGGCTCGCTGAGGACAACCGCGTCTTGCTTATGTTTGGCGCGTCGTAGGCACCAAAGGCGGAAGTCGTGGTGTCTACGTTAGCATCTAAAAAGAAATTTGAACTGCGCACCACGGTGACGTTTAGAAGGCGGAGCGTTGTGGGCACGCCCCCTGCGCCGTAGCCTTGACAATGCAAGGCATTGAAGAAGGAACAGGAGCACAGCGAAGGCCGTGTTTGATTGCCAATAATTCCACTTGTGCTGAACGCACTGAAGTACTTTTTGGGTTAGGCTATTTCTGAAATAGCCTACTTTCACTTCAAGCGCCTTTCTCCATTTAGATAAAAAACGGTTCAGGGCCCCTTTAAGCCCTGTCGTCTGCTAGCGGCGAGAGCTGCAGCGCAGTAGACGGCGGCATCTACTAAGACCGCAACTGCGTGGCAAGATCAGCTGTAGTGACAGCAGCGGTACAAAATTCGTTCCATAATCGCTGCGACGCCAAAAACGCGCGCATCTTCAAGCTATGTCGAGAGACAGATGAGAAGGAGGGTTGTACAAATGCCGGAAGCGGAGGATTCATTAGGTACACTCGGCTAACGTGTCGCACGGAATGCTAGCGCCATCTCTTGATCGGCCTTGTAACAGCCGCTTGCACAGTATGAGCTCTGAGATTGGCGCACGCTGGCGCGCTTAAATGTCGGAGGCCATGTGTTCACAATACCCTCGACGACAAGAATAAGTGCAGTCATTTTCCTAATTAGATAACATTCGTGCATGTTTACTCGCTTCTTGCGCACTGCTCTAAGCATGTTCAACGCCAACATATTCATTCCTTTCGCTTAAAAGAGAACCTTGGAGCTATACCGCACAAGCAAGTCCGCGGACGCCATTTTCCCGAAAGATGAAGCACTACTACGGAGAGGGTCCTCCGCGGTGCTGTGGCTGTGCCAACGACACGTATGAATTGAGTCACTGTCAAATCGGTTAATTGTTTGTGCTTTCTAAATGTAGTTTATGGTCCGTACGGCATCGTTGCAATAGTCTTATTTTCCCACGCACATTTTCTTTGAACAAGTAACGAAGTCTAATTTTAGTATCACAGATTCTTTATGAATACGTTATTAAACAATGCAAAATAGAACTTGTTCTTGACATAGTTGCATCATGCTGAGTGACATTACTGCCACAAAAAAGCAAACAAATAAAGGTAAATGAAACACGGCCAGACTGGTACACACGCGTAAACACATACAGGCGCCCGTGTTGTCATTCCTGTGCATTTATTTCCTTTGTGTATGCGCTTTTTTCCGGCAATTATGTCTCTCAGCGAACTAAAACCACGCAGTAAACCGCCCTGTGAATTGCCGAGGAGCATCCGTGTAAACACTTGCCGACAAGACCATTCTTCAAGGCCATGTAGTCGTCCAACGGGTTCCGTACTGTGGCATTACATCTCGCTGAGTAAGTATCTGCGCTCGCGGGTTACGTAGCCTTTGCTCTCCTGCACGGAACAAATGAAACAGAGTGCGCATTGTCTGCGGAAAATCCTAGCCCACTCTAGACTTCATTTTCCAAAGAGAGGCAAAGACATTCGTGCGACTGTTTGAACTTACGGTGGTAAGGCTGTGAGTGGAGCGATTTGGCGACATTGGCGACATTGCATTGCACAATGCGCCTGCACCTCGTAGTGAAAGATATATATATATATGTATATATATATATACATATATATATATATATATATATATATATATATATATATATATATATATATATATATATATATATATATATATATATATATATATCTAAGTTAATTCAAATAAAATTATGGGGTGTTACGTGCCAAAACCACTTTCTGATTATGAGGCACGCCGTAGTGGAAGACTCCGGAAATTTCGACCAGCTGGGGTTCTTTAACGTGTACCTAAATATAAACACACACAAACACACACACACACACACACACACACACACACACACACACACACACACACACACACACACACACACTCACACACACACACACACGCACGCACACACACACACACGCACGCACACAAACACGCACACAAACACACACAAACACAAACACACACACACGCACACGAACACACACACACCGGGCGGCGCACCGGGCGGCAAAAAGCACGGCAACACAAGAATGCTCTGCTCCCCATCAAACCTCTTTCTTGTGGATTCAGCCGATTGAGTTTCCGATATGTTTGCGAAAACAGCCGGACGTCCGCTCCCGGAGCGCTCTGAGGGTGCGTGTCTTCCAAGTATGCTCATTCGTCTGTGATGAGAGGCAATGTCGCATTGATTTCGAAAAGGACGCCCGCGAACTTGGGGCGCTCGGCTGCCGACACAGAACCACCAAGATGCATGAAACAAGGCGTGAAATTCTGCACCGTTTCCCCCATTATGTGCAGATCCGTGCGCGCACGCACGCGTTTCAGTGTTTCGCCGTCCGAGCCGTCTTTCGAGAACCTTCACTTCCACAGTACAACGCACACGCCCCCGAAGCGCGGACGGCATTTTTGCGTTTGAAGCGTTTATCACTCACTTCTCGCGAAAATTGTATACGACCGCTTCACAACCGTCCCTTTTCAACGTTGTTTGCATTGCCGTGCAGCGTGACCTCCAGAAATTTGAATTTCACTGTTTGCATGCAAGTGATATGTCGCTCTTCTCACCCTTTCTTTCCTTCTTTCTTTCTTTCTTTCTTTCTTTCTTCCTTTCTTTCTTTCTTTCTTTCCATCTATCACGAACTGAGAACTGGAGTATTCGAAGGTATGCGTTCAAAGCATTCAATATTGCGCGCCCATCTTAAGTTATCGTCTAAATGTCCTTCAAGTTGTTGAGTTTAATTTGCTAAATGCGAAGACCCCCTTTTTGTTCTCAATACGGTGGCGTGTCGACGGATTCGATACGATTCCGTTGTACGTGCACGTTCTGGTGTCAAATTCGAGGTGTAACTTATCACATTGCGGCCCATAAAGTGCGCGGACACTTCAGCACACTGCGATTTTCGCACTCTCCCACTCGGATATATAGAAACAAGTCATCGTGGCCAAGGATGAAACCTAGATGCCATGTTCATCACGTCAAAACTTCAATGTCGCTAAACCACGGCTGCGAGCAGCCGGTTCACTGTTGCGACATTCCCCCGGGCCATGTTCCCGTGCGGCCGAACCAAATGTTCATTACGTAGACAAAATTATTAAAGGTGGACCACGCGAACGAACCACGCTGACATGGTGTGGCTGCGAAGTTACAATCTTAAAGCGAACAGGAGACACAGCGGCGCCACCAACTCCTGTTAGTCAGCCTGGTCAGTTTTGATGGAACGATCACTAATCGATAAAAAAACAGTCCCTTAAAGCGAAAATAAAAGGAAATTTGCTTCCGGAAAGCACGAGTTCTCCCTGCAATTCAGTCATTTTCGACGATCTCTAGGTTCATTGACACAGCCATAAAAAAAAAAAAAAAGCAATCACTGACAGGCCTTTCTGGGATGCTTTGTTTTCCTGTTCAGGTTATTGCGTAAATATTGGGCTAAGATGTACTAGGCTGCGTAAAACCTCAGTTCTGAACCCCCACAAATGTACTCTCGTTGGTGTTCATTCTGTTGCAATAGCAATTATATCGACACTCCAGGCGATATCCTGCCGTCGCCGTCGGCGTCCGTGTCACCATGATGTGCCGTATGCTGTATGTCACCATGATGCTGTATGCTGTATCGCCGCGCGCCGTATGCTGTATGTGCGAGCGAAAGCGTGCGAGCCTGAACCGACGATGGCGTATCAATCTCGCCCGTGCGAGGGAGGAAACCGGCGAGGCAGCGCGCTGTCTCATCGAGTGGGATAAGTGTTTTCGTTAGCCTGTGCGCGCATGAAACATGCTTCTTATTGAGTTGGTAAGCGAAAGTTCATTAGTTGATACGACCGTTAAAGCAACTATCCTTACTTCGTGTAGCTGTCTGCTAATTTTCGATCGCAATCGATGCCTCGCCTTTCGGGCGATACTGCGACTTTTTCTTCTTTCCGAGTGTCTACCATCGCGCGCGCGCGCGCGCGCACACACACACACACACACACACACACACACACACACACACACACACACACACACACACACACACACACACACACACACACACACACACACGCATATATATATATATATATATATATATATATATATATATATATATATATATAGAGAGAGAGAGAGAGAGAGAGAGCAAATGCAGAACGCTGCTGCTTTAAAATCATGCAAGAGAAGAAGAAGAAGAAGAAACTTTAGTAAAGAATAGTCCGGCAGGTCTTGATGTGGTGGCCTCAGGTGACGGCTCGAAGTCATGCAATCAAATCATGCAAGATCAGCAGCAATAGCCGGATACATCTTAATGCGGCTCTTTATGGTAGCATAGCGCGTGACGCGAAAGTGGAACTTTGAGAAGTGTGGCATGAGTTCCCCGGCAAGACGCTTCGAAGAGGAAAAGCTACGTTGGTCTGGGAAACGGGAATACCCATAAATAAAGGCGCTGCGCAGCTCCCTCGCATAGCAGCCATAACTTCAAAAGGCTCTTTGCTTTTATCGGACTACCTGAAGCCGGAACAGTCGATACCGGCTGCCTCCTTGCATTTAAATCAACGTCACCTTTTTACATCACAGTACGCATAACGCTCCCGCAGAAGCTAAGGCAATGTAAATTTCAAGGCAAGAGTGACAAACAAACAAGTAATGAGTTTTATGCGCCCAGTCTTGTCGTAGAAAACGCTTCGGTAAACTGGCGAAGCGCTACGAACCCTTGCCGTAAAAGCCTCCGCTGTGTTGCTGCCGATGGAACCAAGCGACGGGCTGCGTAGACCGCTGTAAAGCTGCGGGGATAGTTTGCCCCCTGCATGCGCGCGCGTTTTTCGTGCATTGAAACTGACGACGCGGAAGGCGTGGGTTTTTCGGTTCATTCGTCGCTGAGGCGGGCGTAAGGGATCGCTATCTTCCACACCACACGGAACGGGTCCGCAGTTCAGTAACGTGTAGAGAATCTACTGACTCCGAAACCTTGGTGTAACCATCGGGCTCTTTCCGCTAAACGCAAGGCGCTGAAGAGTGACCGGAGCTTCAGAGGACGTTAGCCCTGTGTTTAGTGCGTTGTTCCATGCTGTTTTCATCAGAGATGTCTCGTGGCTATATGCGTGTGTTTGAACTTCAGAGTTCGACAGTGAGGGACGATTTAGATCCTTCTTCGGAGCTAACTTTGTTGTTTCAAGCCTTAGCTTTCACGTTCAGGTACAGCATTACTTGGAAACGTTTCTCGTTCATTGAATCGATCCTCCCGCAACGCACGTCTTGTTTCACTAAATAAATCTATCTCGAAATTTCGGCGCATGCGGTGTTCAGTGCCGATAATTACTCCAGTAACCAATTTAGTTACATCAAATAATTTCGGACAGAGAATAACTGGAACCACACGCGCTGCTTTCAAGTCATCATCATCAATTTTTTTATCTTACCTTAGAACTGTTTCTCTTCCGATTTCTAAACTTCCTCGTCAAGCTTGCAGTGATTCCAGCCGCCGCGGCGTTAATAAGTCCTGGTGCTTTACGCAGAATATACTTAGAAATGGAATACAGTCAAAGCACCCGTCCAGCCACACTAAATATTTGCTGGGCATAAAACAATGCGAAGAGAGAGAGCAAATGATAAAGGAAAGGTAGGGAGGTTAACCAGGACTGAGCCGGGTTGGCTACCCTACACTGGGGGAAGGGAAAAGGGGACTGTAAGATTAAAAGAAGAAGAGAAAGTCCACTGGGGATATCGTTCGGTCACTCAGTCCGGGTCACAGACGCTGACTCAGTCCAGTAGCCTTCAAATATCGCAGCAGAGCTTTTGTGACCTTTTGTAGCTGCGATATGCGAGGCCATGGTCCCAAGATCTTCTTCAAGGTGAACGGTGTTCTGTCTAGCTGATTGAGAGCTGTGCACAGGTCATGTCTTTCGTTTTGAAAAGATGGGCAGTAGCACAGTAGATGTTCTATAGTTTCCTCGGCACCGCAGGCATTACAGTCAGCGCTATCAGTCATTCCAATCAAAAACATATACGTATTGGTGAATGCGACGCCCAAGCGTAAGCGGCACAGCATTGTTGCCTCATTTCGCTGAAGTCCTGGTAACAGCCGCAGTTGCATAGAGGGGTCGAGGGAATGCAATCGTTCTTGGGTGAATTCAGGTGTGTGCCACTTCTCTAATGTCATACGGTGTGCTACCTTGCTTAGGTGTTGGGCTGCGTCGGTCCGCGATAAAGGTACAGAAACAAGGGTTGCTCCTTCGTGGGCTTTCCTAGCCGCTTCGTCAGCGAGGTCGTTGCCGGAGAGACCGCAATGGCCGGGCAGCCACCGAAACACGACGTCATGTCCTTTCGCTATCATACAATGGTGCATTTCTCGTATCTCCGACACTAGTTGTTCACACGACCCGCGACGAAGAGATGACAGAAGACATTGTAAGGCCGCCTTCGAATCGCAGAATATTGCCCACCGATTAGCGGGTTCGTTGTTAATGTAATCAACGGCACCTCGGAGGGCAACAAGCTCCGATCCGGTCGATGTTGTCATGTGAGAAATCTTGTATTGGATGCTAATTGATCGTGATGGTATAACCACTGCGCCGGTGGAGCTGGTCTGAGTGGAAGAGCCATCCGTATATATGTGGACTCGGTCAAAGTAGAAAGTGTTCAAACAATCCAGAGCTGCTTGCTTCAGGGCCAAGGTAGGCAGGTCGGTCTTCTTTCTTATTCCTGGTACCGTGAGACGCACTTGAGGTTGTTCTAAACACCACAAAGCTGAGGTTGAACGTGCTGAGGGTGTGAAGCCCGATGGTAGACAGGCACGATGGATGCTGACCTCGTTGGAGAAGGACGCCTGCGGTCGTCGTTCTGGCAGGCAGGCAAGAGAGCTTGATTGTATGCGTGAAACATGACGAACATGGGCCCTAAGCGTGTCGACGCTAATGTAAGTCGTGATCGGATGGTCTCGAGCCATTATAATGGTTCCTGCTGTTGAGGCGCTCCGCGGAAGTCCTAGGCAAACACGTAGTGCCTGTGCTTGCACGCTCTGTAGTTCTCGAAGATTTGACTTGCATGTTTTAGCAAGCACGGGAGAACTGTAACGTAGCAATCCGATAAAAAGTGCTCTATATAACTGTAGCATGGAGCCCACTGACGATCCCCATGTTTTCCCGGCGATAAACTTGAAGACATGAACAATAGAGGTGAGCTTCTTCTTCAAATGGGCAACGTGAGGGCTCCAAGAGAGGTCCCGGTCCACAATGACACCCAAAAACCGATGATTTCTCTTGTAGGAGATAGGCTGGCCATTGATGCATACTGGATAACGAGACATTGGTTTTCGTGTAAAAGCGACTAACGCACATTTTTCTGTTGAGATGGTAAGGCCTTGTGTGTGAAGATAGTGAGATGCCTGTGTTGCTGCTTTCTGCAGCCTTGCGCGAACCTGCAGACGAGTGACCGCTGATGACCAGATGCAGATGTCGTCGGCATAGATTGAGACACTCACTGTTTCCGGTTGGGATTCGGCCAGCCCAAGAAGCGCGAGGTTGAAAAGAATAGGGCTTAGAACGCCACCTTGGGGAACTCCTCGGCATATGTAGTGGTCGGTAGTTGGACCATCTTCCGTACGTATGAACAAGGACCTTTGTGTCAAGTAGTTTCTGATCCATCGATATACTCGCCCTCCTAGTTCAATTGTCAAAAGTGCGTCTAGAATGGGTTGATGGGAAACGTCGTAAGCGCCTTTCACGTCCAGAAAGAGCGCTACTGATAATCGTTTCCATGATTTTTGCCGTTCTACAGATGACACTAAATCGATGACACTGTCAATCGATGAACGGCCTCGTCGAAATCCCGCCATAGAATCAGGGTAAATCTTGTGGTGTTCTAGGTACCATTCGAGACGCATGAGGATCATGCGTTCCATGAGTTTCCCGACGCAGCTAGCAAGTGCTATAGGCCGATACGATGCCAGTTCGAGCGGCGACTTTCCTGCTTTTAGTAGCGGTACCAGGCGGCTGCGTTTCCACTCCTGTGGGACGACACCATCTTGCCATGAACTATTAAAAAGGCTGAGGAGTTCTCTTCGTGCTTCTCGGCCTAGGTGGCGCAAAGCAGTATATGTTATGCCATCGGGCCCTGGTGAAGACGAACACCTACAGAGCGCCATAGCAGCTTCTAACTCTTCCATAGAGAAGGGAGCCTCCATACTGGTATCTCGTGGACCGGGGATGTCGCTTAAAGCCATCGCAGGGACTAAAACTGTGCCGCCGGTGATTTGCGCGCAAAATTCCTCTGCAACGTCTATCTCACGGCGGTTTTGATAGAGAGCAATGTCGTTAAAAGGGTGTCGTTGCTGGGGTCTTGAGCAAAGACCCCGTAAGGTACACCACACACGGGACAATGGCTTGCGGGGGTCTAGTGACTCGCAAAAGCATTTCCATCTTTGATCCGATAGCGTATCAATTCGGCGTCTTATCTTCTTTTGCATTCGCCGAGCTTCTCTGAGGTCAAGAATTGACTTTGTGCGCCTGTACCTCCTTTCAGCACGGCGACGTATTGTACGAAGCCTTTCCAATTCAATGTCATTCTCTGTACGCTTTTTCGAATGTGTGAAGCAACGCGTGCAATCTTGCATTGCGTCTGCAATTATATCTTCTAATCTGCGTGCGATATGTTTCTTGCAGATGTCTTCTACTCGATCTTGAAAGATTGACCAATCGATTTGGCGAGATACGTCCGGTAATGTGGCGTCTAGACCATTGATTCTCACATAGGTCGGAATGTGATCACTTCCATGGGTTTCAATATCTGTGAACCACTGCACGCTCGAAGTCAGGCAACGTGACACCAAAGTCAAGTCAAGGCAGCTACTGTACGTTGTTCGTCGCAGAAATGTCGGACTTCCGTCATTTAGAAGACACAGGTTGTGGCCTGATGCAAAGGATATTAGTGACCTGCCCCTCGAATTTATCCTGGAGCTTCCCCATATATGGTGGTGAGCGTTGAAGTCCCCAGTTATTATCCAAGGACCGGGAGTAGTAGCCATAATATCTTCTAGTCTTTTGCTGTCAAACTGACTTGTTGGGGATAGGTAGACGCCAATAATAGTAAAAGACAGTCTCTTCTTTTTCACACTAACACAGACGTATTGGTTACCGTCGTGTGGCGCTACGGGTTGCGAAAAATACGTTAGGTCCTTGCGAATGTAAACCAGAACCTTACTACTACGGACACACGTTGTTGAAACAAAAGGTTCATATCCTGATAGTCTTATGGAAGCGGATAAGTTCGGTTCACAGATCACCAGTATAGGAAAGTGGTAGTCAAACACGAACTGTCGAAAATCCGAAATACGTGACCTTAGGCCTCTCGCATTCCATTGGAATATGGAGGCACTTCTGACATCATCCCGGAACGATCGCTGTTGCTGTCGATGAGCCATGGTTCTGCTGTAGAAGTTCTCAAGCACTGGACTTCTGAAGGCTCGCTAGCACCGGATTGATGGCATCCAGCACTTGCAACGCACTTCGAGCTGTTGGTGTCTGTATCTTGTCCAGAAGAACACGAATAGCACTCACCAGAGAGCTGATCATGCCAACAATTTGTTGATCTTGGTCCGTCAGTTTATCAGGAACAGTCGAAGTGTCCCTTGCCGTAGAAGTTTGATTTCGCTCAGTAGCAGCATGTAGCCTCGGGAGTGCAGGCCACGCGTCAGCAGCAGGGCTGGTGGTTGCATCTTTGTCCTTTGATCCGACTGCGTTGGGCCTGGGTGGAAGAGTGGGTGGCAGTGCAAGTGGCTGGCGCTCTGCAGAGGCTTTGGAGGTTCGTGATCGACGTCGGCGACGCGATTGTCGCCGCCTAATAGATATAGCTGCTTCGCGGTGAGACGAGTGGTCTCTAACCATTTTCTTCAATATTGCCATTTCCTTGCGAATAAAAGGGCATTCCTTCGAGGAGGCATCGTGAGGGCCGCTGCAGTTTGTGCACTTCAGCACACTGGCTTCGCACGTGTTGGTGGTGTGGGGCCCAGTGCAGCGAGAACAGACGGTAGTGTTCTTGCACACGCTACTCACATGCCCAAACTTCATGCACTTCCAGCACTGCAGTGGTTTTGGTATGAAGGGGCGAACTGCGTGTCGGAAATGACCCACTTTTACATGCGAAGGTAGGGATTCGCCTTTAAATATGATTTTGACACACCGCGACGTGCCGAGACGAAACGCGTTTGTGATGATGGTGTTTTCCGTAGCTGGCTTGATTAAGATTGACAGATCGGAGTCGACGATGGTCTCATCAACATCGTAAATTACGCCACTACTGATTTGTTTGCCCAGCGGAATATGAGGGCGGACTTTCATCCCGTCAAGTTCCGTGACATTGCGCAAAGAATCCAACCCAGCCGCGTGTTCTACGTCAATCGCTAGGACGTTCTTACGGGTATTCACTCTGATGTCTTTGATTTCATTCGGAACCAGTGCCTCTAGATGTGAAGACACGGCTTGCCTGTTGAGGCGTCTCAGGTTGTCTGTAGCGAGAACTGGCGTGAACAGGATGGTGAGCTCCTCGGTATTCCGCGAAGATCTCACGGTGGACTCACTCGAATTCGAGGATGCGCTGAGAAACCTTCGTTTTGCTTTACGGCTCCGCACCAGCTCGAAGGCTTCGTCACTAGAATCTTCACCGCTGACATAGTACTGCATGGTGTCGTCGCTGTCAGTGTCGCTCTCGGTGCCGTTGCGCTTCCTGGAGGCAGCCGCCGCGGGCACTGCCGACTCCGGCGGACGCGCGTGAGACTCCATCTCCATCGCAGGTAAGGAGGAAATAGCAGTTCACTGGCAAAGTCTAAAAAATCCACAAAATAAGTAGAGCTGGAAGACTCGGCGTTCTGCCTGAAAGGCACTTCGTCTTCTTCTCAACAATGCGAAGAGCAACGTAAGTAATAAATCAGCTGCATGACAGCATAGGCTTCTACTGTGAGCAAGTTCCCAGACGTCTAGCTTATAAGTAGTTTCACTTAAAAAACCTGGCACATACTCAGTCTTGAAGCGCATTTCAAATCAGGAGGACTTTAAAATTCTTGCGACACATTTCAGGCATCCTAATTCCTATCAGTGCGTTTACATTTGATGCATTATCGCGGCATGCACTATTGTGCACACTAGCGCCTGAAACCCATAAAAGCTGCCCGTCTTTCGAGCCTTGCTTCTCTGAACCATTCCCCGTTCAATAGCGATTCCCCGCACGTGAAACTGTTATGTTCAAGTCATTAATGCTCTACGTCAACATATAGACGCCTTTCAGCTGCCAAATACAGCAGTTGTACGTTGCCGATAAGCATTTTTTATTTCGTTATGCAACGCAGGGTAGCCTACCGGAGCTACCTCTGGTTAACCTCCCTGCCTTTCTATGCATGATTTCTATGTCTTTTTATGCGACGAGGAAGGAAACACATGTATGAAAGGTGCATAACG
This sequence comes from Dermacentor albipictus, assembly GCF_038994185.2. Classification (NCBI taxonomy): domain Eukaryota; kingdom Metazoa; phylum Arthropoda; class Arachnida; order Ixodida; family Ixodidae; genus Dermacentor; species Dermacentor albipictus. The sequence continues at coordinate 111,334,300 of NC_091825.1, read as the reverse complement.
CCGATATATATAATTCACACATTACCAGATTGTAGTGATAGTGACGAACCAAATACTCAAAGAACTGCGAGAAAAGAAGCTAAAGGTAAGTTTAGGGAAAGGAGATCCAGTTTCGGCGTCCGTAGCTAGTTCGCTGCCTGCAGTTCACGGGGTCAGTATAGGATTTTAGAAGGGGTATAATACACCTGCCTGTTTGTAACTTTTATGCTATCTTCGGCTGGTCGTTTCTGAGCGCTCTGGAGCGCCCTCGCGAGCGGCGTTGTCTTCGGCTGGTTGAAAGAGGGAGCGCGCCCTGCGTTCGGCTGGTTCTTCTTGATTGCTCTCCTCCATCTTGGAGCGCTCTGAGGCGCTCCGATCCCTGTCGTCGGAGCAGTCATCGAGATTGAAACGTTATCGCAGCGCCGCGTCGCTGCTGTTGGCGATGGCCCACCGTAACCTTGGCAACCTAGGCCACTGCATGCTGGCGTCTCGACGAACGCTCGTCCCGCCGGCACGTCCGCCGGTTTTTCTGGCAGCGCCGGGAGCTTTGGATAGGCGAATCAACGGACGTTGGCAGTAGTCACGTGGTTTCGCATCGGCAATTTCATCCTTCGAGAGCGAGTCACACGTTCGGCTTGCGCGCTTGTCCTCTACCTTTGAGCTCGGGAAACGCCCGATCTACTCGACTCTGCTTCGGGGCATACAGGCGACCAGTCGAAGATACCATTAGTGTATTGAACGTAATACACCCCATACCCCATACCCATACCCATACCGGTCTTTTTCTTCTTTTGCGTGGCCGAACTGGCGGCGAAGAAGGTCGCTGATACAGGTTGCCGGTCTTCATGTAGCGCTTATCGCTTATCTTCTCCCGTCGGCTTGCCACCCTCGATCGCCAGTTTCGTGATACGTGTGCCGTAGGCTGGCGTGGCCCTACTCGGTACAAATCATGAAGATGCGAAAATGTGAAGCCGAGAAGGTTTACAAGGCCTTTGGAAAAACGGAAGACGTATGAAACGTTGCATCAGACAGGATACCGAAGTCGGGCCATCACATTCCTGGCGCTGGTCTGTGGTGTCTAAACTCGGGGCGGCAAAGGAGTACCGCTAGGTTCTTTCGTTTCCCCAAAGCGACAGGTAAGCACATTTCACTCGACAGCATAAATTCCGATATTGAGCCACAGTTCTTGGTGCAAAATCTGGTGTTTCACATGTTATTGTCTGTTCTGTGTTCCTGCAGAGTTGTGCTTCTTACTGTCATCTGATTTATTTTGCGCAGATATGATTTATTTGCTCTATTGACTGACTGGTTATGTTTGACGTCGCGGAAGAATTAGAGATACCGCAATAGAAGGCTTTGTGATGCTATCGGCTTCCTGGGATTACTTAACGTGCGCTCAAATCTTTTTGCGCACCTTCTGTCGCTTTGGTGATTGCTCTGGGTTTTTACCACCTGTATGTCACTAGTTCAACACTTTGAAAAGTTTGAAACAGTAAACGCAGTTGTTATTCAGGTATAAACAAACGCCAAAAGGTAGTTTCACTTCCACATTCGTGTTTTGCTAATTGCATTTCGTGCACCATCTGTATGCTATTTGTGGAACGCTAGTTAGTCAGAACAATACCATGTCCTTCACTTTGTTTTTAGTCTTGACTGCGTATGTCCAGACAACAGCTAGTGTATATATTAGTTGAGTTACAATGCTTTTTTGTCTACATGGATGTGTCTGAGGATTCGTTTCAGCATGTTTTCATTTTTCTTCTTGTGCTGGCATAGCCACTGCTGTATGCTGCGTGTGCCATGATACAGGCGAAATAATAACACGCTGATTTTGCTGGCTGGCGCTTCTCCGCACTCACATCTGTTCTGTATGTAACATTTACAAGCTGTGACACAAGAATGATTACGAATGCTGCGGGTGAAGTTAGTCATTCTCTGTTGTTACTTGGCGCTAATAAAAAGCTGGAAGTTCAGCTATCACTCGTGCCTAATTTTGATTGATTGGATGATGAATTAATAGGGTGCTGCAGCTCAAGGCTTTGCACGCCCGTTATTTTTTTTAGTAACGGTTACCACCTGCTGGAAAGTCTGACTACAACATTTATAAAGTTATGACGCACGACAAAGAAACAACCAGAAAGAAAGAGCTCTGTTGTTTTACTACGAAAACTTGCTTTTTACTAGTTTGTTGGGGCCGGTAATCGGCCTTCAATGTCGAATTCTAATGTGACCATGACGTAATTTCCCTGCATCGCTGTGGTGTCATTTAGAACAAGTTCAGAAAAGCGTCAATATAAACACTACAAAAGAGACCGCACTGACAAGCCCACTAGGCTTTGAAAAGTATTACGTCAGCAGCGCTTTTTTGTTTGTGATATATCACTTCAATTCCGGTAACCGACGGGAGAGCACCGCTGGCGCTGCCTCGTGTTGTCACCAGGGCAATTCCAATGTCCAATGGACATAAGAGGTCCCTGCATTCTGCTAATGCCGCGGCCACACTAACTGAAAACCACTCGTTTGACGCATCTCGGGCCAAAACGGGCCATTATCTACGCCACAGCTGCACTGACGTGATAGCCCAGCTAACCACTTGAATTATGGCTATGGTGGTCATTATCTGTCGTTATGGTCGAGTTCAGTCATCTATATAGTTTCTGGCGGCACCAAGACGGGTAACCGTCGTCTGCGAGCTCGGAATCGCGGGAACGTCCCTGGATTTGGCAAGTGTACGTATCGCTTTTCCAAGTTTTACATTCTCAACTTCTACGTTCCCAACTTTAACAAAAGTTGGGTTTTGTCTAAAGTGACGTTGCACGAGCACTAGTGGCGCCGTCGCATCCAATTTCTATTGCACATCGCATCTATGCAAACGGCAGTAGCGCGCTAGGAAGGAGAATCGAAGTAAAGCGACAGGAAAAGGTAGTTCGAGAGGGGAGCAAGTCATCTCACGCGGTGCATGCAAACGGTGGCGTATCGCATAGAGGGCGAGAAGAAAAATAAGATAACTGCCACCGTGTTCTCTGCTCCCCCCTTCCTCCACCCTCACTGGCGGAATGCAGCTTCTAGCTTTTATGCGATGAAGGCGAATGAGTCGCATGCATGTAAACGTTGTCGCCTAGCATTATCGTGATGCTTTAACAAATGTGATACGTTATACTGTTGCGTTCATGTAAACGTTATACTGTCGCGGTCATGTCATAAGACGGAAGGTTGGAACAGCCAACCGCGCAATGCGTGCAGCATCGACCCACAAATTGCTTTCAAAGGACCAAGTATTCGTACAGACGTGTCAAGCGTAGCCTTATTGATTCAACATAGCATCACGGCACGCAATATCAGCAGTCAGCATCTTCAGTATTAACTACAGTGGTTGGTAGCTAGTTAATGTGTTTGGTAAAGTGGGTGAATTGTACGTTCTAAAGGACATCCGTAGACGCTCGACCACGCTCGGAAAGCGTTGTTACAGCTTCTCGCGTACATATAAAGCAAACGTTCCGAGAGAAGTCGTCAGCTTTCATGTCCCTCGTTCTGGACCGCAAATTGCGATTAACCACTTCCTAGCGCTGCTCTCCTAGCACTGATCAAAGGTCCATTACAATGGTTCCTGCTGCACGCTAGCGTGGTAGTTGTTCATAGGAGCAGCCTCTAAATGAAAATAGACAATCTACTCAGCTTGCGGCAACACTTCTTCCAGGTAAGCTACTTATGAAGAGACCTTACATGTCTAAAATAGAACTGTTTCAATATCGCTTTCGCAAGAGCTCTTCCGTGCAGCATTCAAGTGTTTACGGAACACTCGACCGAAATCAAGTTCAAAGTAGCAGAAAAATTGCAACTGGCTCTAACCGAGCACCAATCGTGCTTTGTTCAATCAAACAACAAGCTTAGTACAAGTAATTAGGTCTTCATTGGGCTATATAGTAATGGTTGCCTTTCCATTTTAATTCATAGCCATGGTGGTGGTGGTGATAAACTTTATTGAAAGGGGGAAGGGTAAAGAGGGACGTGGCTGAGCGTTAGGGCTCAAGTAAGGCCCTGGGCCTGCTTGGCCTTTTCCGCCCAGTCCACCAGTTCCAATTGTCGGTCGACGTCCCCGGAACTGAGCCAGGCTGTCCAGTCAGTCTCGCTGCTGACGGGGGGATGAGAGAACGGGAGCGAGGTGCATTCCCACATTATGTGTGTGAGTGTTCCTGTTTCTGAACAGAGCCTACATTTGTCGCTTTCCCTGCCCCCTGTGATTTTGTTTATGTATTTTGGGTGTGGGTATGTATTTGTCTGAAGACGCCGAAACGCGACCGCTTGCGTTTTGTCGAGTTGCTTGGCTGGTGGTGGGAGCGCGCGACGCCTCAAGCGATACCGATGGGCTATTTCATAATAAGTCTCGCAGAATTCCTCGTGTGTCTCTTCCTCATTCACGCCGTCCGCATCCGCGGACGAGGCTCGGCGCGCGAGATCTCGAGCCAAACTGTGAGCCGACGCGTTGCCGGGCACAGCCGCGTGAGCGGGGGTCCACACGAGGGTTTTCAAGCCGCTTAGGGGACGTCGTGTGAGGACATGGTACGCCTGTTTGCAAATTCTACCACGGACGAAATTGCCGATGGCCTGCTTGCTGTCGCTGATGACGGTATTTGCGTCCGCATGCATGGCCATGGCAATCGCGGTTTCCTCCGCTTCCACCACTCGGCCAGCCGTGATTGTTGTATGTTCCAGCAGTCCTCCGTTGTGATCAGCTACCACCGCAGTCATGAGGTCGCCGCGAGGGTGTCTGGCTGCGTCTGTGTAGACCACTCCATCTTGCGAGCCATAGCGTCGCCAAATGGCTTCACTACGGGCCTGCCGACGGCCCTGATGGAACTCGGGGTCCATGTTGCGGGGTAGAGGTGGGGCATAAATATGCCCCCTCACCTTTCGCGGAATCGTAACGTACTCTGTAATTTCGGGGATAGCCTCGACACTGAGCTTCCGGAGGACTGTGCGGCCAGCCGGGGTTAGCGAGAGACGACGGACTTGGGCTGTGTGGTGAGCGTCCAAGAGCTCCTCGATCGTGTTATGCATGCCTAAGGCCTCTAGCCTTGCGGGGGCCGCGTGGTCCGGAAGGCCCAAGGCTGCCTTTGTGCTTCGTCGGATCATGGTGTTTAATTTGGCTAAATCTGTGACTGTGAGTTTGACATATGGTGTCGAGTACATGGTTCTGCTGGTTATGTATGCCTGCACAAGTCGAAGCAGATCGCCCTCGCCCATGCCGTGGTGCCGATTAGCCACCCGGCGAATGAGCTGTAGTGTGTAGTTGGTCGCCCTCTGGAGTTTCTTTAACATGAGCCCGCAGCGCAGCGTGTTCTGAAAGTCTAGCCCCAATATTTTGATACTGGGGCGCTCCGGGATGATAAGTTCTCCGACTTTAAGCTCAAGGAAGCGCCTTCTCCGTGGTAATCCCCTGGGACAGCTACTCCTGCTGGGCTTGATCAGGAGGTATTCGGATTTTTCCGGTGAGCACGCCAGGCCCCTTGACTCCGCATAAGCTTGTACGACGTCGATGCCGCGTTGCATGATCTCTTGAAGAGCTTGTGGATCATCCGCCGCTGCCCATAACGTCACGTCGTCAGCGTAAAGGCTGTGATGAAGCCCAGGGATAGAGCACAGCTGTTCCGGGAGCCCGCGCATCGCCGCGTTAAAGAGAAAAGGGGAGATGACTGATCCCTGCGGCGTGCCTCGGCTCCCCAGCTCTATAAATTCAGTTTCATGTTCGCCGACTTTGATCCGGCACTTCCGGTCGGTGAGAAAGTCTCGGACGTATTGGTACGCTCGGTTTCCGACACCCAGTTGGGTCAGGCCCTCGAGCACCGCTGCGTGGGCGACATTGTCGAAGGCCTTCTTCAGGTCGAGGCCCAGGAGGCACCGGAATCGGCGAGCGTCCGCCGGACTTTCGGGTTGCATCACCTGCCTTTTTACCTGAAGGAGCACATCTTGGGAGGACAGGTGTGGCCTGAAACCAAACATAGAGTGGGGTAACTCGTCCCCATCTTCTACGTGTTCATTGAGACGGTCTAGGACCACGTGCTCCATCAGTTTGCCGACGCATGATGTCAGTGAAATCGGCCTGAGGTTGTCCGCATTGAGTGGTTTGCCTGGTTTTGGTATAAAGACGATCGTTGACGTCTTCCACTCTTCCGGGATGGCGCCCGTCCTCCAGCATTCGTTCATGAACTCTGTGAGCTTCTCCATTGCGGCCTCGTCCAGGTTGCGTAGCATCTTGTTGGTAACGCGGTCCGCACCCGGCGCCGAGTTCGTCCGCAGCTTGTAGGCGGCTGCCGACACCTCAGCGAACGTAATGTCTTCGTCTATGTGCGCGTTCGGCCGGCCCTGGTAGGCCGCAGGTAACGGTGTCTTGAGTTGCGGGCCGATGTACTTGTCTCGCATCGCTGCCAGGAACGTCCCCGGGTCCTGAGCATGCCTGTGGATTAACTTGGCCATGTTTCTTCTGCCTTCGACCCTGGTGGTGTCCGGATCCAGGAGGTGGCGTAGGAGGTGCCACGTCCGGGCTGAGCTGAGGCGTCCCCTCATGCGATCACATATTTGGTACCATTGCTGCCGGGTGACCTCGGTCGCGTGATCGGAGATCTCTGCGTCGAGTCTAGTGATTCTTTCTTTTAGGGCTTGGTTATCTTTCCCCTGCTGTTGCCAACGCTGGAGCATGCTCGATCTTGCCTGCCACATGTGGAGCAGCCTGCTGTCGACGTTGGTGGTTTCCGGGGCGTCCTCCGGGTCAAGATGTTCCGTATGCTCTTCCACGTCGGCCAGTAGTTGGCTCGTCCAGGATGAGATATTGGCGATGGACCCCTCATTGGCTCGCGTTCTTCTGGACTCGCGGAATTTGTCCCAGTTAGTAACCGAGAAGCGATGCTTCCGCCGACGCTTGCCGCGTGCATAGATTTCCGTGTGAAGGATGCAGTGGTCGCTTCCCAGAGTTTCGCCGGTGTTCGTCCATGCGTAGTCTTGCGAGTGGACGACGAACGTCAGGTCAGGGTTAGTGTCTACCTGACCTCGGCTGCCGATTCTGGTGCGGGTGGTAGTATCGTTGATTAGCGTGAGGCCCAGCTCTTGCGCGGCTTCTGCTAGATGTCTACCCTTGCGGGTGTCGCCCAGGTATCCCCACAGAGTATGACCGGCGTTGAAGTCCCCAACGATGAGCAGGGGGCAGTCGCGGCTGACTTTGAGGGCCGAGCGAAAAATCGCATCGAGCTTCGGGTCTGCATGCGGGGCGACGTATACGTTGAGGATGAATAGGCTGGGATCTGACGTGCGCGTTGGGATGATCTCCACGAAAACGTGCGGGATGCCTGAGGGGGGAGAAGTTTCGATGTCGTGGATCGCCGTCACCTGTTCTCGGCGAACGAGCGTAGTGACTTTCTTGGAGTTGTTACGGCAATGGAAAGCCCGGTAAGAGGAGAGGCCGGCTTCCATGTTGACTTCTTGTAGCGCTATGATATCAGGTTTGTATGATTCTTGCTGTGCCGTGTTATTAACATGCTGGTGAAGGTTGGCCTTCTTCTTTTTGAATCCGCGGCAGTTCCACTGCCAAACGTGATAGGTGCTATTGGTTGTTACAGCCATGTTGAATGTTGGGGAGTGTGTGGACGGCCAGGTCCAGGCGGGATGGGCGGAGGACCGCCGCTGCGCTGACGGGTGCCACCTGAGGAACGACCGCGGGGTGAGGGAGAGTCTGCTCCGGCTGGACGGGCGCTAATTTTGGGATGTATTGTGCGATTTGTGCGACCTGTGCGGCTAGCGTGTTGTGGTTCTGTTCGAGTGCCGTCATGCGGTTCTCTAACTGCTGGAAGCGTTCAAAAATCGCAGGAAGGATGGCGTCCATGGCCGCCTTGACCGCGCGTTCAACGTGTTGCTCTACGCGTTTCATTAGGTCTGCGTCCTCAATTGGGGCTGTAGTGGGCTGTAGTGGGAACATGGCTGTAGTAGCCATGTTCACTTAAGGAGCTACACTAACGTCCAACTTCTTATCCGTTACTGCAACTTGTGCCTTTTCCTCAAGCTCCTCAACCTTGTACTACTCGACCGTATTCATTTGGGTTAACTAAATCGGTGGATTGCAGCGCCACCTACAACCTTGCGATACATCGACAAGGATCTTTTACGAGAAAATCTTGAACTCGCTCAATTTTTCGACGTATTTTATGTCATTTTCTTCTGAAATGCTGGGGGCCACCGAAAGTGGAAAAAAAAAAAGCAGTCGCAGCAATAATCACAGTGAAGGAACTAGGATAATAAAAATATTTACATCGCTTCACACAAAGAGCGTTTGATGCAGGTATAACATAATAAATACATTACTAATAATTTTAATACAATAATATAGTGCAAACATATAAACATCAAACGTGCACAGATGGAAATAGATGCAGATTAGGAATTGTCTCCTGAAATGGACACTGCGCCCACCCGATTGAACAGGAGAGAAACAAGAGGAAGAAAAGAGTATTTGGAGCCATGATATAGATCGCGGGTCGGCCCGGTGTTGCACTACCTTCGGGATCGGTCCGCGGTTTTTAGTCTACAGCCATCGATCCGCTGGCAACTAGCCATATACAGCTTCACTGTAAAAAGTGAAATAGTCGCATGGCACAGGGAGTAGGACAACAGACGAGACTCAAGTTCTGTGGTACTTGAATATAATCCGAGCAGACTTCGTGCCTCGATCTTGAGTTGAATCATGACCTGCAGGAAATAAAAATGGCCGTGCGCTCCTTAAGAAAGTTTAAACTGCTGGAATTTGCTCAGCAGTACACATCGACAACTGATAAAAGTTGGGGCACTTCGAAAGCAAGTGCTGAAGCGTTTCCTGCATATAATAGGTAGAATTAAACTAAGTAAGAAAATATAAGGGAAACTAGTAGCATAGTTCTAATCCATCATACTAAGGTTATGGTGCGTGACAAATGCACAGCGTAGCGTTTGACTGAGTGCAGTGCTTAATCTATGCGAAATTATCATTTCCGCGTCGTGCATACGTAGGCTGTCTGGCACAAATTACAGGCTCATACTTGTCTCAAAGATATCGAGTGTCACCGGCGATTGGAGATATTTAACAGAAGAAGTACGTTTCGTGGCCTTCTTAATTTTCGTTTTTGCTCTGCTGTAGATGCCCACTTTTGTAAGCGTTTATTGTGTGCTACTATCAATGTTGCAGAACTGCCTCGTCTCTATAAGGGAACTAAAGGTCATGCGACGCAGTTAGTTCCGCTGTG